>NC_039261.1:16487961-16831909 GCF_003368295.1 Carassius auratus | reverse complement strand
TTTATGTATGGCTTGGCAACAAGCCAACATACTGTTATGCTATTTAAACTTCTTATTTTTATTTTTTTCTTATTATTTTTTTCTGAGCAATGTCAAACGCTACTCCTCCTAGGGCTTTAAAGCCACAAGCCCCAAACTCGGCAGACACCTGCGGGATAGAGCGGTGCAGGTTGCTATATCTTTTCAGAATGATCAGACTTAAAGTTTTTTTTTTATTAATTTTTAAATGTAAAAACTCATTACCCATAGACTTCCATTGTCTGAGAAAAATCGCGCCCCTACTGGTTGCAATACCCGGAGTTTTGTTTACTTTCACTTTTACATTGGTTAAAAATACAAGTAAATAATACAATTTCCCTCAAACTGACAAGCTAAACCAACATATCTGATTACAGGGGTCAGGGCTCATTAATAATTTATTTCTGGGCAGAGACCAGTCAGACGAGAGAAGAATCACGGCTGGTCAGCTGCTGGAGGCATTGTCTCTTAGAGCTCACAACGAGCGAATTTATTCTTATTTAAGACCTTTTAAAACGGCGATTGCACGCAATCCACACGTTAGAGCACACCAAGAGCTAAATTCAGATGTTTCTGAACTGTTTAAAGTAATAACATGATATATTCGCGGCAGCCAACTGCCCGCGAGCTAGCGATGTATTTCTCTGAACACTTGAAGTCCACAGAGAAATTACAGCCTTTCACATTAAAACACTGCAGCGAAACGGCACAAAACAATTAGAAGAATATATTATACACATGAAAATGAGTGTTTATATGTGCTTGTGAGATTTATCTGTCAGGCTGAACATCGCAGCGATTGCTCAGCGTTGCATAACATGGTAAAGCAGGGAGCTACACTGAGACCAAAAGGGTCGCATGCATCACTGATTATTTTTGTACCTACTTATGTGTTATGCTATGATTTAATATGACCATTTATTAAAACAGAAATGTGTATTTTAAGAATACGTTTTATAACGTAAATTATGTCTCTGGCCAAAGAACAGAGAGAAAGACGAGAGAGAAATGAGCGCTTCCAAAAATAATATCACAGCGAATTTTACGAATCCACCCATTAGAACACAACAAGAGCAGAATTCAGGTGTTTTTGAACTGTTTATGTGTGCAAAATGAAATATAATTTGACAGCGTGATACAGCTTATGAATACTGGAAGGAAAAAAAGTCACGACAGCCTTTTAACTCTGGAGTCTATTAACGCATATACGCGTTTTGAGTCATTTTCTCCTGATAACCCCGAAATTTACTTAAATTAAACTTTCAGTTTTAATCGAGCAATACATCAATCGAATCTGTAAAGGGTCTACTTTTTTTTGGATACAAACATAATAACAACAAAACTTTGTGCACTTATAAAATAAATATAACAAACAAGGTGCAGCCTTGGTCTGCGCTGATCTTCATTTACAAACACGTCATTAAAATGAACTGTAACTCCATGAATATTCAACGAAGAGACATGAGAGATATATCTATAGAAAGCTTGACATGTCTACTTTTAAACAAAACAAGTGCTGCCGAACAAATATTCTGTGATAAAGTAATCCATATCAAAACAACGCGATGTCCATTTTTCACGTCTAATGTGTATGGAAGGCCAAGAGGTTCAAATAGACGTGAATTTTAACGTGTCTCTGTAAAGGGTCTACTTTTTTTTGGATACAAACATAATAACAACAAAACTTTGGGCACTTATAAAATAAAGATAACAAACAAGGTGTGCTGTCTGCAGCCTTGGTCTGCGCTGATCTTCATTTACAAACACGACATTAAAATGAACTGTAACTCCATGAATACTCAACGAAGAGACATGAGAGATATATCTATAGAAAACTTGACATGTCTACTTTTAAACCAAACAAGTGCTCCCGAACAAATATTCTGTGATAAAGTAATCCATATCAAAACAACGCGATGTCCTTTTTTCACGTTTAATGTGTATGGAAGGCCAAGAGGGTCAAATACACGTGAATTTTAACGCGTCAACAACACGTTAAATACGTGTATTTCATGCGTAGACAACACGTATTTAATATTATTTATTTATCGGCACTGCACAACATGGTAAAGTCATTTATATATTTTTTAATAGCTTCTTAAAATACTATATTACTCCGATATTATATCCAATATTGTTTAACACGTTAAATACATGTTGTTTACACGTGAAAAATCAGCGGGTATTTAACATGTATTTCATGTTGAAATACACGTGAAATACACGTGAAGTACACGTTAAAAATCAGTTTGAAGAGGTCAATTTCATTGGCTGCTGAGGACTTGGGTCAAACCACTTCTGTGAGCTTAGAGGGCTGTACCATTCATAGACAGGCAACCACCATTTAACATGCTATAGATCAGCTTATTCAGCTTTATTATTTAGTCTTTTTTCTTTTCTGTTTTGTATAGCCTATAGAAATAATATATTTAAGTTTCAGTTTTATGAAATATTTATTTTATAATAAATATTAATTAAAATTTTGTGGTGATAGTATAAAGTTTATAAAAGTTACAGTATTTTGTAATGAAACAGGACTTTTTGTTTAGCTCTTGACTCGACAAAGTATACTATATATAGTGTCCCTTCTTTAATTTTTCAGTAATGTGTGATAACTTAAAATATGTTGTCAGTACTATTAAAATAAGATTACATTGAATGGTATTTAGGAGATTATGGTTTTTGCATGACTTATTTCGCATTCTGCTAGATAACCCTGTCGTAGCTGTTATCATAGCCTAGGCTTTTTATTAAAAAAAGAAAACAGCAAGGGACCATGGAAAAAGACTGTTGCAGGTGTATTTTTTTATGGTATTATTATTTTTATTTTTTTGCAGCAGGGCAACTCAAGAATGTTGGGCACACAAGTACTGTGGCTCTTTTGCCCCATGGCCAAGATGGCCAAGCCAACATCAAAGTTAGTTCACTAACTTTTAATTCTAGTTATTATTATTCTTCTGAGCCAAATTTTAAACACTATCTCCTCCTAGAGCTTTCAAGCTAGAACCACCAAACTCGGGTCAGACCTTCAGACTGGTCTGACTCGGGTTGCTATATCTTTTCTAACTGATTCGGCTTATGGTTTTCGTAAACCAGACTACCAAAACCACCTTAAATCCCATAGACTTTCATTGCGGGGGTACAAACTTTTGAAAAATAAGGCTTATAATATATTTAAGCTGTCTATTACCAGGGCAAACCTTAAAAACTCTCTACTGAGAATACAGCTAAAACCAGCCTAAGCTGATCAGTTGTTTTGGCTAGTCTCCCAAACTGGTTTTTAAGTGGTTTTGACCACTCTCACGCTGGTCTTAGCTGGTTTTTAGCTGGTTTTTACTGAATCCACTGTTTGTAGCTGGTTTTTGCCAGATTCACATAGAAACATGCTAACAACATGCTAGTTACTCACTAATCAGACTAGAAACATTCCTATAACATGGTTTTAAAGTGGTTTCGGCCACTGTCACGCTGGCCTTAGCTGGTCTTAGCTGGTTTTAGGTGGTTTAGTATAGAAAAAGGAAAACAACATCCTAGTTACTTGCTAATCAGACTAGAAACATACTTCTAACAAGTTTTAAAGTGGTTTTGGCCACTGTCACGCTGGCCTTAGCTGGTCTTAGCTGGTTTTAGGTGGTTTTCTTTACTGAATCAATTGGTTTTAGCTAGATTATCATAGAAACATGTTAATACCATGTTAGTAACTTGCTAATCAGACTAGAAACATACTTCTAACATGGTTTAAAGTGGTTTTGGCCACTGTCAAGCTGGCTTTAGCTGGTCTTAGCTGGTTTTAGGTGGTTTTCTTTAATGAATCAACTGGTTTTAGCTATATTATCATAAAAACATATTAACAACATGTTAGTAATTTGCTAATCAGTCTAGAAACATACTTCTAACATGGTTTAAAGTGGTTTTGCCCACTGTCAAGCTGGCTTTAGCTGGTCTTAGCTGGTTTTAGGTGGTTTTCTTTAATGAATCAACTGGTTTTAGCTAGATTATCATAAAAACATATTAACAACATGTTAGTAATTTGCTAATCAGTCTAGAAACATACTTCTAACATGGTTTAAAGTGGTTTTGGCCACTGTCAAGCTGGCTTTAGCTGGTCTTAGCTGGTTTTAGGTGGTTTTCTTTACTGAATCAACTGGTTTTAGCTAGATTATCATAGAAACATGTTAACAACATGTTAGTAACTTGATAATCAGACTAGAAACATACTTCTAACATGGTTTAAAGTGGTTTTGGCCACTGTCAAGCTGGCTTTAGCTGGTTTTAGGTGGTTTTCTTTACTGAATCAACTGGTTTTAACTAGATTATCATAGAAACATGTTAATAACATGCTAGTAACTTGCTAATCAGACTAGAAACATACTTCTAACATGGTTTAAAGTGGTTTTGGCCACTGTCAAGCTGGTCTTAGCTGGTTTCTAACTGAATCAACTGGTTTTAGCTCGATTATCATAGAAATATGTTAACAACATGTTAGTAACTTGATAATCATGTCAAAAACATGCTTTTAACATGGTTTTAAAGTAGTTTTGGCCACTGTCACGCTGGTCTTAGCTGGTTTCTAACTGAATCAACTGGTTTTACCTGGATTAGCATAGAAACATGTTAGTCACTTGCTAGCCATGCTAGCCACAAGCTAGTCACATTTTAATCATGCTAGCAACATGCTAGTTGTATACTAATCATTCTAAAAACATGCTAGCGACATACTAGCAACATGCTAATCATGCTACAAACATGCTAACGACATGCTAGTCACTTGCTAATCATGTTAATAAAATGCTAGCAACATGAAAATCATGCTAGAGACATGCTAGCCACATGCTAATCATGCTACTAAAATGCTAACAACATGCTAATCATGCTACAAACATACTAGCAACATGCTAATCATGCTAGCAAAATGTTAGCGACATGCTAGCAACATGCTAATCATGCTAGAAAAATGCTAACAACATGCTAGAGACATGCTAGCCACATGCTAATCATGCTAGAAACATGTTAGCAACATGCTAATCATGCTAGCAAAATGTTAGCGACATGCTAGCAACATGCTAATCATGCTAGAAACATGCTAACAACATGCTAGAGACATGCTAGCCACATGCTAATCATGCTAGAAACATGTTAGCAACATGCTAATCATGCTACAAACATGCTAGCAACATGCTAATCATGCTAGCAAAATGTTAGCGACATGCTAGCAACATGCTAATCATGCTAGAAACATGCTAACAACATGCTAGAGACATGCTAGCCACATGCTAATCATGCTAGAAACATGCTAGCAACATGCTAATCATGCTACAAAAATGCTAGCAACATGCTAATCATACTAGAAACATGTTAGCAAAATGCTAATAATGCTACAAACATGCTAGCGACATGCTAGCAACATGCTAATCATGCTACAAACATATTAGCAACATGTTAATCATGCTAACAAAATGCTAGCGAAATGTTAACAACATGCTAATCATTCTACAAACATGCTAGTGGAATGCTAGCAACATGCTAATCATGCTAGCAAAATGCTAGCAAAATGATAATCATGCTACAAACATGCTAACGACATGCTAGTCACTTGCTAATCATGTTAATAAAATGCTAGCAACATGAAAATCATGCTAGAGACATGCTAGCCACATGCTAATCATGCTACTAAAATGTTAACAACATGCTAATCATGCTACAAACATGCTAGCAACATGCTAATCATGCTAGCAAAATGTTAGCGACATACTAACAACATGCTAATCATGCTCGAAACATGCTAACAACATGCTAGCCACATGCTAATCATGCTAGAAACATGTTATCAACATGCTAATCATGCTACAAACATGCTAGCAACATGCTAATCATGCTAGCAAAATGTTAGCGACATGCTAGCAACATGCTAATCATGCTAGAAACATGCTAGTCACATGCTAGAAACATGTTAACAACTTTGCTAATCATGCTAACGACATGGTAGTCACTTGCTTATAATGCTAGTAATATGTTAATCACTTTCTTTTTTAAACTTCTTAACTTTTCAAACTTTTACATTTTTAAAACTTTTTAAGCTTTTCAAACTTTCTACATTTTTCTAACTTTCTGGCCAGGCTTTTTCAAGCCAACTTAAAGTTTGAAAACAAACTTTACTATCTAGTTATTATTATTCTTCTGAGCCAAATTTTAAACACTATCTCCTCCTAGAGCTTTCAAGCTAGAACCACCAAACTCGGGTCAGACCTTCAGACTGGTCTGACTCGGGTTGCTATATCTTTTCTAACTGATTCGGCTTATGGTTTTCGTAAACCAGACTACCAAAACCACCTTAAATCCCATAGACTTTCATTGCGGGGGTACAAACTTTTGAAAAATAAGGCTTATAATATATTTAAGCTGTCTACTACCAGGGCAAACCTTAAAAACTCTCTACTGAGAATACAGCTAAAACCAGCCTAAGCTGATCAGTTGTTTTGGCTAGTCTCCCAAACTGGTTTTTAAGTGGTTTTGACCACTCTCACGCTGGTCTTAGCTGGGTTTTAGCTGTTTTTTACTGAATCCACTGTTTTTAGCTGGTTTTTGCCAGATTCGCATAGAAACATGCTAACAACATGCTAGTTACTCACTAATCAGACTAGAAACATACTTCTAACAAGTTTTAAAGTGGTTTTGGCCACTGTCACGCTGGCCTTAGCTGGTCTTAGCTGGTTTTAGGTGGTTTTCTTTACTGAATCAACTGGTTTTAGCTAGATTATCATAGAAACATGTTAATACCATGTTAGTAACTTGTTAATCAGACTAGAAACATACTTCTAACATGGTTTAAAGTGGTTTTGGCCACTGTCAAGCTGGCTTTAGCTGGTCTTAGCTGGTTTAAGGTGGTTTTCTTTAATGAATCAACTGGTTTTAGCTAGATTATCATAAAAACATATTAACAACATGTTAGTAATTTGCTAATCAGTCTAGAAACATACTTCTAACATGGTTTAAAGTGGTTTTGGCCACTGTCACGCTGGCCTTAGCTGGTCTTAGCTGGTTTTAGGTGGTTTTCTTTACTGAATCAACTGGTTTTAGCTAGATTATCATAGAAACATGTTAATACCATGTTAGTAACTTGTTAATCAGACTAGAAACATACTTCTAACATGGTTTAAAGTGGTTTTGGCCACTGTCAAGCTGGCTTTAGCTGGTCTTAGCTGGTTTAAGGTGGTTTTCTTTAATGAATCAACTGGTTTTAGCTAGATTATCATAAAAACATATTAACAACATGTTAGTAATTTGCTAATCAGTCTAGAAACATACTTCTAACATGGTTTAAAGTGGTTTTGGCCACTGTCAAGCTGGCTTTAGCTGGTCTTAGCTGGTTTTAGGTGGTTTTCTTTACTGAATCAACTGGTTTTAGCTAGATTATCATAGAAACATGTTAACAACATGTTAGTAACTTGATAATCAGACTAGAAACATACTTCTAACATGGTTTAAAGTGGTTTTGGCCACTGTCAAGCTGGCTTTAGCTGGTCTTAGCTGGTTTTAGGTGGTTTTCTTTACTGAATCAACTGGTTTTAACTAGATTATCATAGAAACATGTTAATAACATGCTAGTAACTTGCTAATCAGACTAGAAACATACTTCTAACATGGTTTAAAGTGGTTTTGGCCACTGTCAAGCTGGTCTTAGCTGGTTTCTAACTGAATCAACTGGTTTTAGCTCGATTATCATAGAAACATGTTAACAACATGTTAGTAACTTGATAATCATGTCAAAAACATGCTTTTAACATGGTTTTAAAGTAGTTTTGGCCACTGTCACGCTGGTCTTAGCTGGTTTCTAACTGAATCAACTGGTTTTACCTGGATTAGCATAGAAACATGTTAGTCACTTGCTAGCCATGCTAGCCACATGCTAGTCACATTTTAATCATGCTAGCAACATGCTAGTTGTATACTAATCATACTAAAAACATGCTAGAGACATACTAGCAACATGCTAATCATGCTACAAACATGCTAACAACATGCTAGTCACTTGCTAATCATGTTAATACAATGCTAGCAACATGAAAATCATGCTAGAGACATGCTAGCCACATGCTAATCATACTACTAAAATGTTAACAACATGCTAATCATGCTACAAACATGCTAGCCACATGCTAATCATGCTAGAAACATGTTAGCAACATTCTAATCATGCTACAAACATGCTAGCAACATGCTAATCATGCTAGCAAAATGTTAGCGACATGCTAGCAACATGCTAATCATGCTAGAAACATGCTAGCAACATGCTAATCATGCTAGCAAAATGTTAGCGACATGCTAGCAACATGCTAATCATGCTAGCAAAATGTAAGCGACATGCTAGCAACATGCTAATCATGCTAGAAACATGCTAGCAACATGCTAATCATGCTAGCAAAATGTTAGCGACATGCTAGCAACATGCTAATCATGCTAGCAAAATGTTAGCGACATGTTAGCAACATGCTAATCATGCTAGAAACATGCTAGCAACATGCTAATCATGCTAGCAAAATGTTAGCGACATGCTAGCAACATGCTAATCATGCTAGAAACATGCTAACAACATGCTAGAGACATGCTAGCCACATGCTAATCATGCTACTAAAATGTTAACAACATGCTAATCATGCTAGAAACATGCTAGCAACATGCTAATCATGCTAGCAACATGCTAATCATGCTAGAAACATGTTAACAACATGCTAGAGACATGCTAGCCAGATGCTAATCATGCTAGAAACATGTTAGCAACATGCTAATCATGCTACAAACATGCTAGCAACATGCTAATCATGCTAGCAAAATGTTAACGACATGCTAGCAACATGCTAATCATGCTAGAAAAATGATAACAACATGCTAGCCACATGCTAATAATGCTAGAAACATGCTAGCAACATGCTAATCATGCTAGAAACATGCTAGCAACATGCTAATCATGCTAGCAAAATGTTAGTTACATGCTAACAACATGCTAATCATGCTACAAAAATGCTAGCAACATGCTAGCAACATGCTAATCATACTAGAAACATGTTAGCAAAATGCTAATAATGCTACAAACATGCTAGCGACATGCTAGCAACATGCTAATCATGCTACAAACATATTAGCAACATGCTAATCATGCTAACAAAATGCTAGCGAAATGTTAACAACATGCTAATCATTCTACAAACATGCTAATCATGCTAGCAAAATGCTAGCAAAATGTTAATCATGCTACAAACATGCTAACGACATGCTAGTCACTTGCTAATCATGTTAATAAAATGCTAGCAACATGAAAATCATGCTAGAGACATGCTAGCCACATGCTAATCATGCTACTAAAATGTTAACAACATGCTAATAATGCTACAAACATGCTAGCAACATGCTAATCATGCTAGCAAAATGTTAGCGACATACTAGCAACATGCTAATCATGCTCGAAACATGCTAACAACATGCTAGCCACATGCTAATCATGCTAGAAACATGTTAGCAACATGCTAATCATGCTACAAACATGCTAGCAACATGCTAATCATGCTAGCAAAATGTTAGCGACATGCTAGCAACATGCTAATCATGCTAGAAACATGCTAGCAAAATGCTAATCATGCTAAAATCATGCTCTCAACATGCTAGAAACATGTTAACAACTTTGTTAATCATGCTAAAGACATGGTAGTCACTTGCTTATAATGCTAGTAATATGTTAATCACTTTCTTTTTTAAACTTCTTAACTTTTCAAACTTTTACATTTTTTAAACTTTTTAAGCTTTTCAAACTTTCTACATTTTTCTAACTTTCTGGCCAGGCTTTTTCAAGCCAACTTAAAGTTTGAAAACAAACTTTACTATCTAGTTATTATTATTTTTTTTTAATTAACATCAGTGTTAAAAACGGTTCATTATTACTGTAATTATTTAGAGATACGTAACAATAGTAATAATACCATGCTTAAGCCACATTTAAAATGAGTTAATATAATTGCTTTGGATAACAAAATATTAAAACAAATGGCATATGTATAGATGATACTTTTTTCTCTCTCCTCACTTTCCGAGTCATTCTTAACGCAAGACTAATGAAGTAGTGGAAAAACACTAGCTCACCAAGAAAAGAAAGAAAGAAAAAAAAAATCACTGTGGAGTATGGATGTTAAAAAGAAATGCATTAAATTCTTTCCAGCAGCCAAGATGTGATGAAAGCGCTTAAGATTGCTTCAGACAGTCCGGATTTCATCACCAGCTTTAACGTAATAATTCCCATTTATAAGTTTCAACATGCACATCTGTCCTCTAGTTGAATCGATTTCTCCACTCATGGATTTCCAGATACACAGTGACAATATTACGAATGGGCTGCCATCTCATGAATCACCATATAAAAGAAAAGTTTCCAACCCTGATGTGCCATGACAGCTCACAGGACTGACCGATGACCTCTGTCTGTGTAGTGAGACTGATGGCCTTATAGTTTGTTAACCAAGCTCACTGCTCTTCCATTTAGTGATTAACATCTTAAGTGCATTGTAGTAACACTGTTGGAATAATTTATAGATACAGATTTACTGTACAGAATACTCAAGCGTTTCAGTGTATACAAAAATCCTGTTGTCCTGTTAATTCAATCAATGTTTGTTAAAGGGGTTTGATGTAATATGAAAACTTACACAGTATAAAAATAACAAGCTAGTTATCAGTCAGTACTGGAGTACCTATTGGTGATTAATGTATATTTAATTGTGCATGCTATTTTTGTCCTAAATATTACTACACTGGTGTAGCACCTACTCTCTGTTAATCCTTCTGCTGGATCCCAGTGTTAGAAATGAGAAGCTAGGTGTTATTTTTAACAAGGTCCCTGATTATTTCAGTCCAATCTTTCAGACTGGCAGAAAAACTGTATGAAAAAACTGACAAAAGTTGACCTCAGGGAAAAAAATTAATAATAAAGAAATATTACAAATGAATAATAATCCAATCAATGTTTAGTAAAGATGGCACTTTCTGAGTCTGCATTAGCCCGTGTGTTATTCTGCAACCTTACGGCCCACTTGAACATCATCTGCTCCTGACAGATGAGCTTCTTCTAAACATCAGCACTTGACAGGAAGTGGGCTCTCCCTGTACTTTCCATAACATTCTCTGTGTCTCGCTGTCCTACAGTGACAAACACCAGTCCACACCTAAACACACACACACACACCCAACGAGCACCTGAACAAACACAGTTACCTCTGAGCGGCAGTACCGGTGAACCAGGGGGAGTGAAGCTCTCTTTGGGTGACAGATAGAGGTAGCTGGTGTTCACTCCCTGCTCAAAGTTGAACGGAGACTTGTACTCCTCTACGGGTTCCTCCATGCTGCCCATAAACAGGAAGCTTCCTGGACACTAAGTGATTGCATGTGATCGAGCCTGTTAGGATATCACTGTGCCGATTGTCCCATCTTCTAGCTACGGTTGCAAGTATAAGTGTGTGTTGCGGATTCTGCAGTGCTAGCATGGATCACATGATGTCCAGCCTGAGACAACGACAGCAGCACGTTAATAAGTTACCTCTCCAGAGCGTTCTATTTCCGTCGCGAGCCGACACTCCCAGCTGTAATCTCAGCGGTCCTTGTGGGGTTTGTTGACGATCCTGTAAAAGTGCCACATTTTCACTGTTCTCAATGGCTGAAAAAAGCAATCGCCTTCAGCTGTTCCTGTGCTGAACGAGCTCATGCTCAGCCCCTCCGTTTATATTATCATCCATGGGAAATGAAGATCCATTTGTCCCCTGGTCACATGACACTGGGGAAAGCCCATGAAAAGGAGGCTGTAATCTGTGGTGGCCTAGATTACAATGTTAATCCATTACAAATGGCCTCCACAGTGCTTCAGATACACACCGGTTGCACAACCCAAATGGATGCAGCCAAGCGCAAGACATTCAGAAGTGATGATACCTAAAGGCCAACACACACTCAGGGGTCTTCACTACCATTATACTGCAAGATTTTACATCCCTGCTGCATTATATTGCACAATTTATAGGTCCTGTTAAATGGTGGAGGATCATGAATTAATGCATTTTTTTTTTAATAATTGCATGTATAGAGGTCAGATGAATCACCAGAGACACTGAACTCTAAATAGTGATCTGAGCAACCATATGGTCCAAAATCTGCATTGCAGTTCATCTGCACAAAACAACACACACACATTTTATTTTAAATCAGCATGAACTAAATTTCTAACCATTTTCCCCCTTATTATGATATATTTATTGACCCTATGTAGCCTCGCCCCCTTTTAGCGCTGCGTTTGTTGCCTTCTGTCTTCCAGTTGTATTTCCACAGTGATCACATGAAAAAATGAATGAATGAACCGCTCATTTTAAAAACTTACTGGTTTACTGACATCTGTTAAGACATTTGGTTTAAACATTGCAGTGCTCACGATAACTTTCGTTAACTCTACAATACATAAATCCACTTTACCAATTAAATTAGTATTAGACAGCGATGCCATAAATATACAGTGCTACTGCACAAACAGAAGTTCAAAGACAATATTTTAAAGATGGTGACGTTTGGGTTTCGCTGGAGAATAAGGTCAATACACAAGTGAAATGGTTTATCAAAAGAGAAAAAAGCACGTTAGAGATGACGCTGTGAGGGGACATTCAAGGGCATGTTCATTTAAAAAAATAAATAATAATAATAATAATCAGGTGCATGGATAATTCATTTAAAATATACATGGCAACATTCCAAAAATAAGAATAATCGATTTTGATTTCATAGTGACTTTAAAAAATAATTATAAAATAATTTAAAATATAAACTTTTTTTTTCATATTTGATATTTGTTGATCCCTGTCAGGCACTCCATCATAAGTTATATGAAAATGGAAAACAATTCAAAACTTTGCCATACTCTCCAGTATTATCTTTAACAGGAAATGGTCAATGTATCAAGTTGTATCAAATGTATAAAAAAAAATGCAAAAACTATTTCCAGTATGTGTTAACCTCAAGAATACAAATATTCAATGTACAAATGTTCATAGCCATTTTAAAAAACTTATTGATATCGGCCAGAATTTCACTCGTGTCTAGGAGTGTAAACCCAACCGCTTGACACAGCAACGCTGGCTCGACCAATGATATCCACATTGCGGCAGGACCAAATCTATTATCACGTTTAAGTCAAAGATGCTAGTAAAACAACTGACAAAATCATGAAACATAATGGTCAATGAAAAAGCATGCTCAAATCAATGCAATACACTGCCAACAATATATTTTGGAATTTAATTTGTGTGCCACTAGTGGTGCAGAAACACCAGATATAAGCACATCCTTACTCATTCCTAATTCATCTCCTCAGGTTTTAAAATACGCACATGCTATGTATGACAAACCCTGTACAGAGCTTTGTCCCTGAGGAGCATGAATTACACATCACTTCCTGACCACAGTAGCGGTCTAATGTGGGACGGGTCTGCTGTCTCCAGTCGAGAGCAGCGAGAACAGCTAATGATACAAAGAATCAGGTTCAAATGAGAGTCACAGAGACTGTTCAGCTGTATTCACATGCAGTGACAAACACACCTGTGCTTGTGTGTGCACGTCAATTAACACTACTTTCATGTCAAACGTCTAGGATGGCAGTACCTTAACACCTCCGCACTGCTGTGTGCAGGTTAGTACCTGGATATTGGTCTTTCACCAAAGTCCTTGTTGGTTTCCATCCAGACTAGACTGCACAACAAAAGCATGCAGATGTTCAAATGGAGACTTCGGCGAAATATAATTTATGCTCCTTTGCATTCCAAATCATTTCCACACAAAACTAATACAGTGAATTTTCAGTAACACTTCAATGCCTCTCGGCAAGTTCAGACAAAGCCTTTTTTAACGAGCTTTGCATTGTGGGAGATCTTCACATCATGTGACGAGCTCCATGTTAGAAGGGTCGGTCTGTGAAAAAAATAAAGCAAACTGCGGAAATAGAACAGAGAGATTCTATGAAGGAAGATGCCCAACTTCCCATTTAAACCAACGGATGAGAAGTATTGTTTAAAAGAGGAAATAAGCAATAATCACACATTGGTTTTGACTAAATTCTTTGTTAAACAACACGTATTAACCAGTTACGTGCTAACTTCTGCCTTTGGCCCACTAACATTCTCATGAACATGGAATCCCATGATCTCCTATAGAGTTGGACAAGCCTTTCAATGGCCTCTTCAACATCAGGAATCCTTGTGAACTGGATCTTGTATGACTCGCATTTAAACTCAGAGCTCAAGAACATAAACACCCCAGCAAAGAAACAAAGAGGACATTTGAAGCGCCTAATAAAGCACAGCGTCTAATCAATTACTGGGTTATTCCAAGCACATTGCGTCCCGTGATTGAGACAAAATGAGAATCATGGGACAAGAGTGCGACTCCAGCGGCCTGGATGGACATATACACAGAGGAATAATTGGCGGGAAATGGAGAAAATGTATCTGCCAACCAGTGGCAAAGAATGGTAGATAGCTTTGGAAGATAATAATGGAATAGAATAATGGAAGACCTTACTGACATTGTGTGTGAAGCGCATTTATCTTTTATCAATACTACTGCAAATATTCACTCTTAAGGCTGGCTGTTCATAATGGTCTGTTGGACACATTGCTGAGAAGAAGCTCATTTTAAAGGGTCACAGCAAGGCCTCGAGTTTCTCCCCTCAGTGCAATGTTAGTCCACACCTTTACTCGGCCAAATCTCTCAACTCTATGAAAAATACAATAAAAGGCACATCTGAAATTACAGAAAACCTGTTCTTCTTCGGTTAAATGATAACTTAATAACATGCTGATTAAAATCTAAACCATCTTTTAGAAATGGCAAGAAAAGCAGCTCTACTGCTACAATGAAACACTGAGTGAAATGTGATCGCAGGGACCTGCTAGACTCACACAGATGCTTCTGGAAGAGCTTGCATAATCAGCTAAAGGTGTGTTATTCCACTAAAGATTTTTTTTTTTTTTTTTATATTACAACAGCACATTTTACAATTAATTTAAATATAATGCATTGGTTCAGTATTCTTAAGGAGTCAACATTCTGGTTTACTTTTATTCTATTTTTCTTTCTGCTATTTTCCATATAGTGAAAGTGACTGTCAAGCTCCAAAAAGGCACATTTATATGCCAACTATCATAAACATATTGTAGCATAAACATTAATTAAGCCTCACATTTTGCCTTGTGTGAGGAACAATCAACAAAGCTATCATATCAATGCTTCAAAGCACTGTGATATAGAGTACAATGCATACTGACACTTTTTCAAAACATTTTTTTTTTGTCATTTCTAAAGATTAACAGTCAACAGCACTAGTCCCTATTATGGAAAAGAGCATCCAGGACATTCTGCAAAAAAAGAGTTAATGTCAGCTGGGGAACAATGTAAGGGTCAGCAATTGATGACAGAATTTAGTTGAAGTAGTCCTTTAATTAATTTAAACTTAATAACTTTGGAAAGAAATACTCATTTATTTGATCAAAAATATTGTAAAAACTGTGTATTGTTATTAATTTTATAATTTAAAATAATTATTTTCTAATTAAATATATTCAAAAAAGTAAATTATTCCTGTAACGGCACGACAATTTTCAGCAACATTTCTCCAATCCATTTCTTATTATTATCACCAATGTAATTGATCTCCAATCCATTTCTTTATATTTTTTTTTCATGATTCTTTGATGACAGGTCAAAAGCACTGCACACTGACTTTTTTTTTTTTTTTGCAACAATACATCAAACATAAGTTACTAAGGCAATATAAAAAGGTAATATCTGAACGATCTTTAAACTTAAACTGGAAAAAAAAAAAAAAAGTTTCCTGTGCTACTTCAACTTCACATAAAAAGCCAATCACAAATCTCACTTTTAGTTCTGACGTTTTCAGTGAACTGACATCAAAAAGATGGAGAAGTAACAGCATAACTGTCATAACATGCAGACTGGAGTTCAAACACTACAGCGCACCAACAAACACCAGGACAGGAAATTTCCACCAATGAGATCAAAGGAATTCTCTGCAAGCTTTTGGCAGTCATGTAAACTTTCAACCTTGAGCTGCTGAATAGTCCACCAAACTGATTCAAGCAAACGTTCACATCCACAATAGAAGACAAATTCAACAACAATGGCTATAGAAGATCTGATTGCAGCTTCCTCATTCCTCCCTTCAGTTCGGTTAGTCTTTCAACATTTTTATTTTCCTATGTTGCCATGACAGAAAAAAGAGAACAGCGTGCACATCTACCAAAGCAAACATGAGCAACCGATGACTGCTAAGGCAACACTTAAAATCATACACTGAATTTCACACTGCTAGAGCAGATGATCTAACCCACAGGTTCACTAGACAAGGACATGAGGCTACACCCATCACTTTTACTTCTGGGTGAAAGGTCTCTCATTGATGATTCACTCACTGATGCAACAGAACTAAACCACCCTGCTAATCAGATAAATTAACCGGAGTTCTTGATCCAGAGTAATATCATAAAGACAGTATACCTAAGCTAAACAAATGGTATCTCAGGTTTTGTCCCGCAATCTGCTTGTCAGATCACACAATGGCCCGTG
This sequence comes from Carassius auratus, assembly GCF_003368295.1. Lineage (NCBI taxonomy): Eukaryota > Metazoa > Chordata > Actinopteri > Cypriniformes > Cyprinidae > Carassius > Carassius auratus. The sequence continues at coordinate 16,815,232 of NC_039261.1, read as the reverse complement.
GGCACCAGCTGCAGAGAGACATAGGCACGCAGAAAAGAGGAAAGAGCAGATGGCAGCCCTGCGTGAGAGAGATGAGGGGAGGGGAACAGAAGATTCAGACAGGAAGGCTCTGGCTCCTGGGGAGGCTGCTCATCCACTCGCTGCAGCCCAGGAGGGATGAGAGAGAACAGGCTGCTCAGATGCAGGGAGCTGGGAGGAGACGAGATGACCGGGACCAAGACAGGAGGCCAGAAAGGACTACGAAAACAAGCACGGTGTGACATTCAGTGACGTCAATGGTATTTCTCCAAGACGTAAACACAAATGACAGCCAAAAGGCCTAATCTACAAGGCCTTTGTTATATAGTTAAACAAAGGCAATGTTTTAAATCTGAACATATTGCTTTTTTTCTAAATTAACAGACTTGTGATACTTCCTCATACGAGCTAGATTTGAGAAACACTTTGGTTTGTATATGTATGGCCTGATTCACTGGGAAAGACTCCAGCATCCATGCAACCCCACACAGTACATATATTGTGGATATTATGCATGGATTATATTATTTATATTAATAATTAAATTATAGCATTTCATTTACAGGCATTAAGTATTTTATATTAAGTTTCAGAGCCGATTAAAAACAGGATTAGAAACAAAACAATTGTGAAAACTTATGTAGGATAGATAATGTTTTATCAGGAATGTTTACAATAATATCTTTATGTATTAAATTGTAAAAAAAAATATTGTAGTTGTATATTTATTATTTTTTCAGCTATTCATTTCATATTATATATATATATATATATATATATATATATATATATATATATATATATATATATATATATATATATATACACACACACACACACACACACACACACACTATTTCCAGATTGTTATAAAAAAAAAAAAAAACATGTTAAACGAAGGTAGTGGAGGAACAATATTAGTATAAAATGTATTGTAGTAGTACATTAGAATGTAGGCCAATGTGTTTCCTCCCAGATGATAACATCAACACCAGGCATTTGAAAAATAGCACACACCAGAAAATCTATGCAGTCGTAGCTTTGAAGACTCTTTACTTCATGATGCAGTGGCTGTACAGGAACCCAAGCTGACCGGACCACATTGTAAGAAATCTTACATTAAAATGAGCAGGTACCATACATATGATCCTGCTAATCAACACAACATAAATTCTCATTTCTGGGTTTAAACTCTAACGTTACATATGAATGACCTCACACAAAGCGGATAAGAAACATGAGATGCCAAGCAGTAGAAAGAAAAGAGGTAGAAAGCTATCAAACTTGTGATTCCACAAACTGTATTCTATTTTTATTTGTAGACGACACATGACACGTGACAAATTAAATTAGAAAGACGTTTATCTGCAGGACATTAAAATACAAAGTCTAAAAAAATAACATTAATTAATGTACTTGGCACGATTCAAAAATGTAAATAAGGCAGAGATGCTAAGAGAGGTTTCATTAGTAGCAGCACATTTACAGCAGGTGTAACATATGGTTCAACGATGCTGCAAGCTCAGTAGGCTAGTTACAGACATTCTTGCTGCCTAAAAAAATAAATGAAGACATAAATAAACTATTATGCAAACTATGTTCGCGTTCGGGTACTTTCGCAAGTTTTAACAGTATTTAAAGACTCCATAAATTTAAAAAAACGAACCAATTATAATGTGCAAAAGTGCTCTAACCCGAATAAAATACTTGCAAATGTCTATCAGGACTGACTGTCACATTATTAATGTTGATTAAAATTAAAGAAATTAAACAGACAACGTTCTTCTTCCAGCTGCTGGCTGTGCTAACAAACAAGCTAGCTAACTTCTGAAAGTTGAGTTTTGTTGCATTTCTAATCTGTGGCGACATGTCACGTCACGTTATCAAAACGATTCTGCTACCTTGATCGGCTTCCTCCATCCTGTCTTTGCGGCTTCTTTATGTTGTGAGTTATTCAGATCCTTGCGGTCCCGCTTTCCCACTTCAATCTTGCAAATTTAAGCTCAGAGCTGCCACTGCGACTAGGCTGCTGCGCGAGGTGGGGTGGGGTCGTGAGTGACGTCAGGACGCACAGCACGTAGAGATATAAACAGAAAGACGCGCGCGAGGACCCACCTGGCGCGCCTATGATGAAGCGTTTTATGAGCTGAAATATTCATTTAGAATCATCATTAAACGATAAATACAGTAAATAAACTAATCGAAGTAATCGTTTTATTATAAATAACTTAATCATAATTTTATAATTCCGATTTATATTTGGCATGTCGCTTAAACTAAACTGGCTCATTTAGATTAGATCACGAAGATATAATTACAATGATTATTAGAATTTATTACAGCCTAACACATAATTTTATTTAAATAAACGTAAAAAAAAATCGTACAAAATTGCCATTGTGTTTAAAGAAGAATAGACAAGACAAAGAACAGTATGAGGAAGCCACAACATGGCCATTCACCAACCTAGAACTGATATTAAATTGCCGCCTTTTAATAAACACATTTTACCTTTCTAATTTCAACAAAAGGATACCAGAAGAGCTATTAATGGAGATATGTTTGGTCCTTCACGTTCACAGGGTGGACTCAAAGTCCCTAATTTACCTATAGAAAAACAAGACAGGCCCAGAGGAAGCAGTATGAGTCGCTTATTGCTGGTTTATAAATCGACTATCATGTTGGTGCTGTAGGAAATTACGCCACCCACTGGGTGACAGGATTCAATAATCCTACACTAAAGTATATTTTAAACCATTTACATAATATTCGTGTTGTGTTTTGGAACGTTTCTTATACCTCCACATATGCTGCTATTCGACAATACGAGAAAAAATGATCGTAAACACTTTTTCTATAGCTATAAAATAGTTTTCAGCATCAGCATTATGCTGTAAGAACTGCTGTTTTATTTTATTCAGTCGATTGTCCATTGAATCTATCAAAATAATATTGGTAGTTTTAACTCAGTTGTATGGGTTATAACTCGATTTCCTTCATCGGTAATAAAATTAAAGGTGATTGGAAAAGATAAATATCAATGACGTATTTCAATCCAGCAATTAATTAACGCATGCATTTAAATTGACACAAAGTTTTTCAGCTTTCTGGATTTACTTATTTACATAAATAAATGAATACATCTAAAAATGTGTGTGTGTGTGTGTTATATTATATAGGCCATATATTAAACAATAAAACAAGTAACCGTAAATCAGTTAAACTAGTTTGCTTTTTATTGAAGACCAATACAATCATGTATTTGTAAAAAAAAAAGCATAGTTAAAAAAAGTTATTAAAGTTATTAAATGTTTGTTAAATAGGTTTTATTATTATTATTAAAACTATTAAAATGACAAACGAATAAAAACGCGCAAAAACATAGAGGTGACATTGATATCAAAAAGCCACCACCTGTGAAATACACCTATGCAGGTGCTCTTCTTCTTATTAACTGCGACGAACCCACCTGTCCTGAGCATCACGACTCGCGCGACAAACATGGAGCGACGTCTGTAATGTCACGCGCAGGGGAGGCGTGAAAGGGATACAAGGACTTACTGGCTCGAGACGTGTACTTCTATAGAAGAAAAAGCATGCGGAAAATGGGTGCAGTAATCGACACAAAAGACCCCTGGCTGTTCGCCGTCACCCCCATCTTCCTTTAACAAGAGCCCCCCCTCCTCACCCTCCCTCGGACCGAGATGCATTGTGGGGGAAGTCGTTGCCATTCGACCTCTGCGGGGCCTGCGCGGACGCAGACAGAACCCTCAAATTCATTATGCCTTTAAAACCCCTATTTATTTCCGCATAACCTACATACTCTCACCAGGAGGCCAGAGCGCGGAAAAACGGCTCGTTTCATGCGGAATACTTTATTTAAGAGAGCCGCGATCGGGTTTTTTGTTTTGTTTTGTTGAGAAAGTGTAGATTGTTATTTATTTGAAGAAAATGTCCGGAGAGCGAAACCGCAGGTCGCTGGCGTTCCGAGGAGGCGGATCAGCCGTCACCGGTGCCAGCGCCGTCGGAGGACACAGCTGTGAGGCCCCGGCCTGTCAAGACCGACATCTGAACGGGAACAGACCGGATCAAGAGGACGACAGGGACTTGGGGGCGAAAGGACCGTCGCTGGGGAAAGTCGAGGGCGCGGGGTCCGTGAGCGACAGCACGGAGCCGGAGGAGGACGAGGACCCGGAAGGGGGCAGTTGGACAGCGGGGAACGATCATGACAGAGGCGCTTTAATGGTGAAAACCGAGGGCTGTAAGTTGGCGACTGGCAACGGCGTGAACCGGGAGGACTGTAGCGCGGGAGAAGTGGAGGAAGCGGCCGCCAGAAAGCCGCTACTGGAGATGAGACCTCAGACGCTGCTGCTCCAGAAACACTCGCTCTTCCAAGCCTCCTGGCTGCAGGAGTTTCCCTGGCTCAAGTTCAGCCAGGAAACAGGACTGATGTCTTGCTCCTGGTGCCATAACATCGCCACCAACAACAGCGACGAGCTGGTGAAAGGCAGCCGGAATTACAAGCGGGCCTTGCTGCTGAGACATCACCTGTCCTCGGAGCACGGCAGGAATGACCCGACCAGACAGGTACGTCCACACCGCGGTTTAACGGGGACGGGGACACTCGGATACGCGACGGAGCCGACCGGGACAGTGCTTTTCGGTGTGTTTTTAACAAATGTCGACGTTTTCCCGTCTATTTAGTAGCGGGAATGCTGTTTTTAAAGCCGTTTAGCGAGCTAATAGGTCTCAGGTATAGACTTAGCATATGTGAGCTAACTGGATCAGCGCTGTCAGTCGGTGAGCTGAGCTAAAACACCCTCAACTTAGGTGATTTAAGCGTAAAATCGCTGATTATAGTCTCATTTTATATTATAATAATTCTTTATTTTCATGATTTGTAATCAGATATTTATTATTACACAAACCAAAAATATCATCAAGTGAAACCGTGTCTGAAAATGTGTGTCCTCGTTTCCTGCACTGCACTGTAATTATCAGCCCTGGTTTTCATGGTTACTAACCTGATTGCTACAGAGGTCACACAATGGCAAGGGGTTTGACCCTGCTACCTTTGGGGAGCCACACCCCTTCCCAACCCCCCTCGCTATAAAAACTGACCTCTGGCACATCTCACCCTCCCCTTTTAGGGCACCTAAATTAGAGGCATTGTGTTAGGTGACTCCCCAAGATCCAGAGATAGTGTGTGTGACTTGCTACACTAGGTCAGAGTGAATTATGTCGCTTGTAATGACAGCAATGCCTGATATGTGCAGAATGAGCAGAATAAGATTAGGTTTGAATAAATCATATCAGCAGCTGAGAAACATTTTTGTGCGATAATGCACTGTAATAGTGAAATGTAATTTATATTTGATACTTCTGCATTCTGTATCCAAAGGAAACGTATAATGCAAAGACATGTCACTTAAGATAAATAGTTATTGATTTTTTTTTTTTAATGCTTTTGATTCCCTGTCCATTGTCAAGCCACAAAATGATTGATTTATGTTTTAAATCCTATCTGTTGCTGTCCAGAAGATGCTGTGTTACTGGTTTGCCAGTAAAATCCCTTAGGATTGTGTGGTATGATAGTGTCCAGTCTAATCGGGGTGACACAAAGTGTTCCACTAACTCAATTTATACCCCTCACTAATTAGGAAGGAAAAGAGGAGAGATTACCAGCGCCTCCCTAGCAACAGCGGGGTTAAGACGCTACAGAAGATCGGTTACGCTTTTCTGTTCAATCACTTTCCTGTCAAAATCAAGAGTTTTTATAATTCTTAGTTTTTTTTGTATAACTGTATGATGTGTAATATGTAGAGTAAATGTGCATTTTCCATATATAATATATTATTTGTGTTTTAATACACTCTCAAAATAAAAAATAAAGGTTCCTGTGAAAAGGGCAGTTTTCACAGTGATGCCATATAGAGGAACTATTTTGGGATTCCCAAAAAAACTCTTAGTTATGAAAAATCAATTTTTCATATTTTAAAGAATATTTGAATATGAGCTTTTCCAACTATAAAGAACATGTTGGTTCCATGCAGTTTAGGTTCCTTACTGGCATCGATGGTTCCATGAAGATCCTTTAATGTCCATGAAACCTTTCCAATGCTGAAATGGTTCTCCATAATGGAAGAAGGTTCTTTAGATTATTAAAATGTTTGAACAAAAACTAATGTGGATGTTATGTTATTGATGCAATCATTGATGCCAATAAATATAATTCTTTTTAAGAGTGATTTTATTATTGACATCTCAGCAATAAGAGTAATGCACATGGAGATCACGAGACTGCGGAAGAATAGTATCTGTCTAAAAGAAGGCTAATTGGGTGAAACATTAGGACGGCTGCTTTCTGAGTAAAGAAAGGCTGTTCTGATAGGCCACATCCTCCAATAGCCAATTTCATAATTGTGATCTATTATGTTTTTTGGTGCAGCAACTGTCCGTTATAATTTGCTAAATTTCTTCACTGGTCTATATTGAACTACTCTAATTGAATTCCCCCTAAAGAAGGGTATCTGTGTCGCCTCACTCTCCAGACTAGACTTCGCCCTCAAAGTATTTGCCCTCTGTTGCTGTTATTAGTGAGCCGCGCTGAAGACGAGGGTCTTCACCCCTGTACTGTCTGCTGCTGTGAGATATGTGTGTATTGGGGGGGGGGGGCTGTTGTGTTGTTGGTGCTGGTGGGGGAGAATTCCCTGGAATTTTGTATCGATGAGCCCTGCTCTTTGTTGGGAGGCTCAGATCCTGGCATTCCCCTCCCACACCTTGGGTCAAGCACACTGCTGCATTGTTCATGCATCAGGATGAGGGGACCAGGCGCTGGCCTGCGGGGCTGGGATAGCTCAGGAAGACTATGTGCAATGAAAACAAAACCACTGTCCTTGTTGTCTGAGGCACAGTGTCCCCCTAACATGGTACTTGTGTAGTGTATTCTCACCGTGGTCCTGGAAGGTGACAAAGGCACGGCTCTCTGTTGCTGAAGGCTATGTGTTTAATTTTGGGGAGCTATTGTTGGTTTATGGTGAATGGAACATGTTGGAAGTGTACAATAGAATAATGGGTGTTGGCAACTTATCGCCTGAAGAGCTTTAGGCAACTGTGTGTTCAACTGCAGCGCAGGAGAAGGGCAGCGGTATTGGTGGTGGTTGTATAATGTTCCCGTTTCGCATCAAAATGAAAGTCTGGGGTGGGAAACCAGAGAGGGAAACCACAGCAAGTTTCATGTGCAACACGTTTTAATCCGAAAACACACCGTTTCCTATTTTCTTTGATGTGTCAAATTCTGAACGATACTTTTTTTGTCTCCTACATACACTACGTTTAAAAGGTTTGGATCGGTAAATTTTTCAAAATGTTTTTTAGAAATATTAGAAGTACAGTAAAACGGTATGTTTCTTATATTTAAATGTATTTTTTTCTTATGATGGAAATATTCAGCAGCCATTACTCTTATCTGCAGTGTCACATGATCCTTTAGAAATCATTCGAATATGCTGATTTACAGCTCAGGGAGCATTTACATTTACATTTTTATTATCAACCGTTATTGTTGAAAACAGTTGTGCTGCTTGACACTTTTCTGAAAACCGTGCTACACCTTTTTTTTTTTTTTTTTTTAAGATGCTTTGGTGAATAATTTTTTTTAAAAAGAACTGAATTTATTTGAAATGTTAATCTTTTGAAACATTCTAAATTGTTTTTTTCTGACACTTTTAAAGAATTTAATCCATTCCTTCTAAATAAAAGTAGGCCCTCTTCAATTCTTTTTAATCTTACTAATCCACAACCTTACAACTGTAGTGTAAATGAAATCCAAACATGTCAGCCTGTATGAGTAAAAAAATGTCTGAGAAACACAATTAGCATCAACCGTATGACATCATAATTTTGGCATTTATAGATATTGTAAAAGTAATGTCTTTTCCTTTCGTTGTTTGGTTGTACAGTTTACACAGACCAGATGGCTTACAAAAAGAGGGCACAAATGACCTAGCAGCACAACTGTAGACAGTAACAATAACAAACATTCAATTAACAAAAAGACTATGCCAAATGTCAAAGTGTCACCACAGACTCGTTTTGACAGGGTTTAATGGGGGGAATCTTCGAAAAACATCTGTTCTCTTGCATACGTATACACGTGGCACATCTGGAGAAAGAATGAATTGTGTGTGTGAGTGTACATGAGAGAACGACAGAGAAAGAAAAAGAGGTTAAGTCTGGGCTAGCATGTCCTGACACCCGCTTTCGACTGACGACTGCCACCTCATCTGTCCTCTCTCCGTAGCTTGACTTGGCCCACAATCAGGCTCTCTCTGGATAGACAGAGGCGAACAATAGTGGGGACATTGTGACACCACAAACGGACGTTCATTCTCATCTAACACCCGTTTCTCCAACTCGTCCTCCTCCTTCAAACCTTCTCTTCGCTAGATCAGTCTGAACTCAACACTGCTGCCATTTAAACTACATTTTATTTTCTTTAAAGTAGTTTACAAAAAAGAAAATTCTTTGCACCGTCATGCCATTCCATGTGTCAGTGTTACCCAAAAGGAGATTTTGAAGAATTGAGAATTGCTCTTTTTACTACAGCTCTCATTTATGCTTGTCATGTCTCTTTAATCTAAGAAATACACAAAAAAGTGGTTTTCAAACAGGTTTCTCAAACACGCCCACGTCTGCCATTGTTTGTCAAACAGATCCCGAACAGGTCCTATCCCAAACTCGTACCATCTGTTGAATCAGTGTTGCTGGTCAGGATGCTTAAACAGGGAAATGTTATGAAAGTGCAACCGAGTCACAGAGTTTACACAAAAAAAAAAAAATTAGACCTGCAAGCTTTAACTTGTAGTCGTTTCCTGAAGCCTTGGAATAGCCTGCAAATCATATGGACTACTTTTAATGTGTCATTTTAGCAACAGGACAGTTCCTGGTCACTATAAACTATCATTTAGAGGTGTGGGTTCAATAAGATATTTAGTAACCAAAAATTAATACTTTTATTCAGTAAGAACACATTAAATTGATCAAAAGTGACAGTGAGGACATTTATAATGTTACAAACGATATCTATTTCAAATAGGCTTACTTTTTTTCAAATAGTTTAATAATCATGAAAAAATGTCACCGTTCCCACAAATATATTAAACGGCACAGAGGCTGTTGTCAACATTGATAATAATAAGAAATGTTTATTGAGCAGCAAATCCACATATTATGATGATTTCTGAAGGATCATGTGATCCTGAAGACCGTAATGATGCTGGAAATTCAGCTTTGCATCACAGGAATTAATAACATTTTAAAATAATTTATTATATTAACAGTATTACTGTTGTTACTGTATTTTTTAAAAGAGACGTCTTTTAAACGCATGAAAAATCTTACTTGTCCAGCACATCATTATATTGCAAAGAGCAGCATGAACATTTTTTCAGAATATCTTTGTGTGTGTGTGTGTGTATTCAAATGAGTTGTACAGGTTTTAAACAACATGAGAGTGAGTAAAAGATGACAGGATTTTATTCCAGCTCTGGTTTTGTAATTCCAGCTGTGTTTTTCTAAGTCTTTTGCAACCTTCACCAGTAAGTGTGTTAGGGAATTGTAAGTGCTTTCTTCACAAAGCTTCAGTGTAGCACTAAAGCAGCAATAGTGAACAATGAGCCTGGAGGAAAGGACTGGCATTGTGTGAAGAAATGGGGCTGCGCTCTCTCTCTCTCTCTCTCTTGCTCTCTGACTACTGGTTGGGCCTGCTGTGGCTGGATCAGGCTACAGTAATAACCCCATCTACCAGGACGAGCCCAGCAGTGTGGAGGAGGGGGGCTGGGAAGGCCTCCGCCCTGAGAAATAGATTTAATCTGAATTACTCCAGCAAAAAACCCAGCTGTGTGGTAGGAGGGGGAAAAATGTAGGGTGGTATAAATTTCTGCATGGATTAGGAGATCTGCTTTGCAATCCAGAAATATATTGTGTAGATTCACTACCATTTGTAGGTACCAGCTGTCTCTCTCTCTCTCTCTCTCTCTCTCTCTCTCTCTCTCTCTCTCTCTCTCTCTGTGTGTCTCTTAATTGTGAGAGCAGATGATGGAGACTGATGGTGGGATGGGATAATGGCCAAATATTTCTCATCTTAAAGAGCATTAACAAGGGCGCGGAGATTGCATCCTGTGAGCGGGGGGTTTACCGCTGTTATAGTTCCCACAGTACTGCAGCTTTTGAGCCTGTTCAACCAGTTCTCTAGTCAAAGTTGTCACCGTACACCTGCCCTTCACCTTATGTTTACACTGTAGACTGATGCTGGTTGTCATTTTTGTTTGTTGTCACTCCACTAGGAAATGGAAAGGCCAGAGGACGCTGGGAGCCCGGAGGTGGAGGACTATAGAAACAAGCCCAATGAGAACTCGTACTGCTACCAGCTGCTGCAGGAGCTGGACAAGCAGCGCAAGAGCGGCATCCTCTGCGACGTCAACATCGTGGTGGGCGACCAGGTGTTCAAGGCGCACAAGAACATCCTGGTTGCTGGGAGCCGCTACTTCAAGACCCTCTACTGCCTGACGAAGAGTGAGAACTGTGACCAAACTACCATCACGCACTTGGACGTGGCCGCTGTGCAGGGCTTCTCCGTCATCCTGGACTTCCTGTACTCCGGCAACCTCTTGCTCACCAGCCAGAATGCCATCGAGGTGATGTCCGTGGCGAGTTACCTCCAGATGACCGAGGTGGTCCAGTCCTGTCGAGCCTTCATCAAAGACGCCCTCAACATCAGCATCAAGCAGGAAGCCCCTGATTCTGTGGTGGTCGACTACAACAAGCGGCGGACGGTGGCCAAAGACTGCCAGAGTGCCGACAAGAAGCCCAGCAACTTCTGGGCCACCAGCATCCTGTCCAAGCTGTCCATCAAGGCCAGCGGGCAAGTGAAGGATGAACCCAGTGATATAGAGGTGTCCGGTGGAGAAGGCTGCGCTTTGGGAAGCTCTGGTTGGGGTGGAGAGAACTCGTCAGAGTCTACAGAGATGGAGCCACAGGGTCCGGGGCAGGTGTTCGTCTGGAACGAGCCGCATCCTGGCACTGGGGTCGCCGTCAAGAGAGAGGCGCATCCAGAGCCGGGCAGCGGAAGGCGGAAAAAACAGGCCGCCAAGCGCTTCGTCTACAACATCCCACCTGAGCCGGAAGAGGGTTTTGACGAGGGCATGTTCATCCAACCGTCTGCCTCCTACACCAGAGAGGACTTCTCTTACCTCTCAGAGAATGCTGGTATGTTACCCATCATGCCTTTCTCTTCTGTTCAGGCGCCATAATGGAGTACAATACAAATCATCAGTCATAACCAAATTATGTGTCATTAAAAACACACCCAGCAAGTTTAAAATAAAAAAAAAAATGCTTTCATTTCCTTGTGTGCTGGAAGTGTCTATTGAGCTCTTTCAGGCCGTGGGAGTTTGGTTATTTGAATAATGTTGCCGCCCTATTATGTAGACTCATCAGCATACTTCAGTGCTGTCATTAGGGTTTGTCTTGTATGACAGTGGTGTCTTTGACACCTCTCTCTCTCTCTCTCTCTCTCTCTCACTCACACAAAGGCTTTGGTAGTAGTATAATCAGTGTTTGTTAGAGGCAGAATACACTGCCTTGAGGAAGGAAAGGGAAGTAAAGGATGTGACGTGTGGCCAAGTATGGTGGCCCATACTCGGAATTTGTTCTGCATTTAACCCATCCAAGTGCACAGACACAGTAGTGAACACACACACACACACAGTGAAGACACACCCAAGTTATCGTACTACTAGCACTGTTTGAGAATTTGATATGCTGAGAACATACTTAGCAAATTTTCAGCATGCAAATGGTTTATATTCAACTGTAAAGTTCATTCGAGTTTATTAGAAAAACGGCTCATATTTGGGAAGGCGATTAGATCTTAGGTTGTTTACATTTGAATGTGGTTATGTAATGTCTAACATGTTGTAGACTGAATTAAAAGCAGCACGCCGTTTACAGTAATTCTCTAGATGACCTGATCAAATCTTGCATATACAGTATACTGAAACATATGACCTGAAATGTATTAAGTTTTTAACATTATTTGAGCTTTAAAAAAAAAACAATATTTATGATATAGATCAAGTCCGATTTTATTGTTGATTTGATGTTATTTGAAAGACATATTGACAACCCAACAGGTCAACATTAGAATCAAAATGAACGTTGATAATTAATGTTCAGTTTCACTGTGCAAGATAATGAAGACAAATATAATATTTCTTAACATGTATGAACCAATCTTTTATCACAGATGTCACTTTTCGCGATCAATCCATATTCCCATCTTACTTTTCTTTTTCTGCATTATATCTTTTCCGTACGCTCAAGATGAAATGACATTCTCAGCCAATTTAACAGAGTTTACAGCTTGCACACTGTAGCTGGTCATTCTAAAATGTATTCCACTCAGCTGATGTACAAAACGTTAGCTGATATGTTGTTACATATTTTATTTTCAAGCAGTTAATGTGCTAAATACTAAATAATAATGAGAAGGCACGTTCTCGCCCACATGCACATGCATGCACGTCTAAACCTTCAGCTGTGGCAGTCGGCCAGCCATGGTCTCGCATCATGATTGCTTGTCCTCAGGCCATGTGCAGCTCAAGACCGCAAGACCATCTTCTCTTTTTTTATTAGAGTGGCCAGTCCGTTTTCTTCTGCCCTTATTAAGAAAGTCTGCCCTCCCTTCGCCTCATACCACAAAAACCTGCGTAATCTGTAGGCTGCCGAGCTGTCATGCTTCAAACTCTGCCCCATTAAGAAGAGCGGCGCGTGGTATAGTATCATGTCTTAAGTGACGCAGTTCTGAGAAGAGGCTTTCTCTCGCCATCATCGACTCATCTAATGCAGGATAATGAAGTAAAGCGGGGGAAACGTTCTACCCTCAGGCTTCCTAAACGCCCTCAAATGCACTTAGCTTATATTCCTGAGGGCACTTAAATGTGCCGAACTGACGGCTCACACCTGCAAGGCATGTGTGTGTCACTGTGTTTGCCTGCACATGCCTGCATATGCTTGCGTACTCGTCTGTGTACTTGCGTCCATGTTGACTACCCACTTCCTTTTTCACACATTGGGCTTTTTTTCGTGAAAGGGAATGTTGCTTATTGCTTAAACCCTGTAAGTTTATTACGTAAATATAGCATGATTACTTAAAAAAAATTAAAAAAAATAATACGTAATGTATTTCAATAATAAACTATTAATTTCAACTTTTGAAATCATTTGTAATATGTAATACATTTTTATAAGCAGTCGTAGTGTATAAACATTTTACATTTATAATAATTATATTATAAGAATCATGGGTAGCTCTGCCCTCTGTTTAAATTTCATTTTCATTGTTTTGCTGTGTATATATCTAGATATGTTTTAATTAGCTGCAGTAACATTGTTATATTAGTATTTCTTCTATACTAATTTATAGCATTTATTAATAATTAGAATTGGCTTTTCTTTTTGCACACTCTCAAGAAAATTAATTTACAGAAGCTGTCACTGGGGTGGTACCATTTCAAATTGTACACCTTTGTACCCCAAAAGTCCATATTGGTCTTTTTTTATTTCTTCTATATCTTTCAGTTTTAATAATTTTAAATGTATTTTTAGTACTTAAGATATATTTCTGTTAGTTGCCAAGGAAGCATTTCTAAATTTTAATTAGAAATGTTGAATTACATTTTAATTAATACATTTTTAATAAAATTTTAAATTTTTCTAATATTTATATTTTAATACACATTTGATATTTATTTCAACTAATAATAATAATAGTTTTAGTTAACAATAACAACACTGGTGTCACGTCATGTATCATTTTCACTTTTGGTGTGAACAGACAGATTACTTTTCGATAAGACTTTGTTGCACTTGGATGCGTTCTGTCTGTTCTGTCTCACACATCATGCAGCAGGATCCGTCACTGTAAATGTTTGAGTTCTTTCCAAACAAGACCGTTGAATTGTTGATTTTCAGCAGTGACACACACACACACTACCCCCGATTCCCTCTTCCGAGGTGCAGCGCTGCCAGGGGCCGTCCGCCCTAATCCTGCTAATGCAGCCCAACTATCTCTGCCATTCCAAATATTGACCCAGGCAGAGTGGACCCACTGCAGAGGTACTTACAATGGGATCTGACGGCTTTGGCCTGCCTGCCTGCTAATCCACAGTGTGTAAGATGATCCGCTGTTAGGGCTTCTCCCATAAATTTACACATCATATCTCCTCCACACACCCATACACACACACATACATTTACAGTTGCTGCCTTACGCAAAGTCATGATCTTTACAAATAGACGCACATGGTGTGAGATTATCAAGGATTCATCTCTGATGTATGAGAGCAGTAAAGGCCTGTTCACACTAAAATCGATATCTATATTAGCATCCACACCCACGCACAATAACATTATTATAAGCATGCTGAAGTATGGTCCTCTACCATTTGAAATGCTCAAGCTCTTTAAAGCAGGATGCATTATGATTGGCTGATGATGTTCATCTTGTTCATCAACTGGAAAAAAATCAACTGTTCTGTTGTCATTGAAGTTGAGGTATGGACTGTGCTATATTTTTACAATTTTGAACAAAATTTAAAACTATTCCATAATTATTATAATTATTGTCCTTGTGAATTAGCTTTAATGGGATAGTTCACCCAAAAATGAAAACTCTGCAGTTAATTACTTACTATCATGTCATTCCAAACCCGACGATCGTTCATCTTCAGAACACAAACTTATTAAAAAAATATATATTTTTGTTGAAATCTGAGAGCTTTCTGACCCTGCATAGACCGCAACTGAACTACCACGTTTAAAGTATTAGTTCACCCCAGAATGAAAATTCGTCCATCTTCTACTCGCCCTCGAAGCATCCTAGGTGTGTGTGACTTTCCTCTTTCAGAATAATCCAATCAGAGTTATATTAAAAATGGTCCTTGCTCTTCCAAGCCTTTCAATGGGGGTAAGCGAGTGTTTGTTGTCAACAGTTCAGAAGACATGAAATAAAGTGCGCGAATCTATAATAAAACATCCCTCACACGGCTCTGGAGCCCGCATAATGAACTGCATAATGAGCCTTTCAGTCAGAAAGTAAGTTAATTGTAATGTAAGTTCTTTTCGGGGGCTATCAGGAGAAAATGCCTCAAAACATGTATACGTGTTAATCGACTCCAGAGGGTTAATTGCAGATTTTTCATTTTTGGGTGAATTATCCCTTTAAGGCTGGAAAACACAGCAAAATTATTGAATACCTCACCAGTGTGTTGCAAACGTCAGTACTCAGAGGGAGGGATTGTTTTCTTCAAGTGTAGTTATTTAGTTAGTGCTCATGCCTGCATTTAGTCACTTTTTGGACACCAACGATGTGTAGCTACTAGCTATAAGCATTTATGTACCTGTGTAATTGATTATATTTCAGGCCTGTTTTCTTAGGGGGTTGAGGTCGTTCGTAGCACTTACAGGGTGGGGTCGGTTAAAACATCGAGCCCACTTACCACCAATCTCTCAGATCTGGCCTAGCAAGTCTTGTCCAGCCTACTGCGAGTTTCCCAGCGAGAAGAGTCTTGCCAAATTAGCACAGTCTTATGACTCAGGCCTGGCGAATGAGAATCCAAGTTAACCGTTAACCATTTTAAGAACCAACAAGCCCGTAGTAACAGATTGAACTGTAATTTCAAGCCTTTAGACTCAATACGAATGGCACAGCTGCTGTCGGGGCTTCTTTAGCCCGCAAGGTGGTGCTTAGAGCCTGGATTGAATTCCCAGGTGATCTGGCTCTCGTCACCCCTTTGGAAACCTGCTTGACGACCCTTTGTTTTGCCCATTTTGGCTCAAACAAAGCTAGATCCCACCCCCCAATCCCACATGCTGTAGTACAGGCAGCTCCGGTCTAATTGTCACAAGATACTGCTCCCAAGAGAGCTTGAGTGTTGGGTCGAATCCTTGCAGAAGCAAAACGCAGAGATTGCAATTTATACACACTATGTATACAGTAGTTTCTCCCAGATAAACAACTGTTTCTGGATGTATCTTTGTGGAGAGGAATGGTGGCTAGAAGGAAGGAAAGAGTTCCTGGGTTTTATACAGCCTGTTTATCAGTAGAAAATCACATTAGACTAATATAGTTATGGCTTCTGGCATGTGGTTTCCATAGCAACTAGCACATTTTCACAGCATTTTTTACATTTTTTTTATGTGAGGGTGACACTGAGGGTACATACAGGCGCTTGTACACACAAACTTTCTTCGCCTTAGCCACACAAGGCCACTTTTTGTATGTCACGTGTCACCAAACTGACTAATAGAGTTGATAACGCCAATTGAGAGTATTCTGCCTCTGACAAGATGAACTGCATCTGCTGGCTTGACAGATCTCATGCTGAATTGTTTATATCTCAGGAACCGGTGTGGAAAGTGCTGAGAATCTGTTTGTTTGTGTGGTTTCTCCTAGGCGAAGCGCCTGATAACGCCCTCAATAAGCTGAAGTGTCCCCACTGTAACTACATAGCCAAGCACCGGCGAACACTAAAGAGACACCTGATCATCCACTCGGGCGTGCGCTCCTTCAGCTGCGACATCTGCGGGAAGCTGTTCACTCGCCGAGAACACGTCAAGAGACATTCCCTGGTAAGACAGAAGCACAAGTGTCTATAGTGTTTCAAAACATTTCACCCTAACATCTATAGATTCATTTTTTCAAGCATATTTTTAAACCACTACATACTTCTACAATGGGACAACTTTCATGACCGTTGAGCATATTTTCCTTCATATTTACCCCCCAAAAATGAATTAATTTAGATCTTTTTATTTTGAAGCTTTCTAAGCTTGACCTTTTTTTGCCTTTTTTTTTTTTTAAGAAATTTGCATACATATCGTTTATAAAGTATACAATTTCATTAAAACTTAATAATAATGAATTATAATTATATGAAATTACACTTATAAATGAATGTATATATATTTGAACATTTGAAATATATTAATATTAATATTTTCTGTTGTTTTATATTACATACATTTTAAATATCTTTGTTATAATGCTGTCACTAACGATTTTGATATTCAAGTACTGTAATCAGTTGATTATAGACCGAAGCGAAAAATAGCTTTTAAGATTACTAAAATACATATATAATAGCAATGACACTATAATAACTAGTTAAAATAAAGTATTAAAACCAAGTAATTATATGGTTTTATTGAAAAACTGTTAAAACAAATAATGTTTTATAAGCTAACCTACTTTACGCATTATAACAAATGCCTGCAGAGGGCACCAACGGACTGACAGTTGTTTTTACACTTTAGCGCGATCAAATCCTTGTTTGATATTGACTAAACAACATTTAATTCAAATCTCCACTTTGTCTTTAATATTTGGCCATTTCTTTATAAAAGAAATGCTACAGACAATGTAATTTTTTGAATATGCGGACAAAACAGTGTAAACCGAGTGAATGTTTAAATTTTTTTTTTTTTTTTTTTTTTATCATGATGAACAGTTATCTTAGAGGTTATAATAAATGCAAACTCACAGCAATATGCAGAGATGGAGTTTGAGACGGTCCTCTCATGTACATGATAACAGTGAAAAGCGCCATTTTCGGTATTTTGCCAGTTACTTGACACATGCAAAATGCAATCAAGGATTTGTAGAATTTTTGTTTTTATGTAATATGACTTTTTTCATTTACTTTTTGTATTTACACGTGCATTTATATATGTCTTAATTGCATATAATACACAGTATATAATAAAAATATTTTTTTATTTATGCATATTTTATTTGCATTACGCTAATGACAATTCCCCAATGGAAATGCTTAATTCTGTTTGTGTTCCTAAAAATTGCATAATATAATGTCTTTAAGTCCTTTGACTTTGGAGTGACATGATGGACATTCCTGACAGGTTTTACAGTATTCACCCACAGGCTGATTTCATTCACAATCATTGCAATACTCACTAATGTTATCTTTCTTGGCTCACTAATATCCCTCTCCATTACATTACTTTGCAGGTTCACAAAAAGGATAAGAAATACAAGTGTATGGTATGCAAGAAGATCTTCATGTTGGCGGCCAGCGTGGGCATACGGCACGGCTCTCGGCGCTACGGCGTGTGCGTGGAGTGCGCAGACTCCCACCAAGGCACGCAGGAGGGTCTGGAGGGCATGCAGGACCTGGAATTCGCCCGCGACGAAGACTTCGACGAAGCCGGAGAGGGAGACGAGGACATGGAGGCGGAAGGGGAGGAGCCTAATGAGATTGACCAATCCAACTGCGAGGGTGATGCGGGTGCCACCCCCGAGAAGGACTAATTTAGACATAACCTGCTAGAGAAACGAATCAAAATGCAAAGAAAAAAAATAGCTGGGAAACAATCAACAATTCCAAAGTGCTATCAAACCTCTTTGTTGCACGTGAAGTTATGTCAAAGAGATCTATAGCTTTGTTAGAGAGGGACTCCAATATTTAAAGATTGCTCTATGTGTCAGAGTCTGGGCCGTGTGCCTGGGAGAGAAAGAGGTATAATGATATATAACAAAACAAAATCAGGTTTTTCTGTGATGTTTTTTTTTCTTTTGTAGGGGGTGAGGGTGTACAGCGTTTTTGAGTTATAATAGGCCAATCATATTAAAAGAAATATTAATTATTTAATTTATGAAGAAAGATATTATAGTCTTATGAAAATGATAGAAATAGATTTTTTTTTTTTTTTTTAAACGTACGTCTGCTTATTTTGAGTTCATAACTGCGCTTCCTGACAGACCTGATCGTATATTGCTCGGAGGAGGAGCTCAACAAAGAAGGAGCATTATAGAAATTCCGCTTACAGGAAGATTTTTTCTCTTTTTTTTCGTGTGTGTATTACCTTTCTAGGTAAATGTTGTCATGAAATTTTATGAAATATCGAAATATATATATTTTCCTTTTCCCTGCACAAATCTTGGAACCAAAAATCTGTTTTGTGACTCTAATTGACCACAGCCATATTTATGATTAAGTTATATGGGGCTGTTAGATCGTGCCAAGCAGAACGCACACCAAGATTTTTCCGCAGGACACAAAACTACTGAAAATGCTGAGAGAACATAAAGCAGAGAAAGTATAAAAAAAAATATATAAGGGGAATATATTATTGCTAGCTTTATTTGAATCACAGCATCACAGTAACACTTTATAAGCATTTTGTCATTCACTTAAAGCTTGAATTTTGCCAAATGATGGAAACGTTTGGTGCTGTAACGCTTTTTTATTTTTATTATTATTTTTAAATACTGGACCTACAAGCTGTATATGATGTTAATAATCGTAAAGCCTACTCAACTCAGTTATACTAATCAGCTTTGTATTTTACACTGTTGCGCTATGGAGCCTATCAGGTATGCTTTTCTGTTTTGAACGTCTTTTCTATGAAATGCACATACACACACAAACCATTTGTTGTTGTCAAAACTACTGGCAGTACTTGTACAGATAGAACGACCTGATGTTCTTGACCCTCCTGAGTTGGTTAGTGGTACTGAGCTTACTTTGAATCACTTGAACGACCTGTGTACCGTTTTTTTAAGAATGCAGATGGAAAGAGGTGGTTTGCAATAGACTCCCAAACATCATTTTAGTCCCCCTGTAACATCTGCGATCATTTCGGTTTGGTTTATTTGGACTCTGTCGTGTGTCTGCTGAGTGAAAAACACTTTGCTTGTGCTGATGTAGAGTGGAAGGTCTATGGAAGTACATAGACGGGCACTTACTGTTCTGCGTTTGATAATTTCTTATTTCCCCAAAGCCGGTCTGGATGGAAATAAATTGAAACTGTTGTGTTTTATTCCATACTGATCTTTTTTTTTTTTTTTTACATTTCATTATTTAATGCTATATATATGTATTGACTCGAATGCAATCAAGACTGTTAATTTTTATTTGTCCTACCAAAATCGTTGTTTAATTGTTAATGTATAAGAAAACCAGGTAAATATTTAGTGTAGATCCTTGCTTGTGTACGTCGTCAGATTTAAATGTTTTTATTCGAAAGTCAATCATTCACGTTACCCTTAGATGCTTATATTGATTTATTTGTCCTACCTCTTTGAGGTTTTGTTTTGTTTTTGTTCATCCATTGTGTTTTTATATTTCATTTTTTAAGAACTATCGTTTGTGGGTTTATTCCTAGGAGCAGGAGTTTCTGTTCATATGCAGTGGATAAATTGAAGTGCTATAATGATACAGACATCGTCTATCTTTCCCTTTACTCAAGATGAAAGTGTATTTTAAAAGCTGTATAGAAGATCCTGTTTGTATTGCTTACCTTCAGATCACTGTGGGAGGGATATAAACATGAAAGATATATATATATATATGGATATAGATATTTAATTAGTTGATTTAAATCATGGCACGTCGCTGCAGTTAACCGCTTTAAAACCTCGGCCTGACTTTCACTATTCTCACCAAACTTCACTCTTTCATGTTCACCATCATGTCGGTTTATTGTTTTCCTTGTTTTGTCTGTGTATCTGTTCAACTCACATTAATGTACTTCTTTGACTTTATGCTGTGTATGGACATAACAGACAAAAAAAAGAAAGAAAAAAAAACACTACAGATGAAGGTTTTTTTCAGCTGTATTTTGTAAAAGCTGTTTCAAAGATGTATTTTTCAACTCTCTTACAGTGATGCAAACGGGGCCACGGGCTCACCTCAAACACAAATCAAATCAGGTTATTCTTATGTTTTTTCAAGACTTCAAATGACTGTTTTCCTCCTCTTTCAATTGTACTACTGTTCCTCTATTATACATTTTAAAATAAAACTTTGATATTTCTCTGTGCTGTACTGTCTTATTGTACTAATCCGAGGCAGTTTTGAGCATGCTCGAGGGGGATCTCTCATTTCATGGATATGCACAGTGAATTGACATGAATTAGCATTATTTGTATTTAATGTTATATAGGTTTGTGTTTTTCCTGCACTTTGGCAATGAAATCTCCACTTCCTCTAAACGTACATGAACCAAACTTTGCTAAAGATTTTCACAGTAATGTAATTCCAGATACTGCAGAATGATTTATTTACTTCCTTATTTGTTTCACGATTTGTGCAAGCATGGGCAAAATGACATAACTACTGTTCATCATCTCTTTTCTACTTTTGAACTGTGATGTCAGTCAAATAGAGGAAGCTGTCAAAGGAAAAAATCCACTTGCTAGCATAAACGCAAAGAGCGTATGGCACTAATAAAATCAAGATTTATATAACTGTAATTAACCCGGTTTTGTTTTCCTTTTGATACTGTGGTAACAGCGTTGACGTTCTTCAAAACAACTCCTGGTAAAATAACTTTTTAGATTAAAATATTTTCAAAGAGAGCACACACTTTTCAGTGCTTCAGATCTTATCAGCGAGGGAAAGTGTCATCGTTTCCTGTATCTTACAAAGTTGTGGGAGATAATTCCACCAATTTAAAGGCAAAATATTGTATGGTAACAAGAGTTCACGCAAGATTTATGGACATATATTTTTATAAGAAAATCGACAGTAACATCTAGGAATTAATAACAATAATTAACAAAATATTAAAAATAAAAATATAACCATTTGGGGGAAAAAGGTGAGAAAAAGAAACCCTTCGGACACCAAATGTACCTGCAATTATAGAATGATCCATAAGTTCTTTGACGCGATTCATCATCTCCTCATGCCGTCATCACTTCTGTATCACACTGCACCACCATCTAGTGGACATTCCCCGAAATTGTACTTTGTTAAATTAATTTTTTAGCCACAGACAATTAATTAATTTATATATTTATATTTATATATATGTTTATTTACATTTAAAGCACAGAAAAAGAACTTTAGGGTTTTCAAGTTATATTTTTATACAATTTCACAGTCCAGTGGACTCGTGAACTATAATTTAGTTAACTGTATAATCCAAAAAGAAAGTTGCAGTGGAGTGAGAGTTGTTACGAAAACTTCGCAACACACACGCACACACATAGAGAGAGAGAGATTTGTTGAGACATTATAAGACTACCTGTAGGCAGCCTCAATTTATTGATAATGGGTTATTTGAACATTGGTAGTTGCAGAATTTTATTTATTTATATATATATATATATATATATATATATATTTTTTTTTTTTTTTTTTTTTGTCTACATTTTGCCAAAACTGTTTGGTGTAACATGCCTCGATTTTACATTACGTGTTGACATTTTGTTTTCTGTAATGATGATGACAGAAGGCTGAAGACAGACTGACAGATTGATTCTTCATACAGTCCCATCCCTGTCCACTAGATGGCAGACAGTTACTGTCTTTCTCATCGTCAGCTCACGTTTCTGAGTTTGTTCTCTTTATTTTGTTTTTAAATTACGGCATTATCACTCAGTATCCCAAAAGTGTTCAGTTCAGTTGAGTTTAACGTTATACATTTATTCATATACATTGTTTTTATACCCATCTATCTATAATAAACATTGTTAAATCTATTTCTATAGATAGATAGATTTTCGTTCAGTGTAATACATTGTTATACTTATACATTGTTCTATCTATCTATCTATCTATCTATCTATCTATCTATCTATCTATCTATCTATCTATCTATCTATCTATCTATCTATCTATCTATCTATCCTGATTTGGGTACTAAAGGCCTAACATTAGTTTTGAGTACATTTGCAAGTGTTTTTTTTTTTGGGCCAAGTTTTATTCATTTGAGTGAATGTTTGTGTATACGTGTGTGTGTTTGTTTATGCACGTTGTGTGTGTGTGTGTGTGTGTGTGCTGTTCAAACATGCCCCTGGGCAGCCACACACTGGCTCATTCTGCTGGCTGTGTGAGAATGGATGGCTGCTTTTGTGTGGGTGTCTGTCAGTGCTGTTGTGTGAAGCTGGCCCCATTGTGCCCGACCACTGTCCCTTATTGACACAGGACCTTCTTTTTGCCTGTTCCCATGCTCCGACCCTCCGGCTTGGCCCGTCAGCGCCTGAAACCGGATCCTGGGCAGTATACCGGTTGCGTTCCCCCTCTCTCTCTCTCTCTCTCTCTCTCTCTCTCTCTCTCTATGTCCTGGTGCTATTGTCTGCTGTCGTATTTCATTCTAAAGTGTGATGGGGCAAATTAAAGAGCAGCAGGTAATGGTGCGGTGGCCTGTGGCGGCCGTTTACTGAGGGCAGGAGTGAATGCTTGCTCTTTTGTGTCTCCTGTTGCATGCGGTTGTGTCCTCTGTGACGGCATAGTTTCACAGGAGCTGGTGAGGTCAGGTAGAGGACGGGGTGAGACTCAGGTATGTGGGGAGATTATCGCCGGGACCTCCCATGCCGTCAGATCCAGGAGGGATGGATCGCAGGTGTTAACTTGAAGAACAATCTCAGCTGGAGCGCTTAGGCTCATGGGTGCTGGGATTTTGGGGACTTCAGGGGTAATGCATTATGCAGATTCCTTTGTGTAATGAATAAAAAAATTTAAAAGAAGAAAATGTAAATACATTTGAATTGGTGATGTTAAATAATAAAATAACGTATGTGACCACATGAAATGGTCCATTTCTTTTTTTTGAAAGTATACTATATATATATATATATATATATATATATATATATATATATATATATATATATATATATATATATAGTCAAATCAATATAATTTAATATGACTGAATCAACTTCTAGCATATTAGCTCACACCAATAAAATTAATTTTAAGGGTCAGACTAGAGATAAAAATTAATCGCATTGGTTAATAATCGTCGATACAATAAGCATGCTGTTTTGACGCAATATCTGTAACAGCTGCATCAAAATATGAACATCATTTGAACATTGTATACTCTCCACCCCATTTTCTCACACCACGCCATGTACTGTATGTCATTTTTATAATATAACTTATAATGAAACTGCTTGTTAATATTTCATAATGGAGTTTACACAGTAATAAGCAACTTAGAAGTTACTAGATACATTATGAGACAAAAAAAAACAACTTATGAGATATTAACTCATAATTATGATTAAAAGTAGATACCTTTAAACAAAGGGGGAAATTATGAGATAATGTTATGAAATCTATGTTATGTTAAAATTTCAAAAGTTTTATCATTTATTTAAATATTATACATTTCTTTTTTATAATATAACAATGAAACTGCCTGGTGCTAAAAATTATGAGACACAAATTATAAAATCAAAAAGTGGAAATTATGACCAAAAAGTGAAAAGCATGAAACAAAATGTGGATATAATGAGATAAACAGTATAAATAATGACATGAAAAGTGAAAAATAGATCAAAAGTTTAATTATGACTTAATACGTCATCTTTTCAGCAGTTTTATTCCAAGATTTCCACTTTTAACCTCATAATATTTGATGTCATTATTAAGAGTTTTCATGTCATAATTTAGATTTACCAAAGCATGATTTTCTTATGTGGTGGAAATGAGCTTCTAAGCATGCTGTTCTGAATGTGTCTTGTTTAATTGTGAGTTCGATGACGGCGGCTGAATTTGCTGTGTTCTGCAGGAATATCATTGGACAGTCTCTACCATCTGACACATGAGCAATCATGAATGCTGCTGTTTCATTTCTTTTCCATGGACTCTGCTGCTTTTGTGAGAAAAGATGTGAGAGATCTGTCTGTTATATATTCGCTTGGGAGGAATTTCTTGGCCTGTTTCACAAAAGCGGCTTCGGTTCACACGCTGGAAGGATGTTCAGTATTGTGAATCACGGGGGTCAGTTTTGAAGAGCCGTCTCTCCCCTGCACTGGCACACTGGGGGCATTAGCATGTGAAAAAGGAGGAAATAAAGTTGTCAAGTTCGCTCAGTCCACACCGCCTCCTCCCCGCACCCTTTTATTCCAGCCCTGTTTTCCCGACTCAACATGAAGTCAAGGACAGAAGTGATGCCGACACCTCATACACACTTCAGATGACTCCAGTGCCTGCAATGGTCACAAACAACACACATATAAACACAAATCAGTCCAGTTTCTATGGCTTCTTATTGCCACTGGCCCCCAAATATGTGGCCGGTTGCATAAAACTTTCTTTTTTTAAAAGTCAGTTAAAAAAAAAAAAAAAAAAGAATTTAGGTTGGTGTAAATTTAATCCAGAAAGTAAGACTGATTACCACTTGGTAAACTGCTAGGTAGTCAAACTAGGATAAAAAGGAAAGCATAATTGTGAGTAATCCCATGATTACAGTTCAGTCTTAAGAAAGCAGATCGAAATGTTAATGCTAAATACATTTAAACTTATGTTAATTTTACTTATGTTTTATTCTAATAATAAAAAAGAACATTTAAATAATAATTTAATTAAAATAAATAATAAATAATAATTTGATGTATATAATTTAAATGTTTCGCGTTTCCAAATTAATTGTTAAAAATGTAAATATAATATTTTTTTGTAACAATTAAATCATAAATTACAAAGTTTTGACCAGTAGTCTGTATGTACATACATATAAAATGTGCAAATATATTATTAGATAATTTATACATTTATATTTTACAATTTACATATTATCACATATTATTTACATTTTTTATTAATATTTCTGAGGGCCTCGTCCTTAAAGGTGACCTAACACGCACAGTTTCACCCAGTCTCATCTTAAACTTGAGTATCTATAGAGTAGTTTTGCATCCTTCATATGTCCAAAAAGTCTTGAGCACTTGAGCGCTGAATGCCATCAAAACACAGACATTTGATGCAGTTTCACTTAACTTCTGCAGTTCTGAATCATGACTGGGATCTTTCATTGCTAGGACCGCTCCAACTTTCAGGATCAAACGATGTGCACATCCAGCGTCAACTGGGCCTTATTTATAAAACGTTCATCAACAATACACTCAACTGCATCCACTGTTTAAATAACGCTGGGTTCTTTGGGAAGCTGAACAAGGCTATCCTTCCCTTAAATCCAAAAACACACTTTGGAGACATTCTTCCCGAGCGAGTCCCATGCAGCGCTGCAACCAGATGAAGCTCATTGATGGGCGCGCTTTTCCGGGAGAAGTGACCATATAAGAAGTTCCACCCTTCATTACGTAATGAAGAGCCACGATCAAATTTATGTATTTATTTTTTCAGAAACTTGTACGAAGTGTGTATTTGGCAGAAAAATATATCTTTTTTGCATATATGTTACATCAGTTTTTTTATTTTTAATTTTTACTTTGGCCATGCTTAGCAATAGAATCCAACTCTTTAACAGTGTGAACAACTCTGAATGCATGAAACAGAATTAGACCTCCCCTTTAAAGACCCCAGATCGTCCCCAGACCCCCCAAAAAAGCCCTGCTATAAGAAACTAAAAATTGCTGATGCAATCAACTGTACGCTCCTGGTTTGATCACATAAGCACACATACGCAATCTAATAAATGTGTCTGCAGTTGGTATCTGTTCTCTTACAGGTGTGTTTATGTCTACACGTTAATGCTTGTGCATTCGACAATCCGTCAGAGCGTGTTTGTGTTTACAGCACAACTGTGTGTGTGAGCACTCGGCCATGTGTGCACACGTGTGTGGGTGTACGTGTGTGCGCCTGACGAGGTGCTGGTTCCCACAGCTCTGATCTAATTCGGCTGTAACCCAATCTCCGTGTGAGTGCCGCTCGGCCAGTGCTCTCCCTCCCACCGGCGCTGCACTTGTGTGTTTGTATGTGTGTGTGTGTGGCAGCCACTTCCCCTGTTAGTCCCTCAGGCCCCTCGGCGCAGCGGCTCGCCCGGATTGGTTTACTATGTCAACTCTGGGAGCCGGCAGCAGCAGCCGCGCTCACATGCCCTGATGCATCTTGTGCGCACACCATCCTGACACCTTATACCTGACATTCAGCAACTGCAGGAACGAGGGAACAGCAGAAGGGAGGAGAGAAGCAGGGAGGCGCGGTGGGTGGGGGGCGTTGGGTTTCGTGACATTTTGCCTGCCGGGACCGTCGGGAGGAGAGAGGAGATGAGAGAGTGTGTGTTTGTGTGTGTGTGTGTGTGTGTGTCGGTGGAGGTTCACAGACAGAGAAGAAATAAAAACAGATGTGGAGGAGTGTGGGAGAGTGTGTGTGTGTGTGTGTGTGGAACAAAGGCCTGCTTCACTGAGTTGAATAACAGGAGTCCTTGAAAGAATGCTGGTTAATTATGGACCCCCGGGCCTGTGGGGGACGGGAGGATACTGGTGCTTTAGTGGAGGGGTTCGGTTTGGTGTGCTTGTTGTTGGTGAGCAAGCATATGAGCGGTGGAGGATTGTTTTCATAGCAGCTCTGCTAATAAGAAGTACAAAACATGTCAGTTTTAAACAAGCCTATGCATTCACACGGATCTGGTTCACATGGTTGTGTCAAACCTCTTGCTTTCTTCCATTGAACCCGAAAGAAGAACGTCTGAAGAATGTCCATGCTGCTCATTTCCGTGCAGTGTATGTGAAGGGTGCTGAAGTACATACAAACAAACACGCTTTCATTATGAAGAGAAAAACTTTCCTTTAGTCCAGAGTTATATAAAAAATATAATACATTATAAAATAAATATAAAATTAATATTTACATTTATTATATATTTTAGTAATATATATTAATTATTTAATGCACAGATGTGCTTTGCATCACAGGAACAAATTACAGTTTTAAAATACACTTAATTAGAAGATAGTTCATTTAAATTGTTATAATACTTATTTATATATATATTTATATATATATTATATATATTTATATTTATATATATATTATATATATTTTATATATATATATATATATATATTATATATATTTTATATATATATATATATATATATATATATATATATATAAAATACTTTTTACTGTGATTTTAGTCAAATAAATACAGCCTTGGTAAGCATTAGAAATGTCTTTCAAAAATATTACATCATCTATTTGACCCCAAATTCTGTGTATAAAGCCCTATTTATGCTGGATTAGAAAAAAAATAACAGTTAACTGTCACTGTAGAAAAGCAGATCAATAAAATATTACTGTATTAGATATTAGTTGCATGTTTGTTTGTTTTTTGTTGTTGTCTTTCTCTTGTTTGTACTTCAGTTTTTCCATTATCTTTCTTTTGTCATATAGATTTGCTTTTGTAAAAGAAACATTATGTTTGTAATATGTAAATTGTTTTGTTTCACATATTATGTCTGGATATAAAACTTTATATATATATATATATATATATATATATATATATATATATATATATATACATATACTGTGTTATTACTGTATTAGATAATTATGATCAAAAAAAATCCTCATTTCGTGTTTCATGAAAGAAAGAATGCCTCAAAATATATTTTACAAGTAGACTGTATTACTATAAACTACAACGAGTTACTTTTATTTGTATGAACTGATTCACAAACGTATGAGATTTAGATTTTTTTAAATAAATAATAGTTCAAAATCAGTCTCCTGTAGGAAACAGTTTGAAAATACATTAAATTACATCAGAATCTTAAATTACATCAGAATCTGCATATTTTTTTTATAAACAAACCTTTTAAAATGCGTCTTAATGATTTAATAGATTCTTGTTTTATATATTGCTGGTTTTATATATTCCAGTAACTGTTACAAAATGTGCTCTGTGGTAAATCACTGGCATCAGCGTCTCGTCTAGAGTAAAGGCTCAGTTACAGTGCTCACGGATCTGTCAGTCAGACATCTGTGGATCCTGTGCTCTGTCAGGGCCTGTCTGCTCCACTTTACCTCAGGGCACACACACACAAACACACACACACACACGTCTTACGACTCGTCTCAACCTCATAACACACACACTGAGTCTGGTTCGTTCCTCACCCCATGATAAACAAACTCTCTCGCACCCCCGTCCCCAGCCCCCTCAAAACAAACATCAGGTATTCCCCATCATCACCACCTACCATGTCCAACAAACGACTCACTGTTGCTGAAGGCTGAGCACAGGTGACATGAAGACCACATGAGCTTCCAGACAAATCGTCAAATTATTAAGTATTGTTATACAGCATCACATGCAAAAGGGTTGCATTTTCTATATGCACATTGAAAGTAATTAAGTTCATGAGTTCAATTAATAATACATTAATGCATTTAGAATTTTTGACTAGAATATTTTACAATAAAATACTGTTTCAGTTTTTCATCTTCAAAATGTAATGTTTAAATGTATTTACAGTAAATGTGTCAAGAGTTATAGAATTGGGATCTGGCATGTTAATATCACGTTTTTCAAAAAAGACTTTTTCAAAATTGTGAGTTTATAACTCACAAAATATGAGCTATAAACTCGCAATCCATAGAGAAAAAAAAGCTCGCAATTCTGACTTTATTTCTGATTTAATTTTGAGGTTTTTCTTTCAATTGCAAGTTTATTTAATGCAATACTGTCTTAATAACAAGCGACTGTGACTTTGTATCTCACAATTCTGATTTTAAAAATAAAAGTGCGATAAACAGTTGCAATTCCCTTTTTTTTCAAACATGCTTTTGCAGGAAAATAGACGCTGATAATGTATTTTTCTGTCGGCCTTGATGCATTTTGTTTTTAGGGTTCATTGATGAATAGAAAATTCAAAAGAACTGTATTTATTTTGAAATAATAATAATAATTTGTAACATTATAAATGTCATTTTTTTTCAGTTTAATGCATCCTTTCTCAATAAAAGTATTCATTGAATATTAATCTAAAAAAATCTTACTGAACCCCAAATGTTTGAACAGAAGTGTGTGTAAGCCACTGATGTCTGCGTATGTGCTCGTGTGTGTGAACATGAAACGTGTGTGTTTATGTGTGATGATGATGGTTGAGTGACTGGCGTCACTGTCACATGTCTTGAGGGAGTCTTGGATGAATTGAAACCAAGTGGTGAAATCAAACCCTGCAGTTCCTCTTCTGCCCACCGCACACTGACACATGAACACAAATCTCTCTCCCTGTCTGTCTGTCCACCCTTGTGCCCTTTTCTTTCAATCTGTCTAGTTTACCCGTTGGACTGGGCTTGTGTCACTGGCCTGTTGTTATTGAAAGCCCCCCTAAGGTCTAGTTCAGCTTCACAATGGCCCCAGCGCTCGCCACGTCCCCTCTCCTCGTGCGCAGAGTGACACATGACATCACTCAGAGGGCCCTGATCCCTCACAGGGCCATTCAGAGCCCTCGGTGTGAGCCTGAGACTCACAGGAGCTCCAGACCAGCGTCTGAATGGGAGGAAAAGTCTAAAACACATCAAGACTTCTCGCCTCTCGCTGCTTGAAGGCTGATGGGTCTCGAAAACAATGATGGAAAATGTTTCAGAAAACTGACACTGATGTTATTACACAGCTCTCTGGAATGCTTCATTCTGATAGGTCAGCTGTAGCTTAGAAATAGTTATAAATACATGTCAATGAAAAATAAGTCTATGATAAAGAAAAAGTAACAATCATTTTAATAATGTTTTTAGAAGTGTACCTTATTTTGGTTTTTATATGGTTTGGACAAACCTTTGTACCATTTTCAAGAAAAGCTGAAATTGGATGGCTTGAATGAATTGAATGACGCATGTCATGTGGTGCAACCGTTAAGTAAAACGCCTTGAAAGCTTGTTAGTGTACACATACATGTTTTTAAGGTCACCTTGTTTAGAAACATTGTCAAATATTAATTATATAACACTATGATTTTGTCCACATGGCGTTTACAACCTCAACTAACCTTGCTTTGTCTTTAAAAGGTCAAATTATTAGTTTTATTTGTAATATATATTTTTTAACAGACATAATTCCATTTTTTCCCCTACATTCCCTACAATAAAATTTTAAATATATTGTATAACTGTTAATTGAACTTTCACAATAATTACAAGATAAATATACAGGAGAATAGTGAAAATATTTGTTTAAATATTTAAATATACAAATATTATATATTAAATATAATAATATATTAAAATATCCTTTTATTATAACAGGATTATATATATATATATATATATATATATATATATATATATATATATATATATATATATATATATATATATTTAATTTCATGCCTCCCAAAAAATACTTTTAATTCAGAAAAATACATGCTTATTATAGAAAAGTGTATTTAAACTGTTTCATGCATATTAACAGCATTTTTATATATATTTTAAAATAAATCACAGCACAACCAGCCAAAAATGTCGCTCATACATCCTAAAGGACTGTTTCTTCATCAGTTAGTACGTTTTCTGTAGCTGCTGACAATGTAAAAAGCACTGATGAAGTGTGGGCACCATGGTACAGTCCTGATAAAGTGTCTTCTAGGTCACAATCACTTAAAGCTAATATGTTTTAAAGTGAGTTGAAGATGGCAGAGGTGATGAGGTTTAGCTGGTTTACTCAGGGTGTATAGGAGAAAAGAAACATAACTAATGGTCTGTCACAAATGTATCAGAGAGAAAGGTCCTTGTTTCAGGGGCACCGGCTCTTTTCCCAGTGACTGCTCTGTGCCAGCTGTCTTGGCCGAGGAGCTCTCCGGCTTTCCCAAGCTCGAGCCTGTGGGAAAATCCACACTGGCCAATAATTGATTCCGCCCTGCCAGCTCCATTAGCGCTCAACACGGTCAAGCGGCCAGTGATCTACAGACAGCCTGTGAGAGAACACACACTTCCCCATCCGTCCCGCCCTTGTCCCCCTTCTCTCTTTTTCATTTCTCCATTACTCTCTCTCTCTCTCTCTCTCTCTCGTTCTGTGGTGTGGTGTGAGTGCACGTCTTGTAAATCTGACCTTCAGCACAATTAGTGCCTGTGTGTGACCACCTGTCTGCAGGCCTGGCCACCTGACCGTCAGTGTTCAGGCCCATGCATATGCAGCAGGCCAGTGCACACACACACACACACACACACACACACACCATTAACACTTGCACAACCTGACACTCAAATCCAAGGCACGCACATGAAGGATCAAATGTATACTTAATGCACACAAGTGTCAACTCTACACCGTTCTGTCCAGTAGATTGTACACCATCAACACCCTTGCACTGCCAACAAGTTAAATATTAATAGAGGAAAATATGAATATATAAATATTCTATAATATTTTACGTAATATTGTGTTTGATTTTAATGAATAATATATAAATGTATTAATATTATATACTATTTTATGTATTTATATTCTTCAGATTAAAAAAAAAATTTGATCACCGAAGCAACATTTATTTGATCAAACATACAATATAAAAATGTATTTGGTATTTCTCAGTTATATGACTCAAGATTATTTTTTAAGAAAAGTACAAAAGAAACTAATTGATTTGAAATAGAAATCTTTTTAACAGCATAAATATTTTACTGTCACTTGTAACTATTGAATGCATCCTTGCTGATTATAATTTTTTTTTGTCTGTTTAACTTTTGTTATTTGAATCTTACTTGCTGAACTTTTAAATGGTAATGTATGTTGTTGTTAACATTGACAATTGTAAGAAATGTTATAAAAGGTAAAAATAAATTCTGTTTAAGTCATACATTACATATAATTTATAATTTGATGCTAGATGCTGTATGTATATATATATATATATATATATATATATATATATATATTATATATATATATATATATATATATATATAATATATATATATATATATAATATATATATATATATATATATATATATATATATATATATATATATATATATATATATATATATAGTTGACTTCTGGATACAATGGTTTGACCTAACTATAGTTGTGTAAACCCACACTTGCACACACATGTTTATCTAGCTCTAAATGGGGACATACCACAGGCCAAGACAGTTTTTAAATAAAGCTAATTACAAAAGCTATGCGCCGACCCTTATTTAGTCTCAAATAGACAGACTTTTGATTATCTGTGTAAATTCTGTTCATACAAACTTTAAAATACTCTTTACCGACAAGGGCTTGTCCGGCCACTATGCAGATTCTGGATTACACAGAAGTTAATCAGATTTCAAATGACAATTTCAGCTGAATCGTGCAATTTGTGTCTGTGATATGCATCGGAAAGTGCATGAAAAGTTCATGGGTGTATGTGTTGAGACTAACCCTAAATCGAACTCTAACCCTTCTACCGAAAATGTTAGGGACAAAAATGATGAAGCACTATTTTTATTTAAATATGTTGCCAAAGTAAAATTAGGTTACATAGACACAAACACAAACGTGCATGTTCACACACATCCCGCTCGGCTTATCTGTCTCCTCACCACACCCTTTTATCTGACGGATCGGGTTCTAGTATTCGGTCTGGCTCCCATTCAGTCGCCCTGTACCCTATGGCGTTCCCCACAGAGCACCAATTTCATCCCATCACCATCATTCCTGCCTTTCATTTACATCAAAGAGAGACGTTCCTGCTCCTTCACTCTCATCTGCCTTTCCGCTTGCTATTTTCATTCCACACTGTGCTCTTTTGGGTTTTGGGCATCCTCACACTTATTCCAGTTATGACTTCTTAATGCGATTACTACTTTAACATAATTATGAATGCAAACTGCACAGAATCAAATGGCACACTGTGTTTTAATTTAAGTGTTATTAATAGATTAATAAACCATACTGGATGAATTCACCCTAATTTGTAAATGCTCACCCTCATTTTATTGCAAACCAAGTGGGTTTCTGTGACACAAAAGATATTTTGAAGAATGTACAAGATATTGCAATGTAGCTTTGTTGCAATGCAATTTGTTAAATTTAGCTTAACACAAAATATGCAAAAGCATCATAAAAGTATCATAAAATACCATGCTATGAAGAGACAGTCTGATTTGTTAATGAATCATTCAGACTGGTTATGAGTGTTAATAGAGTGTTATACACGTTAATGCAGATTGTATGTCCCTACTAAACAATTCTCTCATTAAAGTCAGAGAGATTAAGACGGATCAGGATTAGGGTTTAAGGAAATGTGCGGAGGCGATCGCTCTCACTTCTGACAGGCCTGTGCGTTTGACCCAGCGCAGACAGCAGTGTAATTGGGGTAATTACACCCCTTTAAACCATGCACCCCATTTCCCCCCGTCAGGCCTGAATGTGTCCCCATTTGTTTGCTATGAAATATTAACTGGAGTCAGCTGTGCGTATGAGAGAGCGGAGGACCCCCCCGGCCCCCGGCACTCCCCATGCCACATGTCTGATGAAAGGTATGGCTCTGCCTTAACCAATTAGGACACAATGGCAGGTCTGCCTGTCCCTCTCACTGCCTGTGCATCTGTGTGTCTCATCTGATCAATGAAGGAGAGGAAACAAGCAGTGTGAGGAAGGAGGGAGAGGTAGAGGTCAGAGGACCAGCACTTGCTGTGCTCACTCAGTTTGACTCTAATTCCTGTAAAAGAGTCTTCAATAGTTTTAAAAGTTTTATAACTGGTGTGGTATTATATTTTAGTTATTCGTTCATTCGTGCACATTTGCCAAGTGTTATTTTATTACTGTTGAGTGCACGTTTTATTTGTATCCTCCAAACTAAACTTTCAAATCCTCCAAAATATTTTTATTAGACTTGTAAATAGTCAGAATGATGCAGCCATGTAGCCACATTTCTATACGTATTTTATATGTATTTTTGCAGCCAACAAGTGTAAAACTAAATATAGTTTATATATAAGTAGCTTTTTGAATGTATGTTATGTACCTAAATAAAGTATAAAAAGTAATAAATAAATAAATAAACAACAACAACAAAAAAATAAATAAACTGAGAAATATTCACAGATGTAGAATGCACGACACTAACTATAATTATAAAAACTATTAAATGCATGTAAATATATCAGTGTATATATTATAAGTAGAACATAAATAAATACATAAATAAATGAATAAATAAGTAAATAAAATTTAACCGACTGTACTCTATAGTGTAATAAATATAATATAATATAATATAATATAATATAATATAATATAATATAATATAATATAATACAATGTCCAAGCTAAAATTCAAGTTTCCTTTATAAAGTTTTTTTTTTATTATTTTTTGTTTTTTTGTAAAATATAATAGATTTCTAAAATAATTAATTATATTAAATAATATAAAAAGTAATAATAATTATTTTTAACAGTTAATAATTTTTAATAATAGCAGTTAATAAAAACTATATAATTAATAATTGTTAAATTCTGACCTTTTTGAGATGACAAATTTAAGCTGACTATCAACAGACACACAAGATTTGAGAATAGTTAAAAAGCATTTTGTACGTTGATGGTTTATTTGCCAGTGCTATGTGATTTACTGTGTGTAGCCTTGGAATTATAAGGTTCTATCTGACATTTTGTCAAATTGGAGTTAGTCACATTTTCTTATTCTGTGACAGCTTCCATTATGTGATGTTTCTTTTGTAAGCTGTGTACATTTTGGGACTTTTTAAAGAAAACAAACAGGGTTCTGTCTACAGAAGTCTATGGAACTCAAAAGCTTTGAAGCTCAATATCTCCAAAACTGCTCAGAATGCAGAAGGACCTTCTAATTCCGAGGTGGTGAGTGCTAATGATTTTTGTTACTGTTTGAATGTGTGTGTTTGTCTCTGTTAGCAGCTGAGAGTGCAGTGGCACAGGGGCTCAGACAGTCCAAGGGCACACAGCCGGTGACAAACTCCCCACACTGCTGTCAGCCCTGTGACATGGGAACCACCAGGCCTGCGCTCAATCACGTCTCAAACCGCCCCTCGCTTGCGGAGGTCCCAGATACCACGAATTCCTCCAACCCGAGCCGCTGTGAGAATCACATTAAAAAAAACACACGACCAGAATAGCCAGTATGGCAGGACGCAGCGCTACAGAGCGTCTGAATGCAGCGCGGCCGGTCTCACAGGGTACAGTAGGACCATACAGTCATCACTAATGAGTCCTCTGACATTTCACTCTCATGCAGCTCTGCAGAAGGTGGTGGCAGGGATAATGTGTTACAGTGAAGCTGCTGTGTTGTTGATGTGAGTGCGTGTTTCTCAGGACAGCCTCACGGCCGGCAGCTGAGAGGAACACTTTCCCATGTCGTCAGGGGTCATGGGTTCAGCCCGCGGGCCGTGCAGCAGTTGCTTTGTCCACACAAGGATGGCCTGTTTGCGACTGCCAAACTACGCAGAGGGAGAGAGAAACACAGAGCAAAAGAGAGAGAGAGAATGAAAGAGAACGACAGAGGCCACGTATGCACGCATCTTTAACTACTGGCACAATAGCCGGGAAAAACTTCCCATCTTTTACTTTTGCTGCTGATTTCTGATGGATCATGAAGGTTAATGGTTACTTTACCGTCACTGAATTGAATGATATTTTAAAAAATATTAAAATAGAAAATATTTATCATTTTACAATATTACTGTTTTTACTATATATAAATATAAATAAATATTATGGAGACATATAAATATATGTTAATAAATTGATGAACATAAAAGACTTATTCCAAACTTTTGGCTGGCAATGTAAATATAATGTAAATAATGCAAATATACATTAGAATTGTTTTTATATTAGGATACATATTAGTGTAAAAATGAATTGTAAATTTAATAGTGTTATATATTATATTTACAATATACTTTATAAAGCTATAGATGACCTAAATAAACAGTGAAATTAAGCTCAACTTTACTTTTTGTACAGTTAGTGTACTTGTGTATAAAGGAGACAGCAATGGCAATGTTAAAAACAAAAGAAGTAAATTAAGAAAAATCAAGGGACAAAAATACTTAGCAGAATATATTTTATTGTGTTTAATATAGATGTGCTTATTTAAAAAAAAAAAAAAGTTTTAAATATAATTCCCACCAATATATTTTGCATGTGGTAGAAACCCCTCCAACCAATTCTTGATGGTTAAAAAACATACTGTTGTCGAATATCAAGTTTTAGTCATAAACATGTCAGATTACAGAAATGAAATGGGTTGCTTGACTTTGAATCTTTGTGAATCTGACCTTCTTCATCTCCAGTGTTATGATACCTGAGCTGACATGATGCAAGCCGATGCAAATGTTATTTACACTAAACTAAACTTCAGTAGAACGATACTGTTCAAAGTTTCAGAAGGCAACATTAGCCCACTCTGTCATTCGTCTATTATTTCTCTCCCTTCCTTTTTTGGAAAGGCTGGAGCCTGTCTTTAATTGTCATCTCTTCCCCTCAGGGCTTTAACTTCTCTAGAGAGCTCAGGATCTGATCTAAGTCTCACCTTCATAACCTCACCTACACAGTTCATTCCTCATGCAGCAGGCCCGCTCATGCAGGGAGGGTTATTTTACCAGGTGCAGGAGAATAAATCTCCTCCATGCCTGGGCTCACGTGGCCACTCATGCAGCTCCACTGAGGGGCCCGCAGTCATAAATACATCACTGTTGTGCTCTAGTAATAATATAAGAGGAATAAGAGATTTGAAATGTTGGAAAAATCTTCTTAGGCCGCATCTGAACTAAAATTTTCATTATTTAATGTGACTATAATAATCAGAGAACGTAATAGCATGTAAATGCAGACAGAAATTTGTAATCATCACAATGCAAGTGTGTGTGCATTATTCAACAGGTAATATAATTACCTTAACATGAGCCATTAAACCAGATGTGTTATTATTCAAACTGCTGACATTGAGTTACCTGCCAGAAATACATAAATAAAGGAATTACCATAGAAGAAGAAGCTAAGTTTGTGCTAGTGTTTGCTATATTGCCTCTAGTGGCAGTGCTGAGAATGCAATGCACATTACTTACAAAGCTATCTTATGACCAATTTGTACATATTTTAAGTAGGTTCTCATTTGTATGATTATGTACAATTTCTGTGAGAAATTCTATGAATTTGCCATCTTGTAAAATATGTACGATTTTTCACAAATCATAAGAATTCGTATGAATTAGCCACCTCATAAAATATGTACAAGTTGCAGTGCGGTCAGGTACAAGAACAATGGAGCTTGCATTATGAATGAAATGGTATTTCATGTACTATGCTGTAAAAAAAAGAGTAGAAGAAAAAGTCTTTAATTATTTGTGAAATTTACTAGCAATTTAAATTGTTTCTACACCAATTTGTTTTTCATGCATAGGCTGTGATTTGGGCCTTTCTATGTTTTTTGCACAATACAAGGGACATATTATAATCATAAGTGCATTGGCTTGTTGCACAAATAATGTCACGGATTACTGCGATATTGTTCGTTATTTTAGTTATACCTATAGTGCCTAATTATTCAGAAGTCTCACACATAAAACAGCTTACTTTCACACTGCTAAATAACGTGAATTGAAATAACTGGATTTTGGTCATGAAAATGGGTCAAACAACGGTAAATGTGACCCCAACTTTAGACTGAACTGTCATCCATCCCCTCGGAGAACTGTGTGGTAAGAAGAGAGCAGTTAGCTTCAGCAGTTAACATGAGCTCTTTGAAGGAGATCAGTGCTGAGACCGCTGTCCTTTACTGTGGCCCCTCTGCGTGTGTGGTGTGGTTAAGGCCTGAGAATGATGGAAAACAACAAGAATCTCCATGCTCGTTCCAATCAACTTTCTGCCTGTGTGTCTGTTTCATTTTAACCACATTCTTTGTGTGGCCAGGGGGATTCTCAGAGCCCCTCTCTTCTGTCGCCTGCCAGCCCGTCTGGCCCAGTGAGGAACAGCTTGGTTTATTCTTGGCTTTTGCCGATTTGTCGTTGGGCCACAATTTAAAACCACTTCTTTTTCTTCTTTATTTTTCATCCAAGTTTTCACAAGGATGTTTTCTGAAACCTCACCCACATCAAACAGCCCTGTCTGAATTTCCACTTTGTGCTCGGCGTGCCATTATTGCGGCTTTGACACTGGAGGTTCTCGCAGTCAGAGTTTACATTCCTGTCTATAAGTAGAACGTTCCGTTTTAAATAGTGAGCTATCGAGAGAACATCAGATGTCGCGGTGACGAGAAGTTCTAGAAAAACACAGGTCTCATTGACATAGATGTAGCGCTCTTGGAGGAATTGTTGGTCATTCTTCTCATTCAGAGCTGCTTTACTGCAAACAATGACTCAAAGGTTTATGTGTCAGGCATTACGAACCATTGTATTATATTGAATGAGTCTGTTCCTAGTCTGGCAATCACGTGGTGTGATGCAGTGAGAGAGGCAGGTTCTGTCAGGCTGGTCCGGACCTCCCGGCGCCTGGCCTGTCACACTGCCCAGGGGATAAAAGACAACTTGGCTTCGACCAACAAACTGAGCTCTAAAGGAGAAGACAAGCACAGGTTTGGACGCCTGTGTTTCTATCACCGTCGATAACAGTTTATGAACCCTTTGGTAGTGGAGCTTGCAAAGAACTTACTAATATTTTAGTCAAAACCCATGAGTATAAAACTATGGCACACAACCAGACATGAATGATACCTTATATGTTGTTTCTTTTCTGCTGTAAACAATCAGACTTTTGCCTGATGGACAATAACATGGGTGGATCTAGAGACTACTCTTTTAGTGTACTCAAAATATTTTTTTAATGAGAACAACAAAAGTCCACACCAACACTCTTATGGCAAGTCATAACTGTTTTAGCGAATTGATGGCTAATTCATATGAATTAGTATGATTTCATTTGCATGTTTTCGTTTGATCTGCTTACACCCCCACTGACAATTAGGTGCTTATTTATTCATTTCCATGTAAAATCACAGCATACGAATTCATACAAAATATCACATTGTACAATAGTAAAATGTTCTCATGATTTTCTCTATCATTTATGGTTTCATATTTGAATAAGGAAGTAGAATTAAAATTTAATTAAAATTAATTGACTTTTTATTTAGCTTCAAAATTCATTATTTTTCTTCCGTGTGTTTTATGTCATGTTGCTTTAGGTGTGTTTCTTGTTAGTTCTTGTTGAGCCTTGTTAACCTGTTTGTCTTGTGTGCAGTCAGTCCTATAGAATTGATTTGAAAAGCAAACTGAATTTGTGTGCACTATAGGCAAATCATAACTTTTAGACCTTGATCACCAACACCACCTATCAACTGCCAAGCAACACCATAGAAAACCTTCTAAGACAACTTCCTCTTAGGAACCACATAAGCAATGACTTTGCAGTCACCCATAATAGCATTGTGGCTAATGCTTACATTTTCTGTTGTTAAACAGCTTGTTTCACAAATTGTTTCGATTTTCTTTTCCCATTCAGATGTCCTCCCTTCAATCTCTCTTCTCAGCTTTCTCACTGCTGTGGAAGATCTCCCCAGCGTTTTGAGGCTCACCCGGTCAGGATGAGGTGCCAAGAAGAACATCTGCATGGATGTGCTGACAAAAGCTGGATGGATTCATCTTCTCTCTACATGTAAGAGGGTGGGACAGCTCTGCATCTGGCTTTCCCATACACACATAATGACTACTGAAATGAATGTTAAATTATTTGTTTGTGCTGCTGACTAGTCCATTACCATCAAATCAGTATCACTGTAGCGCTCAAATCTCATTTATGTTTGTGTATGTTCAAATATAGAGATGTCGCACTGGGTTGGATATCACTGGTTGCTTTAGGAGACAAGCATCAACAGAAATCACACATTTCGACACATGGATTGATGTTTTTTATGTCAAACAATGTCAAATGTCTCTCAAGTATCTGACCTGAGCCCCAGGTGAGCAGATATTTATATTCTCGACACTAAGAAAGATTGCTATGATGTACGGTCCCCTTAACTATTGACACACAAAGTGCATGTGCTGAACTCCAATGATCTCGTCCTTGTTTTTCCTGCGTCTGCTGAGTATTACCGCACAGCTCAACCATGTGCAAGAACAGCTGGATCCTGCTGTGGCCAACGGCTGCTCTCCTTTATTACGGCCGGGGAAGTGACATCAGTAGCCCAAGACAACAATAAAGGAGACGAAATCACAACAGCCGACTTGTGGGACACATCATTGCTGTGATTTTCTTTTTTCCAACTGAACTCCAAACACACCCAGCAGTTGCAGCTTTAGAGGATGTCATAAATCCAAGAACATATGCATTAGGAAATATGATGTGTTTCACGTCTAGAAATGACGTTAGCAGACGTGCTCAAGAGAGGTAATAAAGCAAGACATTGTCAGCTATAAATGCTAAAAGAAGCATAGGCTTTCCCCACCAGTGACTGAGAAAACCTTCATCATATTTTACATATTATACTGTATTTAACTGTATATTATTATAAACTGACTAAATTGATCGACTACAGTCAACGGGTCAGTAATAATGAACATTTTTCAATAGGGTAACAGTAGTTCAGCTATTTTCATATTAGTGTAGCCTTTTCGAGAACTGGCGAATTTATCAATCTAGACACGGTTTGCGCAGTCTATTGTTTTTTAAATGTCTGAACTGAGGGATTTCTTAAACGCACTCAACTACACATACTCCGTAGTTCTCTTCATTAAGTGAATTGATTCATCACAAACGGCCCTCTCCGTCATAACGAATGTGGCATGCAGTTCATTTTAGTGAATCGATTCATCCCAGGTAAGTCAGGTTCATATAAATAATTTAAAGATTGTAACTCTAAATATAGCCAAGTAGCCTATTATCAGAAGATTAGCTTAGCTGTTGTAACTAGCTTAGTTCAAATTAAGATTTGCTTTAAGTTGGGACCGGTTCGTTTAAAGAGTAATTGCGAAAACGACACCTTGTTTACAGGAGTGTGCTTCTTTGAATTTTTATTTCAGCTAATGCAATTGCATACATGTTATTTGTGGCTATACTTCTAGACCTATTCTGTACATTACATTACACCAGATCTAGTATTGTAGCAGACTTGTATGAGTCTGAGCACATGTGTGAGAGGAAGCCAGGACCTGGCTGACTATCTCACTCGGGGATAGTGCCTCTTTTATGGGGCAGTCTGTGATTGTCCCTTGTTCCTGTTGTTCTATTTGTGACTCTGTGGTCGTCTCAAAGGTTTCCCACCAGATCGGATTGCTGCAGCGCACAGCCTAGAAAAACTCCATTCAGGTCCTCACCAGGCCAGCTTCTCCCTCTCTCACCACCCTCTTTCCTGTAACCCTTCCCCAGTCGGGACCCAGCTGGAGAACAATGCATCGTTACCTACAGTGCAGTGTGGCTGGGTGAGACAGAAACCAATCCGCCCCAAAACTGCCTGGGAATTGGCTCCTCATGGGACAAAGCAAGCGTGTGTGTGTCCCTATATGTGTTTGTGTTTGAGAGAGAGAGTTTGTATTGAAAGTGTTTATGCGTATTTGTAAAGTAAACACACTGCTTTACAATGACACTGTTGTTGTATAAGACAGAACTGTAGTTAGTTTTTGCTTTTTAAGCAGCTAAATCAGTCTGTCTAAAAAATATTTAAACATTTCAAAAACTAGATACATTTACTTCAGAAGAAATTGCAAAATATGTTTAATCTATTGGTTAAAATAGGAAGCTCAATAAAAGGTAGCAGTAAACAAAAATAAACCAAGCAAAAAATAAATAAATAAATAAATAAAAATAAACTAAATTAGTGCAGCAGAGTTTACTTTAGCATGTCATTAATATTATTATTACAGATATCCTTCCCCTCAAAACTTGACAACTTATTTTTATAATTGACAATATCGGTTTTACAATTGATTTGTATAATTATTACAATTTGATATAACTGTTTTCCATGTTAAAATATTGTTAAAATGATATTTATTCCTTTGATGCAAAGCTGAATTTTCTACATCATTAGTCTTAGTGTAGCATCATAATCTTAAATGAGCTTAACATTTTCTGTGGAAATACTTATTTTTTTTCTTCAGTATTCTGTGATGAATAAAAACTTCAAAATAACAGGATTTATTTCAAAAATAATTATTTTTAAAACATTATAAATGTCTTTACTGTCACTTTTTAAAAAAAATCTATTTAATGCATCCTTACTGAAAAAGTATTATAGTGAAGTAATTTTATCGACTGTTGTGCCTTTGATTTCCTTAAAGCACCTTTGAGTATGTTAGTACCATGAATTTTGTCAAGATTTAGTACTTTGTTATATGATATATCATCTGATACATCACTGTACTGTGCTTTCAGAGTAAGTTTGTAATGGTTGACGGATTGAGAAACTCCGTTGTGTAACTCCAGTGTCGACAGGTTTCTCTCTGCCATTGAAACTGTGCTTCCTTGTCCTTTCCCTAAACTCAAGAAAATAAACAGTACACTGTGCAGGTTAAACAAAGTTAGGGATTGTGCTGGAGCTGTGTAAGATGTTTTCACATGGCATTACGGAGCAGCCCGCTTCCAAAAATAAGCACACAATGGCATGAACGTCTCTGAAAGAAAAATGTTTGCTTTTTTCTTTTTACATGAGCTTACATTTCTTGGAGAGAAAAAAAGTGAAGTATAATTACTTGAGCCCAGTCAGCTTGTGCTTGGTTCTTTTTCCCAGCCTTGCTGAAGGGTCACCACAGAGCCAGCTGCCCACTTCCTGTCAGGGCAGCAGAGCACTTCTGCTTGTAGCTACAAACTGCGGGTAACAGATGCAGAAGAGGTTCTTATTATGTGCTGACTTTCAGTTGTGTGCCAAGAAAATGCTAGCTTGATTTTGATTTTTACATTTTCTAAAGAAAATGAGAGCAGTGCCTGCCTCTGAAAAACTTCCCAATGTTAGGGTATGCTATGCAATTACTAGCATGTTTTGTAGCACGTAGCTAAAACATAGTATGTATTTATTTGGTGCTGAATTTAGTCAAAAACTATAGAATACACAAGACATGTCACTCATATAGATCTATATGGGGAAAGACACTCAATATGGCCGCTCTGTCAAATGAAGCCTCGCCTTCTGAATAAAAGAGCCAATCGCTAATCGGTAAAGTCACTGCATCACTTTCAAAGATGGCTGCCAAGTTAAATGACTCGCCTTAAATGGACTTTGGTTTAGTGGTGTTCTAAAAACTGGCTCGACACAAAAAATAAAATAAAAGCCACTTAATCTACTCTTTAGGTACACTTTTATTTATAGTGGCTTCCATTAATATTATATGCACGAGTACAGTTTCATGACTGCTTAACCCTCTCAAGTACACTTTTAAGTGCAAAATCAGCACATTAGTGTGTAATGTCATATTAAAAGTTTCACTTAAAGTATTGGTCTTTTTTTTTATCCCTCGAGACTGTGAGACACACTTTTTTTTTAATGTATGCGCTTTTTGTTAAACTTCTCTTGGACTGATGAAGTGCAACCATCCCTGAGTGACATAAAACAACTTGAAAGATCAAAGACAATTTTTTTAATAACTCAAACTGGATTTGTCTAAAATGAGAAAGTCATATACACAAGGATGACTTCAGGGTGAGTAATTCATAGCCTAATTTTCATTTTTGAGTGAATTAACGGTTTATTTTACAGTACGTGTATTAACATGTACTTACAGTGTACTTACAGTGTATTTATCTAAGAAAGTTCTGGTAACACAAGGTAACTACATGGGGTAGGGTTAGGTTAAGGGGTAGGTACAGGGTTAGTACCTAGTTATTACATAGTTATTGTAATTACTATAATAAGTACATAGTAT
This sequence comes from Carassius auratus, assembly GCF_003368295.1. Classification (NCBI taxonomy): domain Eukaryota; kingdom Metazoa; phylum Chordata; class Actinopteri; order Cypriniformes; family Cyprinidae; genus Carassius; species Carassius auratus. Next base: position 16,770,606 of record NC_039261.1, on the reverse strand, counting down.
GTACATGAGGAACAGGACTGTAAAATAAAGTGCTACCGAATTAACCCTTTAACAAGGGGCTTGATTTGAATGATCATTCATGTACTCTGTCAAACAGTATGGAAGTTATGCGCCAGTACTCTTAATATATGCCAGTTTGTTGAATAATTTGGTATACATACTAGCAATAATAGCCTTTGCTAACACTTTTTAGGGGGAGAGCATTTTAGTATGATATATGTTCAGACAGTATTCAGTGCTCACATGCAAGCACATGTATGCACAGTTGCACACACACACACACACACACACACACACTCACTTACAATGTGGACTTATTACAATACAGACACCCATCCCAGCCTACTCTGATCGAGCTGCCCCGAGGCAGGGGTTGGGCCATGTGTGTGTGTGTTTTGTAAGTACAGATTGGGAGTGTGGTGGCTACACGTCCTCGGTTGTAATCCATGACCCCCTCCTGCTGTCCCTGTCCTGGTCTGGGAAGCAGCAGAGGGGGGGTGTCACACACGGCTCGTCGTGCGCAGACAGCTGCGGGGCTGGTGGTAAGCAGCAGTTACTGCAGCTCTGTCTACGGCCAATCTCAGCTTGAGCCACACAAGCTGTCTGACAGATACGAGGCTAGAGAGGGGTCATGGGGGGAGGCCCATCTAATCTGTCTGTCTGTTTGTCTATCTAACAGCTGAAGTCAATGTGCTGTACAATTTCAGTGCATATTTAAAATATATTGGTGTTATTTATTTTTTTATTTTAATTCCTTTTAACTACTTCTTTACAAAAGTGAAAGTGACGTGACGTGGCCAAGTATGGTGACCCATACACGGAATGAGTGCTTTGCATTTATCCCATCCAAAGTGCACACACACACCGTGAACACGCACAGACCATGAACACACACCCGGAGCAGTGGGCAGCCATTTTTTCTGCGGCACCTGGGGAGCAGTTGGGGTTTCAGTGCCTTGCGCATGGGCACCTCAGTCGTGGTATTGAAGGTGGGAAAGAGTTCTCTACATATACCCCCCCCCACCCACCTAAAAGCCCTGCCGGTATGAGACTTGAACCCACAACCTTTCATTATGAGTACAACTCTCTAACCATTAGCCCACAACTTCCCTAAAGTATGTTTATGTTTGAAAGACATTCTCAGTTCTGAAAAGGAACTGAGGAACTATTCTATGGAACACGGCAGCATGAACATACTCTTAAACTTCTTCTCTTTTTTTTTTCCAAAGAATAAAGGAAAGCTATACAGGTTTGGAGCACCATGTTGGTGAACAGATGACAAAATGCTAGTTTTTGGATGAACGAACCCATTACATTTCAGCCTTTGACATATACCCGGAGTCATGAGAAAACTCAACGTAATGTAGAAATAGCTCATTTCCAGAGTTCCCACAACTCCACTTTCAGTCATAACAAAGGCAGACAGTGGCCAATGTTTCATCTTGCACACTCAGTATCACAGAAACCTCTGAGCCGAGGATTCAGGGGCTGATGGGAGCGGTGAGAGTGAAACCCCAGTGTTTGTGTTACTGAAGCAGTGGGGCCTTTAGAAAACAGACTGTCAGAGCTGAGCAGTGGCAGTGGAGCGGCCTGTCACGTTAATGACTGCATAAACACTAATCAGACTATCTAAATCTTACCTTCACGACCTCAATGGGCTCACACGTCACTCAAAACTCCTCACACACTCCTGATTAACCTAACAAAAGAGTGTGAGGTTTCAGCAAAAGGTAAAGTTAGGTCAATGTTTCTCACCTTCACAAACTACATCTTACACTGAATCAACACTCTGTAGTGTTAGTTAAAAAACAGTTGTACCATTTATAATGGCCAAGTGAAATGTATAGTATTGCAAAACTGACAGATTAAACTTTTCTATATCTGTCAAATGCAATAAAAAAATCAATCAGAAGAGCAAGATTCTATTACTTGTAATCTCTGCGTGGAACATGAAGAACAGAGTAGGTCTCAGAACTTTAAGATGTCAAGCACTGAGTCTGTGACCAGTGACAGTCCCGTGACGTTTGAGGCAAGTGTGACCTCGCAGCTGCTGTCAGTCCTCATACTCACAGCTTTACAAGACACATCAGGTTAAACACTTGCACTGTTGAATAAGCAGACTGTGTGTGGGTGTGTGAGTGTGTGTGTTAAAGGAATCTGGAGAAAGCATCGACTGTATTTACAACACCTGTCCATTTATATTAAAGAGGTGAGACCCAGAAAATAGGGTCTGTATGGGTGAATATAACAAAAAACTATATATATGTGTGTGTGTGTGTGTGTTTTGTTATGGTAAAATAGTCCACCTGTATTTCTTCATTCATACTACATACTATATTCACATCCACCTATTCTCTTAGCTTCACTTGTGTCTGTCCTGTCTGCAATTACTCCTCCCCATCATGCTGTCCCATGTCAGGTTTCACTCCCTCTGTAGATCCCAGACAGACAGAGGCGGGTGGCGGGCCGGTCCGCTGCATGGGGCTTTTTCCGGTTACGTCTGCTGCCCTGCTGCTGGCCCTGAGAGATTGATTTCATGGCTCAGGCAAGCCCTAGAGATCCCAGCTCACACTGCTGTCAACCAGCCTGCCCTCTGACCCCCTGAATTACGCAGGTCACGGGGCGGCACTCTCCCAGGCTGCCCGCACAAAGGCCAATGTACTGCCATTTTGTCAGGCCAAAGGTCAATTACTCACATGTTTTGATCACTGCTAACTTTATCAAATTAGAAAATACATAAGTGAGAAGTACTGTGGCTGTGTGTGCGCGGGTCTGTTTGTGTGTGTGGGTGTGTCTGCCAGCCCGGATACATGTGTCTGAATATGTCTGGTGGGACCTGACATCTAAACTGTCTTTTCTTAAGTGTTATGTGCTCACACAGACTATTTAGTAATGCTTAAGTTTCTTTTAAGCATTAACATTGTCAGGTGGTTCTCTTAAAAATCCACATGTACAGCAAAGCACATATTATTTAGTGTTGGAAAATTAGGATGAATTTTGTTCAAATTAAAATCTTGAAATCATATTGAATTTTGCATCACTCAAGAATCTCTAAGAGAATCTTTACTAATTATTAGTATTGTTCTCTTTGCAGAAAAATAAAAAGAGATGCAGGAGACTCAGAAAGTTTCTGTTTGATTTACATTTAATATTATGTCTAGAAGAAGCATTTGAAATACATTTTTAATTAATTAAAAAAAATATTGATGGATAGAAAGTTCAAAAGAACAGCATTTGAAACAAAACTCTTTTGTAAGAATATGTCTTTACTGTCACTATAAAAAAACATACCCCAAATCTTTGAAAAGTATTTTAAACTCTGCTGCATTTTTGCAGTCTGTCTGTCGAAGCTTTGCTATTTCTTACACACACACACACACACAAACACACCACTAACTATGCAGACAGGAGGAGATGAAAGCAGCAGAGTTCAGAGACCCTCTTCCTCCCTGACCACAGTCCCGTGGCTGATGTGTTCATGTGGATGACCACCCACCTCGAGTCACTCCACGACTTAAAACACCTAATTACAAGCAACTGCGTCTTATGTGTGCGAGCCAATGTCAACCTCATATCAACATCCAAAGAATCCATATTTCACTGCACAACTAAAAATGACGTTTAATAATAATAATAAAAAAAATACATTCGAATTTAACAGCTGGTAATAACTCAAAATATCTGCCTAGAAAAATAGCTAAAGGCTGGAATACACTACAAGACTGACAACTTTCAAGACTTTCATGCAGAAACATGTGCCTCGTTGCAAGGATGTGCATGACAAATAAAATCAACAAGTGTACTAAAATTGCCCAAAATAGCAAATATTTTTGATATCCTCCATCTGAATGGATTCAGCCTGAAACTAGAAAATTTGAGCATGGCTCCATTATACACTACCAGGTTTTAAAAGAAATCTGTCAACTTCGACTGAGTGACATTAGTCAACTTCCATTGACTCCCCAAGACTGTAAATCTGAGCAAAAGTCATGTATTCCAGTCTGAAGCTGACAATAGCCAACAAAGCATCCTTGTTCCAATTCTTAGGGAAGACAATAAGGGAGAAACCGCTTAAAGCTTTGAATACACAGACGTCGGCTGTGACAGGGTGTAGCTGGGATAATGCAAGGCCATTGGAGAAAAGGACACAAATATGGGAGGCGACATCCGTAAGACCATCATTACAACATTTCCTCCTCCGTAAAAACACACTTTAGCAGCACACAGTTGTGTCATTTTACTGGTAATGGAAAAGAGGAAAGCTCTCGCAGCGCTCGTGGGTCAAATTTGGGTGACTTCAAAAGAACCCGTGCCACTCGGATGAGAGTATAATCCGTCTCTATGTGTGTACAAACACACAGACACACTCCCACAAACATGCCCAAATGGCACAATGCAAGGTGTCACATGTATCTCAGAGAATTAAGCCCCACTTCCTCTCTCAGTGAGAGAAACAAAGCCACTCTTCCTCTTCTGTGTGGATTCAATGCATAGCTATTTATAAACAATAACATGTCCCCCTGCTGCTCCTCCTGAGGAGGACAGGATTGTTTAACACATTGTTCCAGGGACGTGAACATCTGTCTGCGCAAAATGCATGACGCCATGGCGCAGCGTGAGGCAGCGGTAGCCAGACAGTCTTCAGAGAAGCAATCAGAAACCTGTTGCCCTCTTTGTGCATTTCAAAAGAAGCTGTTTTTATCTGTGTGATGCAACAGAAAGACTTATGCTGATATATGAGATCCAAATAGGCCGAGACATAACTCCTAAAAAGCAGCGTGTCCATTTTAAACCATCGTCTGCCCTCCTTGTGGGTAGACTAGGCTTCTTGGCATGGATATAAAGAGTCTGAAATGAAAACATGGCGACATGGAGACCCACTCAGAGGAGCAAAAACCTCAAGCTTGGAATGAGAAGAGGCTCTGGCATGCTTTGTGGGGGGAAATACTGTTGTGTTGTGGGCCCACACCTTCAAACGGGAGCACTAATCACAACATGTGATGAGACGCAAGAACAAAGACGAACGTCAGGAGAAAATAACAGCGTGGGAAGCTTCTGCGAACTTGAGTTACAGCGACAAAAAGAGCCACCCCCATCCCCGAACACATAGAAAAACACACATACACGTACAAACACGACGGCCCGCCATCCACTCGCCATCCACCCCTGTCACAGGCAAACACGAGGAAGTGCATTTATGCCGTCGAGCCGAAGCTGGTAGCAATAATAACAACATGGAATCAGCCAAAGAGCTTCCTCTCATTCATATATGCACAACCGATGACAATTAAGTGTGATGTGCATGGGCTGATAAGGACCAGCTGTGGCGTATCGGCCAGCAGCACACATCAACATCTACTAGCTCTGTTCTGTTGATCAGGGGCTCTTCCTGATGCACTTGCAGCCTCTGTCTAGGAATCAATATATTTGTTTCAGTGTGTGAAATTAGTAACTTGTAATTTAGTTTACAGGTGTACTTACTAGTTCTTGACAGACAGAATAATATTATCAATGCTAGAGTTATTAGTTATTTGCAAAAATACAGATTACTTGAACTGAATTTGAATTTAATTAGAGCATATATTGATATATGTAGGTTATATTATTTTTATTTTATATTTTTATATTTCAAAATTTGTATTAATATTTTCAGTTAAAATGCATATAAAGGAAAATAGAAAAGTAGGTCATAAAAGCTCTAGGTACAATAATTACACACAAATTAGAAAAAATATTTTAGATAAAATATAGCTATAAAAATCTGATGAAATGTAGCATTTTACATTTTTTATTATAAAATTTTTTATTGCATTTTTTTTTATTACTTTTTATGCTAATATGTTTTGGTGCTAAAGGTGGTTGTGTAGCCTATATTATGAGCACAAATATTATAAAATTTAAATAGTGTAAAACTACAAAACATATTTTAAATGCTTATTGCACATGGAAACCCATGCTGTGTTTACTGCTGTGTACTTATTAGTGCACTTATTAGTGCATTTAAAGGGACTGGTCGGTTTTAAATGCAATGTACCTTTGGGAATGCCGTCAAAGAAGGTACATGTTTGCGCTTCATGGACTACATTTAGACTTGGTGGCTTCCTCATACACACTGTACTACTTCGGATGAGTTAGTATTAGATTACAGGTTCACACGCTCACTCGCAGACCGCCCGTCGCCCCAACCAATTGCTCCATTCATTCCAGCGCCGGAGACGGCCGTCGCCCCTGATTGGTTATCAGCGCTCTGCTAAGAAACTTTCCCACGGCCAGCGCGTGCTGACAGCCGGCCAGCCACTCCTTTAGCTGGGCTAGACAACACAAGCGCCGGCGGAACCCGGGGGCGGAGCTCCGCGCTCACGGACGAACATTCTATTGGCCCTTTAGTAAGCATATTCACAAAGAGGGGCGGGGATAAACTGCGACGCTGACAACCGACATGCCACTCAATCTCAGGTTTGTTCGTTGATTGGCTGTCTACGCGTTTAGCCACGCCTCTTCTGGCGAGTTTCGGCGTTGAAATGATACCGTGGGAAAGCTTGCCGGTTCATACGGATGAACTTCTGTCTCACCTGACACACGCTGCGGATACACTCTGTAAGATTATAGAAAAATGAAGAGAAATCACGATTTTAGCTCCTCAGACAGCGAACTCGATGAAAATATCGAAGTGGAGAAGGAGAGTGCTGACGAAAATGCGTAAGTTATCAAGTTGTCATTTATTTATTTTGGGTTTTTTTGCAATTCACTTTTTTTTTGAGTGATAAAACGTTAAACTTGCAACTAACTGGAGAAGAAAATAACCACAAATTTAAATGTGTGCACATTTAATTTGAAACGTACACAAAATGAAAATGTAAATTTCAAATTCCATGTCTAACAACGGAGTTATGTGGAATATTTATCTTATGCATAATTTTTTTATTATTTTTTTTAAAGCGGTGTGAATTCTCCACTCGGTTCAATGTCTCCATCCACTACCTCTCAAGTGCAAGCGAGAAAACGTCGCAGAGGGGTAAGACTAAGAGCATTTTTCATCGTTGCAAAACCCTTAAAACTTAATCTGTAATGCTGAACAAATGACTGTACTGTTGTTAAATGACTGTTATTAATGATTTCACAATCGGTTTGAACAGATCATTGAGAAGCGCCGCAGGGACCGGATAAACAACAGTCTGTCTGAGCTGCGCAGGCTTGTGCCCAGCGCGTTTGAGAAACAGGTGAGTGTCAATCACTGCACCTGACTCACATCTCTAGTCTGGCTACTGTAAATGTCTAGAATTATTATTATAATTATTTATTTATTTATATATTTTTTGAAGTCTCATTATAGCTGAACCTCTTGAAAAAGGAAATGCTGGCATTAGTTCGGCTCAATCCTTTGTTAGTATTTCATAAAAACAATAAAGCAATTTGGTTTAGAAATATTATTAATATATATATATATATATATATATATATATATATATATATATATATATATATATATATATATATATATATATATATATATATATATATATATATATATATATATATATATATAAAGTCATTTTATTGTCGTGTGCCAAGAAAACCATATAACAGAAGATGACTACTTGCAATCCTCAAGATGTCCGAATCTCATAATTTATTGATTTGAACATTTTGAAAATGTATATTCAAGGTGAAAGGAAAACATTTTAGTACTTTAAACTTGATTGGGACCACTTGACAATTCATGGCATTTTTGGAATAAACCTTTTCCAAACATGTACTGAATTAAACCAAAATAAGAACATGACATCAGTTCTTGAAATGGATTAATTTTATGATATGATACAGTCTTACCTCTTAACTCATCACATTTGTTCTTGTTCTCAGGGCTCTGCCAAACTAGAAAAAGCAGAAATTTTACAGATGACCGTTGATCATTTAAAGATGCTTCATGCAGCTGGAGGAAAAGGTACTTATTTTACACTTATTTTAAAGAAAATACACTTTGAGTATAAATTTGGTTAATAAGCATTAATATATATGCAGCTTTGTATTTATATTACAAGTTTTTATATTACATGTCACAACTGTATTACAGCTTTTTAAAATGTTTCACTACTTTTACGTACATGTTATTTTTTCATGCATTATAATATCTTCTAATGATTTATGAATAATAAAAGTTATTATAAAATCAAATTGAACGCAACCTTGCATTATGAGATCAACCAATGTTTGGGAATCTGTTCAAGGAAATTCCCACAGTGAAAATAATTACCAACCCCTGCACGACTGAAACAGGACGAACTAGAAGTGTAAAGTGTTTTTTAATCTCAGTTGTTTATCTAGCATCATTTCAGTTTCGCTCTCAGCCACTCCCAGTGAGAACTGCGCTGTTTCCTGTCACAAGCTGTAATCATTATCAGCTCAGATCGCTCAACAGCTCTCGTTCTCTCTCTCACAGGTTACTTTGAGGCTCACGCTCTGGCCATGGATTACCGTGGCCTGGGTTTCCGCGAATGCCTGGCGGAGACGGCGCGTTACCTCAGTATCATTGAGGGCCTGGACAACACCGACCCCCTCCGCATCCGCCTGGTTTCGCACCTGAACAGTTATGCTTCCCAGAGAGAAGCCCACTCTGGTTTGGGCCACTTGGCGTGGGGCTCTGCGTTCGGGACACCGCCCGGACACCTGGCTCATCACCTCCTCCTGCAGCAGCCGCGCAGCACCAGCAGCCCTCCATCCTCCAGTTCTTCATCGCCCTCCTCTTCATCTCCATCCGCCCCCTCCACAGAGCCACACGCCCCCAGCAGGCTGACTGGCACGGTGATTACTGAGGCAGGGCAGACAGGACCGCTGCGGGTGACACCCAGTTCCTCCCTGCCCCCTGGGCTCACACCACCTACTACATCCAAGCTTTCTCCACCCCTCCTGACGTCACTTTCCAGCCTGTCTGCATTTCCCTTCCCACTGAGCGCATTTCCCCTGCTGTCTCCGAGCTCGCTGGGCCCCGGGATTCCCTCCAGCAGCCTGGGGAAGCCCTACAGGCCTTGGAGCATGGAAATAGGGGCCTTCTGAACTTAAAAAACATGAAAACTGTGGACAGACAGTCAGTTAGATATGCCCTTTTCTTTAACATCTGACTATTTTGAAGAGATGGACAGAACCGCAGACTTGTACAAAGGGAAAAAGCGAATACAGATCCAATGTACTTATTCCAGTTACCCTGTGTATTAAAGCTGTCCTGTCTCAGGCTGAGCAGAGATGAGTTCTGGAGAGTGTCAGGTTCTCACAGGCTCGGTTCTGAGCAAGTCTAGTTATTTTGTCCATTAGTGGAGCAAGGTAAACTAAAAGAGAGAGAGAGAGAGAGAGAGAGAGAGAGACTGGAGCCAAACGCAGATGAGATGCATCACTGAATGGGTGTTATTGGAGTTAAGCTCAAACCAGATGTCCATTTAACGGGACAGTTCACCCAAAAAAGAAAATTCTGTCATTTACTCAGCCATCATCTGTGGGAGATAAAAGAAGATATTTTGATGAATGTTGGTTACCAAACAGTTTTGGGTGCCGTTGACTTCCATTGAATTTTTGTCCAAGCGGGACAATTTGGTTACCAACAGTCTTTAAAATATCTTCTTTTATCTTCCAGGCAAGAATTAGAGGAATATAGAAATGACATTATGGTAAGTAAATGATGACAGAATTTTCTTTTTTGGGGTGAACTATCCCTTTAATTATGTTAAAGATAGTACAGAAGTGCTGTGATCTCTTGAAACACATATATGCATCCTAAATAGTCTCCTTCAGAATGACAGGCAGGATTTGACTTATTATGTGAGGAAACGTGTTCAGCATTTCCATGAAAATGAAAAACTATGCAATGAAGTTGACACTGATGTTTTGCATTCAACCCTCTGCAGATTAATATAAAACTATGCAACTGAATCTGTATTTCTCAACTTGATGAGTGCTTTATTTTTTATAAAGATTTTAAGTCATTTTGTTCAGTGAACTGCGGTGTGTGTTTATGTATATAAAATGTTATGAATTTGTTGTTTGCAGGAACAGGCCACTGTTAAAGCTTTTCAGAGACAATCTAGATAGACAATCTCTCAGAACGGCACTAATTTAATTGTAGCAAAGGCACTGTTGGATTTGTCCATAGCGGAGTTGTTTGCTCATGTGCACAAGTTCCCTCTTCATGCACCAGATCATCTCTCTCTCTCTTAGTTAACTCTACTTGAGGAGTGTTTTGGGAAACCAGATTGTTTCACGGTAATAGTGAATTTTCACTGGCAAATCAGATAAGACTAGGGGAATAGATAGTACTGGAAGAGATGGTGTGGTACTGTGCCTGTCCCTCACTAACCTGTGTGACTTTCCTGTAATAAAATGAAATGTCTAGCTAATAGCCCTGTACTTGCATATTCATGTCCTGTTTTCATTTTTGACATTTTGATTGATACATTAAAAATTCCAAATGCGAATATACTGGTACCATAACCCTTATCAGTCGATATTACAGATTTAACAATTAGACTATTTAAACCTATTAAACCTTTTAACCTAATCTTAATCCTAATCTAATGAAAATAACTTACTGTACATTATTATGTTTTGCCAAAAAATTCAGCATTTTATATACATTTCAGATTGATAAATTAACCATTTAAAATCATTAGTTTAGTATTAAGTGTTTTATTATTATACATAATATTTTTTTAATGTTGGCTTTTTTGTTGTTGTTGTTGTTTTTGTTATTGGCAATTACATAAAAAAATAATTATCAGCTTATTGGTATCAGTCAGATATTTAAAATTAGAGTATTTTTGACAAATCTCAAAATATATCAAAAATATCTATTTTTACACTGAACATTATAATGTTGTGATGCATAAATTCAGCTGCAGCATTTAAAATGATTGGTTTTGTGTTTTTATTAAATTCATTTGATAATCATTTAATTAAATAATCTTAACAATTATAATATATTAACTAATCAATTATAATTTTAACATTTGTAAAAAAAAATAATAATAATAATTATTGCCCCTGATTAGGCATCAGCCAAAAATAAAAAAAAAAATAGATTTCATCAAAATATCAAATTATATCAAAATGATTAATTTTTTTTTTTCAACATGATCATATATACAGACAATTCAATTAAAATGTTGAATGGGCAAACCTCACAGTCTAAGAATCTCCAGTCAGAGAAAACTACAGAATGTTTTTATCATCCAGAATTGTTGGCGTGTTTGAAATGTTCCAGCCAGCCTCGTTCTTCACAGGTGGATATACATAAATAAGCCTTGCTTGTGATTTAATGCTTCGGGGATGAATGGCTCCTTTCATGCCAGCGAGATGAGGCGCTGCACATTTCTATAGGGCTTGAACCAGTGCCTGTATGCGTGCGTTTTGAACTGATATCAAACACGGCCCAGGGGCCTCTCTATGTATCCAGGAAGCCATTAACAGCCAAGGGATATCCTGGACAATGGCAGCCTGGCTGGCCTGGACTGCAGAGGGAGGAAAGAGAGAGGTACAGAGAGAGAAGAGAAGGAACGAGAGAGATGGAAAAGTGGGAGGAGAGGGCCGCACAGTGCAGCTTTGTCCCAAAGCAATCACAGCATCTCACTGAGCTCCTGGTGCGGTGCACTCCCACGCCACCACGGGTACTGTGCCTGCCAGCCAAAGCCGTAAAACAGATTCCCACCTACACACAGCACTCTGCCAACACACTTCTTTATTTCTCTAGCTGCCGTTAAATCTATTTTAGAGGCTTTTATCGCATGTTTTCCCCCTCATTCACCCCAGAGATGAGGGTTGGATTTCCTAAACCTCGAATATTAAGAAGATAAATTAATATGTTCAGCATGCTCAAACTATTTATGCAGTATGCAAATAGACTGCATGCATAAAATAGCGGATGACCTACTACATTTGTCAAAATGTACAGTATGTAATAGAGCATTCTGTGCTAGGTATCTCAAAATCCAACATACTTAATGAATGCTCTACAAATAATTCACACATTTTCTTATGACTCATTACCTGAAGGAAATTTTTTATACAAAACTGGTTGCAAAATAAATGATGTCCAAGATGATGATGGCCGAAAGCCACTTGCTGAATGCAGATGCGTATGTATATTTTTGCATATTGTAGCCAATACTGTTTCATAGGCTATACTAAGTAAAAAAAAAAAAAAAAAGCAGTATGCTGTGCACATATGCAGTATTTTTTACTGCATAAAACAAACCTACATACAATAGGGATATAGTTTAGTGGTATGCCTCATGTTTTCTTGCAAAGTCATGTTTTGCCATCTGATGGTAAACTAGGGCATTACACTTCAGGTTCTTTCACACATGGTTATGCTATTCACACTTTTGTGGCCTACAGCTGTTAAATTTATGGAATCATGTGTCTATGTTAATGTATATTGTATGAAATAAAAACGGAGCCAAAGACAGAAACTCTCATTCCAAGAACCCCAAGCTTTTATTCACCACAGCTTATGATCCCAGAGTTACATGTGTGAAGGGAACAGAATGCACAGCTGGAAGAGAAAGATGAGGGTGGGCAGGTTTGTGACATTAAAGCTACTTACACAAGAGCAATGGCACAGGGTTACACCGTCCACCCACACTGCTCTTAACACACACACACAGTTACACACAGCATCCATTTTTATCATCTAAAATCCCCCGTGAAATCCCCTAAATCTTTGCCGAATCAGAATTGAGAACTTCAAGCAATTCTCAAGAACTTCATGTTACACCGTCAGCAAAAATGCAACCCAGACTATGGTCAAGCACGGGGCGAGAGACGTCACATGACTTCGGCGTGGCTCTAACCGCAGCTCCTCTTAATGTCTTTTTCCACTAAAATCAAGCTGCCTGGTTGCATGTGTGTGTATGTTGTATCTGTTTGTGTATTGTGATGAATGTGTGAAGAAAGAGCTAGAGATTGTTGTAAATGCTATGATAGTGTCCGGTTCGAGCTGCATTTACTGTACTGTGGCGGCTTTTACTCTCTCCACATGGACATAGGGACATTAAAATGATCGTTGGGTTTAGAGAAGACATCGCTAGCCAGCAAACTCACAAACACCAAAGCCTGGTACAAGAGAAACTGTAGCAGATCTGATAGAGAGAAAACGAGTACATCCACTAAAAGAGAAAGATACAGAGAGAAACTTATAAAATGGCACACCGCAATACTTTTCATCATCTCATATAAAACAAATAGGTAGTATTTACAAAAAAACCACACCCACTTTGACTAGTTTCGATTTAAGCAAAAACATTCTCTTTTTTTTCTGGAGTAATGATGTTCCTTTTGTCTTCTGGACTATATCGGGGAGGATGCTGTTGGTGAGGGGGCAGGGTCGATTCCCTTCGTCTGAGCGGGGCGGGGTGCCAGAGGCTCTTTTCTACACGGGGCAGCGGTGGCGGGGTGAGAGGGGGTCTCTCTGGGGACGGGAGGTTGCAGGTATGGGGAGGGGGTGGTGTGGGGTAATGGGACAGTGGGTGAAGAGAGATGTGCTCATGCTGTCAACTCCTCCATCAGCTCTTTGTTTCTGCGCACCACCTGAGCATGCTTCTCCTGAAAGTGCATAGAGAAATAACACTGTAAATTAATTAGCATAAACATTACATTTTATAGCTTAATGTTGATATTCCGTTGATGAACAACATTCGTATTCTAAAATGCCTTTTGTTTTTCCAGCACTCTTATGTAGCCTACATCACATTGAAATATTTGTATTGTGCTGTAGCGCCCTCTTGTGACAGAAAATCATATTTTTATTGATTTTATTGATTGAATAAAAAGATGCCATGATTTTTTGCTACTTTTATCTTCTATCCTGTAAAACCACAATGTCAGATCACTTTTCACAGTTACAGCATGTCAGTTTCTCAAGACGTTTTAAAAATCGGTGGTATTGTACAGACAGGTAGCATAAAAATAGTGTGGGATAAATTATGCATTTCATTTTAATACTTGTGTTTTTTTGTTTTTATTATTCATATCATTTAGCCTAAATGCTAAATTCAAATAAATGTTGTTCTTCTGAACTTTCTATTCATCAAAGAATCCTTAAAAAAGCACTGTTTCCACATAAAACATTAAACATCACAACTGTTTTCAACATTGATAATATTAAGAAATCAAATGTTTTTAATCTAAGCACCTTCTCATGCAGTCGTTCCAGCATGGCTGCAATGTAGGCCTCACGGTTCTCCTTGATCTGCTCCATCTTCGTGATGAGTTTCTCCTCCGCCATCTTGCTGAAGTTGCTGTTCTCCTCCATGGCTTTCAGCAGGACGTCCCGCTCGTGCTCACGTTTCTCTGCCAGGGCCCTCAGGACTTGAGCCTCCTGGGACTGGAGAGGAAGAGTGGGGCAGAGTCATAGGAATCATCTGTTTATCAGTTCACATTAAATAAAAGTGTAAGGGCTTTAAATGAATACAAAATTGCTAACATCAAACACAAGTTACATGGATATATAATACAAACGAATGGGTAACTCACTCTCCTCCTGTCCTCTGCTGCCTCCAGCTTCTTCTGGATGTCCTCCAGGGACATGTCCCTCTTTTTGGGAGGTGTGGTGATGCTGTAGGAGCTGTCAGCCGTGGGAGAGGGTGGCTTCAGGATGACCTCAAAGGCCTGGCCAGAAGCCCGCTTGTTAATGGGCTTCACCTCCATGTCTAAACACACAAGACATAAAGCAAAATATATGCTGTGTAGAAACTTCAAGTATTCCTCTATACATCCGGATCCATGCAATAAAACTTCTGCTCATGAAATGCGCTCGTACAACTTTGTTAAACAGCCATCCTGACCATTTATCAGACATTTATTGATCTATATTAGCTGTTACAATAATAAATGTGTAGTATTGCTGGCACACACACAGACCAATAAAAAGTTATATTATGAAGATCAGACAGACTGAGCACTATAAAGCATGGCATATTATTGTAAATTCCTTCTACATTGCTTCTCATTACCGGTATTATTTTTTCATTTCCTACCTTCGAACTCGCCCATGATGTTCTTGCGTGCCTCTGGGTAGAGACAGGAGCAGATGAGGGAGACGAGGGAGAGCTCCTTCATCTTCTCTTTGTATGCTGCGGGGAGACACATCAAACAAAACGTTGACCCAGATTCTCTCTCGCTGTTTTATGAATGATTATTCGAAACCGCATCGTTAATGTTGCAGAAAATAACCCAAATCGTCTAGGTTTTTAATATAAAATAAAGCATTTTAGTAGAACAAGTAGTGAGTCTAATATAAAAGACAACATTTCAGTACAATATGTACTGAGAAAAATGGAGCAAAAGAAAAATTCTAGAATATATATAGATAATATAGATAGTGTGTGTGTGTGTGTGTGTGTTATATATGTGTGTATGTATATGCACACTGTGTTATGTATGTGTATGTATTATACATACATATATACGTGTGTATGTTTGTGTGTAAATTAATATATTTTATTTATACATATATTCATGTTTGATATTAATTTTAATCTAAAGTTTTAATATTTTGTAACTGAGAAAACAGAGTGTCCCTGGTTTGGCTAAGAGGTTTGGTGGGTGGGGGATCACAGAATCCAAAAGCAATCAATCAATCAATTAATAAATCAATAAATAAAGCAAGCATGCCTTAATAGCACTATGTTGTCATTAGAGCTTTCTAAGGAAAAACCAGCAGCCGTGTCCTCACACGCTCTGGTTTCCTACAAGACGATGTTCCCCACAAGCTCCACCATCCCCCACCGCCCAGCCTTCAGTGTTATATTATTTATTGGAATCCATTTTTACTCCGAGTCTGACTACTGAGGGTGTTTGTGCGGGGAGTGAGTCGGCAAGACCAGAGAAAACAGACGGCGTTAATGACGGCTACATTGATCCTACCCCAATCATTCCTCATCCACAACTTCAGAATCATTTTTTCTTGTTCAGCATTAAGTGCAAACAAGCCTAAATCATACAAACATCAACAATGGCAGATGCTACATGAGGCATATAATGTATCTGATTCTCCTTGAACACACAAAGCAGCATTTATCAAGGCCAGTGCATTTAAGTTATAAATCAGAGTCTTGACAGCAGCGCTGTGTTGATGTTATGAAACCATTTTTTTTTTTTAAATGTTCAGATAGATTTCAAACTGTTATTATCCTTTCCAGCATCAACCTACTTTCTTCACTCTCTCTGCACAGCAGAGCCTGGAAAAATCTGATCAACTCCCTCTCGCTCCCTGACGAGCTTATTAATCCCTCACAAACTAGAGGATGGAGAAACCCGGGAAGGAAAGAAGTGAGAGAATCACTGTGTTCACTCCCTCCAGGATTAAAAGCCCTCTGGCTGGCTGATTTTGATGTTGGGGGCTTTAATTAGTAATTACTGGAGCAAACCATTTCTTCCGGTATATTGAGGGGGTGGCGCTGGAGGTTTAGTGCTGTGATATTGAGTATTCCCAGACCTCGGTAAGCATTTCTCTCCTGCTGTCTAGTCAGAGTGAGATAAGGACGATAGACAGCTCACTGAAGCAAGTAATTCATGTCAGCCGGCTGGCGAGCAGGTGAAAAGGATCTCACACAGACGACTGCATTGGTGTGTGTGCAAAAGTGTGCTCTTATCAAGAGCTTTTGCTGAAAAAAAGACCAGGTTTGTAATTGGGAAAGAGTATTCACCGTCTGGAGACCACAACCTTGGCATGAGATGTAGATATTGTGGCAACTGGTCAAAAATACATCGATTTTTGATGTAATGGGACAATAAATTATTGCATTGTGTTACAGTAAATAATTGTAATTCTTTGTATTTTGGCATAACTGTTTCTTATATATATCATAGTTTTATGCACTAATTTTTACACGCAGACACTATTGTATAAATCACTTAATCTAATTATATATTATTGTGGGTGGGTGTGTATGCATTGCATATAAGTTTATATAAAATAATCTAACACTAACTTTACATATAATATACATTTGCTCTAATTATAATTTTTACATTAAGTAAATGTTTTTGTTGTGACTGATTCTTATTTATAATACTTGCATTCACTAATTTACATACTCTACGTATTATACATATTATATAAACACACACACACACACAAAAACATATAGTTTAATATTAAATTTTAACATACCATTAGTTTTTACATTAAGTAGTTCTTATTCTCTGTGCTTGACTGATTATGACCTCATCATACTATCATGCACTACAGTGATGCAGACCATGTATCGCACCACCACTAAATATGAAGTTGAATAATACTGTACGGTGCTCAAAATTTGCCATTAGGCTCGATGGGCCAGTGGACAAGTGAAAAGTCCTTTGTGTGGTTTGTTTGATAATGCATCAGCATGCCCACCCTGGAAATCAATAATGGCCCCTCCCACCTCCCGCTTTCTCTCTCACACATATGCTCTGTCCACTGCAGCTGCACGGGCAAATGCCTCTGCGAATATCATCCATTCACACTAAAAATCATATCACATAGTTGACATTAAAGCCTTAAAGCCCCAAAAAATCATTAATCTTAAAAAGCAATAGCAGCACCCCATTGTTGAGCAGCATTGCTGAATGTGTATATTTGAACTTCCTGTTAGGTTAATGATTAATGGAGTTTAATTGATTAGATCAGTCATACTATCTTCAGTAATCCAGTAACCAGAGCTGATAAACTGGGGTTATGATTAAGAAATCTATAAAGTATATATGACAAAGACAGGCACCTGTGAGCTCTTTATTGATATGTGATATGTATTTCTAACAAAATTGTGGCCAATTATCCAATCATTAAATTAAGAGTCTAATTACATAAGCAATGCTTTTAGGTGAGTCATAATAAGAGATCTAATTATGCATAAATTAAGACCTAATTTTCTTATTTTGATCTGGTTGACTTTAGAGGTATAAATGATGCACCAAGGTCTTCCTGTTGGCTCTTTTAAACCCTATAAATATTCCAAGTGTATTGATAATATTGATTGACATGTTTTCTCATTAGCAGGAGGATTCCCACAGGCATTTGCCGGTGCATTTCTTGTGTGTTCTGTGAAATGAAATGAAATATCCTAAAGACACAGTTCCGTGTAATTGCATTGCATGGCAGGATCAAGTGCACATAAGTGGTTCCCACAAAACAAATGTCTCTTCAAGTTGTCATTTAACATTCTAAGTGAGACGACAGCTAGAACAGAGACATTCAGCCGCAGTCCACCAGTGCCCTGCCCTGCAAGCGTCTCACAAAGATGTGATAAAGCCGACGCACACCTTGTCTGTCTATGGTATGCCCCAGTTTGGCCGCCTACAACATAATCCAGAATCACAAAAGCACTGAGACACGCTTACTGGCAAGACGACTTGAGCCCTCACACTTCCATTTAAAACATTAATCATCTGATACTGCAGTCTGCATCGCATACCACGCTAGAAATGGTGTGACCGAAAGAAATCAAATGCAAATCCACAATTACACCTTAAAAACCTGTGTTTAATCAGCAAGGAGGGTTTTTTTAAATAATGAATTGGGTTAACAATAAACATGTGACGTGTGCTGGTAGACTGCATATGTTGTAGAAGGTGTGCGAATATAGATTCTTATATACCCATTATAAATGAGATCAAATTAACCCACCGGCTAATGAGTCATGCTCTCAAATCAGTGAAAAAACACTGACAAGCAACCTATCATTTGTGATAATTGGCAATAATTAAGGAATTTTGTCTTCATAACGAACATCACATTTAAGCTATTTCAAACACCCTGATTCATTACCATGCTGTAGTTCCGTTTTAAGCTTTGTTTAGCAATAAATACACCAGCCACACCTAGCTCATTTTATAAAAAGGATGAAAATATCATGTATAGAAGATGTCAGAAGGTTTAAACTGCTCTGAGTTGGGTATTGCCAGGCTTTACGGTGTTTTCTGAAGGCTGAAACACAGAGCTGGATCTTGGGTGGGGTCCTTCTGCATTATGCTGGAGATGGATGAGCCGGCAGGTGCACTGACACAAGAAAATCATTTTAAGGCTTTTTAAAGCATGTCTCGGTGTATTTTAATAGATATGCACTATAATAAACCCATTTAATGCTTTTCCTCATTTATACAGTCCCCATTTTTAAGCAAAAGTGAGTAGGCAGCCGGGGTGCACCCAGAACGCACTTCCATATTTGAAAATAAAACAGCACGCGTTGAAGGAGAACGCAGATTTATATATCTAGCCTATTTAAAATCATTTTTTTCATCTCAAAGACCCCTGACTCTCCTGCATCAGGGTCTATTGTGCATCTCTCAGCATCCTCTCAGCATCAAAGAGACACGGACCGGCGAACAAAACGAAGGAAGGTTTGTCTTACCGATCGCAGTCTTGGCCATGGCTGGAGCTGTTGCGGTGACTGGTGCGTTTTAGATCTGTTCGTTGGCGAGGAACCGGTTCGCTGTGATAAGGCACTGAGTCAGCAGAACGGCGCTCTGAGGGAGAGAGTGCGTGTGTTCAATCAGATTGCCTGCTGTTGTCCCTTCACGCGCACTTCCAAGTGAAAGGCTGTCGCGCGCCCGGTTAAATGTACAGGAGGATGTCAACGGTGAGGAGCGCACAAGGTGACTAATTGCGTCCCCCCCTTTTTTATCAGTGGTGCAGCCCGTTCATGCACAGCTCCCATTGATTTATATTCATTTTAAATGGTGAACTACATCAGAAGACGGCGGTTACTGGAAGCGCTGGTGTATCATTGGATACAGTAACCTACATGAAGCACGATTAATCTCTTATGGATTTTATTTTATTTAGCTAGCTGTGTCTGTCATCACTGCAACAACTGCATAAAGCTGATGATGATATAAATTATTCCCAGGCCTATATATATAATATGCAATATAAACTGCGCACTTGCACAGTATTTTATAATTAATTTTACATCAATTTGAGGAGATAAGGTGACAGAAGCACTGCCAAAGCAGCACTGGGACACGGAGTGCCCCTCCCAGCACTATAAAAGGTCCCTTGAGATTATGACTGTTTTATGCATGAGTCATGTATCTTGATATTTGATATTTACATGTATCTTAATATTTGTCAATATTATTTAGTTATTATTCGATTAAATTTATTACAATTGCTTCAATATGTTTAGCAATATTTAATGAATTGATGAATAAAAATAAAATAATAATATATATTTTTAGCATCAGACAGGATCTATGAATTAAACAGCACCAATGTAGCTGATGATAACATGCGCACATACAACGTGTCAGAGTAATTCTTGGTGAAGAAATACAAAATTGTAAAATACTTCTTTATCCATAATAAATATGCCCATGTAGTCCCATATTCAGCCATGATTTATCATTCTGCATGCACATCTATCTCCGGCACACAGAAATGCTCATTGCAGGCTATTCAAGCATCAATTATGAAAGAAGTGAAGACTGCACAATAAATAATAAAAGTTCTGGTGTCTGAAGAAAGCGGGTTAGAAATTGCTCAGCAGTACATGAAGGATATTTAGGCATTACTAGGCATATGAGACCGCTGTATTACTTTACAATGTAGATTAAATAATCCATAGGCCTTTATGGCATTTCAGAAACAAGCAATCCTGCAATCTCTTGATTTAAATAAATACACAATATAACTATAATTTTCATATCTTTCCACGCTCCAAAACTGAATCCTAAATCTTGTACGGACAGCCCAGGCATGTCAGCTCAGGGTCACGCCTAAAGATTCACGATCAGAAGAAAGCACTGCATTAACTTTTTCAACCACATGGTGGGGGCATTGGATTCTTAATTAAGGAAACATCAGCGCTGGTTATAGCCAAGTGCATGGCTTCATTTACAACATTTCATCAGGAAAAATGTTCTAAGATAAGAAAAATGGTACATATGTTCAGAGGACAAATTGATTTATCAGTGCAGCACTAATCTTACAGTTGCCGCTGGTTATGCTGAATTACTTGAGGACTAAGCCAGTGGACCAGATATCTGGAGTCATTCATTAATCAAAAGGGTTTCCTTAATAATGAATTTAAAATTAGTTTTGGTTATGCTTGAATGACACTTCTGTATAAAGACTGCGTAGTTTTCAGATATGGTCATTGGGAATTAAATTTAAAGAGCTGTGAGAGGATTACTGTAAATGTGAGAAATAGTTTCACTAAAGTTGGTCACTCTTTAACTAAGATATCTGAGCCAAACTGGGGTTCTATTATGTTTCCAGCATAGCAATGCTCAAGAATGCATTGTACTCACAACACAAATAAGCAGGGAAAGCAAGAGCTTTTCATAAATAAATCCTACACAAATCTCTTTTAAAACCAGTTGCTTGGTTCATGAAAAAGTTCACATTTGATAGCACCTCATTTCTGCTTTAGCTAGGCTATTTAAAATATTAATTATTTGCCATATTGAACATCTGAGTGAGCAGAAGCACAAACTCAAATCATTATTAAACATTATTAATTATTAATTAAATCCTTGTGCACTTTTTATAAATACGCTAAGACTATGTTGCCCAATAAAAAAAAGGAATAAAAAAATAAAAAAAGTTTTTTAATTATTTTACATTATAATAATTTATAATTGTCATGTTATGATAATTTATAATTAAAATGTAGTTTCATAAAATTAGTAGTTATGTCAAATTATATATTAAAGTTTATGGTTTCCTTTTCCATCGGGTTTTGAATATTTTACTGTCCTAAACTGGTATTATTTAACTTAAATATATATAGTACTCATTGTCACTTTCATACGTGAAACGCCACATTTCACACAGTAAATTTGTTAGGGGAACCCAAACCAAACAAAATGATTGAACAAATGGCCTGCTACAATTTGTTTGAAGATTTTGAAGTTGTAGCATCCACCTGCACAAATTAGGTGAAGTGGTCGATAATAACAAGAATGTACTCATAACCATCCTTAAGTGAAGCACATCAGTGGATATCTATGGATAGGTCTTAATGCGGTCATATTAGCGTCATATCCAGTCATATTTTCCTTTCTCCTTGGAGTTCTCTTGATGCATAAAAAGATCTCTAAAGTTGCAAAGAATAAAGTCTTAAATCCAAAGAGATATTCTTTATAAAAGTCAAGTCAACCACGCCCCTCTAAAATAGCTCATTCTAACACACCCCCACATCTCTACATCACGATGTGGGAAGATTTGCATAACACTGACCCAAACTTTTATTCTCTTTGTTGCTGCTGCCATGTTGTGGAGAAGCTTTGTGATTCGGACTCACAGCCGGTAAATACATTTACATATTTAAAGAATCTGCCACTGATGATTCAAACGTGAGTTATGAGCAGTGTAGAGTAGCGCTTGTTGTTTGTCATTTCTCCAATCACAAATGCAGAAATGGTTTTATGTTTAAGCAGCGCGATATCCGACGCAATGTGTAAAACTACGGTATAAGTCATTATAATTAGTAATTATGTCCCCACTGGATGCAACAAATGCCTCGTTTGTAATGGGTTTTATTGGTTCTGTCTCACTGTGCCGGTGTCCTGACATTTTACCTATCAGTCACACACAGCATCACAGTGTTAAGGGGCGTAACATTTCCGTCACACTCTTTAGGTATTTGGCCAATCACAACACACTGGATGGCTGCCCAATCAGAGCACAACTCGCTTTTCAGGCCGATGAGCTTTGTAAAAATTGACGCGATTCAGAAAGGTAGGACATAAAACAGCAATTTCATTATGTGGAAAATAATGTTTCTTTTTTTTTTTTTTTTTTTACCTTAAATCACATTAACACATTGCATTACACTAAATAATTTTCTTTTTAGCAATGTCATATGACATCTTTAATGGTTTTGAAGGGTTTTATCCATGAATATTCTTCTGCGTGTAGGCCAGAAAAAACACTGGTTGTGCCTTTGTGGCTCATCTCATCAGGTATCTCAAGCCAATACTGTACTTTTGGCAACACGAACTGCATTCGTTGTGATGTTTTACATTAAATTATGCCACACTTGTCCAACACCAGCTTGTCCTACTCACGCATTAGACCTCTAACTGTAGGACTGGCTGACTGCCACTGTTTTGAAGAAGCAAGTGGTCTAATTATGATTTCTCTGTCATTCTAGTTGTCTCTTTGAGCTTCCTGTATCTCCCCTTTTGATAATGATTTGTAAAGTTCCACATCAATTTCCCTGCATACCTGTGCACCCTGACAGACTTAGGCAAGGGG
The DNA here is from genome assembly GCF_003368295.1 of Carassius auratus. Taxonomy (NCBI): domain Eukaryota; kingdom Metazoa; phylum Chordata; class Actinopteri; order Cypriniformes; family Cyprinidae; genus Carassius; species Carassius auratus. Next base: position 16,747,379 of record NC_039261.1, on the reverse strand, counting down.
TGGATCTGGGTCGTGCTGGACCAACATGTGGCTCCCACAGACTGTAAAAGTGCCCACATTCTCACATTACTGTCTCTATATAAAATTTGCATTCTGGATAGAGAAACAGCATCTACATTCTCCTGACCTGGACGATAGCAAATGGTGAAATGGAAGTCTGCAAGTTCAGCAAGCCATCTGCATCCAGTGGCATTTAACCTTGCAGAGGACAACACATAATAAAGGTTACAAGTATCACTGTACATGGTGAAGGTAGGTGTATAAAATTTCAAAACTTTTCTTTTATAGCCCATTTGAAGGCTAGAAAACTCCAGTTTCCCACTGTGCATATGATAGTTTCTCTCTGCAGCTGTCCAGTTTATTGAGCCATAACCTATTACTATTAATCTGCCGTCCTGATTCTGATACAAGACAGCACCCAGGCCTTGATTGCACACATCATGTTAAGTATGAATGCCTGAGAGAAGTCAGGAAACCCCAGATTTTTGATGTTTTTTTTGCCAGTTTTTTTATTTTTTTATATACTTCACTGAACATGGCCATTGTTGCAAAATGTTATGCTGTCACTGGTAATACAGACTTTATTAACTATATTGTCCCAAGCTCAGTTTTCCCTGGAAGTCTGACATCATGATCTGTGAGGTTCTGCACACTGATCTTGACCACTGGACGACTCCCATTCTTTAGAGTTAGTAGAGTTTCAGGGCCATCTGGACACAGTGCATTTACATGTGGTTTGAACAAGAAAACAGTGGCCTGCTTCACATCCGGCCCTTTAAATTGACATGCTATCTGCATAACTGCAAGGGCGGGGGGTCACATTAGGACGATTCCAAGGGCCCATTGAGGAAGAGGAGGGCCTGGGACGTGTTTTTAACAGAGGGGGACACTACCTTAAGCCCCACCCCCACCTGCCCAGTCATCACAGCAGTCGTACATCTGTCGAAATAAATAATACATATAGATACCGTACTTAAATCAAATCACAAACAATTAATTAAGAAAGAAACAAATAAAGACCAAACCCTTGAACCTATCTCTAATTCTAACCAAAAATGGTCTAACTCTTCCACACAACTGAATTAACGCATCCGTATCTTACGTAAACAACTCAGCTAAGCATTCCAGGTAAGTAAAACCCCAATTAATTCTCTGACACAAATTGATACAAATCTTAAAATGGATTACCGACATAAATAATCAATAGAAACAAATAGAAACATTAAAACATATATGTAACTAATATGACTAATACTACATTAGCAACCATTCCAAAAGATTGTGTTTAAAGTCTATAAGACCTACTGAAATAACACACACACACACAACCACACAACCACACACACACACACACACACACACACACAGACGAAACTAAACTAAACTAAAATGATGTGAAATAACCAGTCCTTAAACAAAAACACCCCAGGCATTGACCATTCACAGCAGTTGGGCTGGTGGAGATGAAGGTGGAGGAGCTAATGGTGAGGGGAAGTCGATGTCCTCATGAGTCTCCTCCTCTCAGCTCCACGTCCACTCATGCACGCACATGGTCCACATCTCTTCACTAAGAACAGGTAAGATCTGATGATTAGATCGCTACAACTTGATATTTCACGCTCCAGCCTCAGCTGCATCAGCTGGTAGTGTTCGCAGGGCGACTGTGTAACCGCTGAAACCACCTAAGCTAAGTGGATGTGAATGGAGTCAGAGATGTTTTCTTATCTTTTTATCCTATTGAACATAACTTACTCTCAGCTTGGAAGTCAACTAATATGGAAATTATGAAGTCTGACGGGAAATCGTGAAATCAAATGTTTTAACAGCTAACTTTAACTAAACCCGAACATCGTGTTCAGACGTAAGTTACTGACTTCCTTAACGTGTTAGTTAGCTCGCGATGGTTTCGGCGACCATATAGGGATGAATTACTTGTTAATCAATAGTCATGAATATTTTGTTGTAATATCGTCCGTTTTGTCTGTTCATGTTGGCGCGAATCGAAAATTTAAACCCAGTGTTGTGCCGAAATCGGTGGGCTATCGAAAACTGTGACCAACAAATGTTATCGCGGGAGCGCGCACGCGTTAGATCAGAGTCAGACGCTGTGTGATCAGCGTCGGAGACGAGCAGTGTTTGTGCTACTTCTAAGAGTGGTTTCCTTGTGAGATGTTTTAGCGCTTGTTGTGTAAAACATATTCCTTGCTTTAGTTGACATACACATTTATTTAATACAGTTCAGTCAGCTAGGGTCACTGAATCTGACAAGTAAAACTTTATATAATGTTAGCTATCAAAATGTTATCAGAGTCAGAATCAGAATGAGCTTTATTGCCAGGTATGTGTACACTAAGAGGAATTTGGAATTCTTGACAGAAGCTTCTGCAGTGCAACAGAATGACAGAGACCGAACAAAAACACAGATAATAAAAATGACAATAGAACAAGTATGTAATACACAAATTGACAATTGTATGTGCAGGTATATTACAATAGACAGTTTTGTATGTACAGGTATATTATGTGCACATTTGAAGTGTAGACTAGGTATGTGTGTTAGATAAATATGTGTATAAATAGTGTTGTGTGGAACAGTTATTATCAACTTTTTATTAGATGGATTGCCTGAGGGAAAGAAACTGTTCCTGTGTCTGGTCGTTCTGCTGCTCAGTGCTCTGTAGTGTCGACCAGATGGCAACAGTTCAAAGAGGGAGTGTGCTGGTCCAGAGTGATTCTGCCCTCCCTATTGCTCAATCTGAATAAACACAGTTCTTGAATAGAAGGGAGGGTTGTACCAATGATTCGCTCAGCACTCCGGACTACCCTCTGTAGTCTTCTGAGGTCAGATTTGGTAGCTGCGCTGATCCAGACAGTTACTGAAGCGCAGAGGATGGATTCAATGATGGTGGAGTAGAACTGTTTCAGCAGCTCTTGTGGCAGTTTGAACAACCTCTGCTGGGCCTTTTTCACAATGGAGTCAATATGAATGTCCCACTTCAGGTCCTGAGAGGCAGTTGTGCCCAGGAACCTGAATGACTCCACTGCAGTCACAGTGCTGTCCATAGCCGTGTTTCCACTATCGAGCTAGGACCGGGCGTGCTAGTGCGTGCCAGGGCCAGTCGCGTTTCCACAGTCACTTCCGGGGCTTGATCTTGCCTCGCCGGGGCTTCCTCGGGGCCAACAGCCAGGTTTTTTGGCCCGACGAAAACCTTGGGCCAAAGCGGGCCAGCTGGGGCTAGAGGAGGGGTTATGAACAAAGGCGGAGTTTCTCCGTGTCTGGAAAGCGTCAGCGCGGATCATTTCAGAAAGATAACCGCTTTAACAGCAGCATTAAAGACTTTTAAAATAAGTTGAGCTTAAAACTCACTCTTAGTTAGCAGCAAGTGTTTGAAATAACTTGATCCGATGTGGATTATAATCACTAAACAAGGCAGAAATATTTATAAGCGATGTAAAAGACTATGCACGCTAAACATTAACGTTACACAGTAAAGATGTTAAATATGACTGCTTGGAGAAATCAGACATCAGCTTCTTATTCTCTATCACAATTGTGTATTTATTAAGCAACATTTTATCTGTCGTCTCGTTTCAAAAGTTTAGCTTCACATTGCATATCATCAAAATATAGCCTAGTAATGATTTTTGTTAGGGAGCTTTTATAAAAATAGCGAGACTGCACTGCGGATCATTTCAGAAAGATAACAGCTTTAACACCAGCATTAAACACTTTTTGTAAATAAGTCGAGCTCAAAACTCTCTTTCAGTCAGCAGAGAGTGTTTGAAATAACTTGATCCAATGTTGATTAAAATCACCATACAAGGCAGAAATATTTATAAGCCATGAAAAAGATATGCACGCTAAACACATTACCATAGTAAACATGGTAAAATATGGCCTCTTGAAGAAATCAGACGTCAGCTTCTTATTCTCTATCACAGTCGTGTATTTATTAAGTAACTTATATTATCTGTCACAAGCCTCGTCTCGAGAGTTTTTCTCACGTTGCCTATCATAAAAGAATATAGCCTAATAATGTTTTTTGTTCGGGAGTTTTTATAAAAATAGAGATATTATCATTAATTCTAAATGTGACGGCTACTGTGGCTAATAAACAGAAACAGACTCGACTGAATAAGCAGGCTATTTTCATAAGCGTTAAAAATAAATAAATAAATAAAATAGTAATAAGTGTATTTATGTGTGATTAATTTTGAGTCCTGATAAATTAAATCAATTCTATAGTTAAAACATCGATGCTTTTGAATTTTAATATATAACAAAGCATGCAAACAAACGGCCGCTTTTACTATGTTTGTTTTGTGATCGCGCATGTTCCAGTGGCTTATTTCTTAGTTTTCTGATAACTTCTCTTTGTTGGTGAAATAATGAGGTTGCATGACGTTGTTCTGAGAGGCGTGTAAAGGGCGTGTTTTAGTGATGTGCAGCGGTGCTTCAAGCTCCTCTGTGGAAACCCTGCGCTATTCTGGCCTCGTGCTACTGGCCCGGGGCTATGAGCCGCACCCGGCCCGCTTTAAGCCCTGGCTCGCACTGGCCCCACAGTGGAAATGCGGCTCATGATGTTGAGTGGGGGGAGTGCAGGGGGTTTCTTCTGAAGTCCATGACCATCTCCACTGATTTGAGTGTGTTAAGCTCCAGGATGTTGAGGCCATCCTTAAAAATATTCTTGTTTGCCGTAACCCGGCTGACCCTGTCAATTTAGGGCCGACTCATTTTTTCTTTTTTTTTTTTTTGCTTATAGTCCAACTGATGTGCCTTGTGAAGGTGATTTTGTTGAGGAGGGTGGCCAAGTTTTGGTGCTGTTTGGAGGTGGGGATCGGGGAGGTTGTGCTGGTTTGCTCTGTCTGGGCAGCTCCCTCACTGATGTTGTCATCTGTCAGTTTTGAGGCTTCCTCAGTGCAGAAGTTGACTGTGGCTTCAACGTCATCAGAAAAGCTTCTCTTTAACCGTGGATCAACACAGCTTATCAAATCCACTGCCTTCTTTGCATCATCATGTACCTGGACTCAAGATCTGTCTTCATGGATGAGCGACATCTGAGGTATGTTTAAGGCCTCTTGTTTATTTCTGAGCTTTAGAAATGGCTAGATTCAAGTTACGGCCAAAACATCCAAACCACTGGCAGGGGAAGGTGGTGTCACTCTCAAAGGCCGTTTTTTTTGTAGCATTTGTAGCATTATCAGTTGTAACACTGACAAGACGCTCTTTGTTGATGCCCCACTCTTGCAACATGTTATCAAAAAACTCTGATATTGTCAGCCGTGTGGTCTTCTGGAAAGAACTTTGTTTTCAGGCAATTCGATTGAAGTTTCCAGTCTAAGAGGTAGTGGATGGTGAAGCTGATGTATCTTCCTCTACTGCTGGTCCACAGGTCAGTGGTTGCTGCATACCATTTTCCCTGGACTATACGCTTACCAACTTCCTCTTTTAGACTGTTGTACATTCTGGGTAATTCTGTTTTTGAGAAAAACTTCTCGGAGGGAATTTTGTAAAGAGGACCTGTTGTCTTCATCAGTTTCTGAAATCCTGGTTTTGCTACAGTGTAAATTGGTATCCTGTCCTTAGCAATATAATATGCTATGGCATGAGTGATTTCTTTGGCCCGGTGAGATGAGGGTCCATATGAAGCCTGACGCTGGAATGAATCTTTGACTGTTGGCTGAACAATGGCTTCAGCTGAAGATGAACCACCACTGCTAGATGCATGTCTACTCTGTAAATAGAGAAAGAAAAACATCACTTCATAACAGTGATATTTAAATGGGCATTATTGATGCATAGTAACTTGTCTGTACAACACTTGTTCTAAAATTCATATTATTATTATTATTATTATTGTTATTATTGTCTGAATAACAAGCCAAGCCAGTGTTAACTATTATTGCTTGCTAACCATTTATTAAGGGCAAGATGTCTCGCACTTTGTGACAGTGTACAACTTTATTGCATTCCATCAACATATAATTAAAATATTTTTTCTGGCACACTGTCACTTTTAATTACTCAGCTTACTTTTAGCTGTAACTTTTAGCACAGCTAGCCTAGTGGAGCTCTAGCTAACTCTTAAACTACATTAAAAACAAGCTAAAATTACATGCAAATGAAAATAGTCTGTGTAACTGTGGCATCTTGTCATTCAAATAATAGTTTTTTTGTGGTATTCAACATGGAAATGAGACAAAGTTTGGTCAGCTGGTCAGCGCAGAATTTCAGACAGTCTGATGTAACACAATGGGCCTTTTTTGCTTCAAGAAGACCTGGCGCACCTCATCCTTGCTGATCTGAATTGCAGGTGTGGATGAGAGGGGGGTTGCAGGAGGTGTGAATGGTTGCGTGTTGTGTGGTTGTGTGTTCAGGGCGGGTGCTGGGTGTTTTTTCAAACTTGCAGTAAAACTCATTCAGATCTTCTTTCAGTTGTTGTTTCTCCACAGTGCTGGGGGATGGTGTCTTGTAGTTGGTGATCTCCTTCAGACTTTTCCACACTGATGCTGAGTCACTGGAAGTGAACTCGTAGTGAACTTACCACTCTTTATTCCATAATAACTGACTAAAAATGTTTAATAAAGTGACTCTGGCAGAGTAGGATCTGACAGGTTAAATTTAAAGCTACTGAAATGTTACCCCTCTATTTAATGAATGTGACTATAATGCTTAATAAAGTGACTTATATGATGTGTATCAGCTGCTCCTCTCATTTTTATAATTGAAATAAGTTGTTTGATGTAAAGGGTAATTACAGTTAATTGCTTTAATCATTTACAAAAGCAATAAGAACTATACTTTTTTTAAAAGCTTTTTGTTATTAATGTCAGAGTATGCACTTCATTTAAAACGTTATGAGGAGGAAACCTGAACCGCGATCCCTGGTCACAGTTTTCAATAGGTCACCGATTTCGGCACAACATCGGACATTATTTTACAACCAATAATAGGTTTGTAGATCTTCCGGGTGTATATACGTAACGTATCTGTATGTATTATTTGTGTTCAATTACCGTTATCACTTTCTGAGCAAGTTTAGTAGCTTAGTTAGGATTATATTCTAAAAAAGGAGGTGTATATGATTCAGCTTCACAGCTTATACTCCTGCACACTTTCAGAATGGTTCAGACTTGCACATTTTGTTCCTACTATTCCCACTGGAGATGGAGCATAATAAATGGCAATTAAATTACAGAAATTAAGACGAGGCTGTAACAAATGTACAACTTGTCAAGGCCTACTGTACATTTCTTTTTATATTTGTAAAAAAAGAAAAAAGTAATCAAATTCTGATTAATATCATGTCAACTTATCGATTCACTACAGGAGGCCTTTGTTCACCCCTGAAGCCATGAGACACTTTTTTTTAAATTAAGGATGGGCTTTTATTGAACAACTTTTGGATTGAAGTAGGGTTGTGCCGATAAACGATAGTATTGTGTAATGGGTTGGTCAGAGATATCGACATAAGCAGATTTAAGCATTTTGAAAAATGGGGACATGGGTTATTTCCTCATAAGTCACCCTCTGCTTGTAATAGCTGTGTCATACCCATGTCATTATACAGAGTTGTCTCCTGATATGTTACAAAAACATGGCCGCACGGAGAATTAGAGCCTATATTCTCTGAAGTTTTCCGCTTTTACTCGGATAACTCGTTAAATCCATGAAATGAAAGAGACCGAAAACGAGGAGTTGGTGTCCCACACATTTAATGGCTGCTACACGACAACGCGCTCTTCTCATACATGAGATAAACTCCTTCTTGGCATTACAAATAAAGTAAAGACAAAATAATAACAAGGCAGCAGAGCGAACTTGCTATTATTTTCATGCACACCGCACTATAATGTGATGCATGCAAAATACAGAGTTTCGGCCGTTACAAAGTCTCCATCCACAAACAGACGTACATCGTCTGCAGATATAAGGTATTTCATTGCACTTTAACAAGTTATCTGAACGGCTCATATATGTGTAATATTTTAAAGAGCCATCTCTAACGGAGTTTAATGGCAGCGTTATGTTAGACGACTGCTCATTCTTGTTTCTGTGGCGGTGCGTCGGTCTCATCATGAGGTGCGTGGTCCGGAGTGCTGTATGATTGATGCATCAGTTCAGTTCAACTTTACTCCAAATATATCAACTTACCTGTTTTAAATACTTTATATTTGTGTTAGTTTATGTCCAGTATCGAACTGTTGAACTTTAAATGAAATCTACTATTGATTTTCACCGTTGACGCGATATGACAGTTGCTTCCGACTATATGAACTAGCTGTTTTAAATACAGTATTTTTATATTTAACGTTAGTTCATCAGTATTTTTTTACGTATATTTTTTTGAATATTGGTGATTCCATAGGTTCTCTCTTGTGCACCTGCGTGGTTTAAAACACCAAATAGTTATGCAATGACAAGAACAAAGAGTCTCTCTTTTGCTCACTCATGCACGATAATATCATGTATCGTCAATCTTACGGGCTGATGATATGACGATTAAAAAAATGACCATATCGCCCAATACTAGACTGTAGCACTTCAACACTTGAAAGATCAAAGACAATTTTTATATAACTCTGACTGGATTTGTCTGAAAGAAGGAAGTCGTAAACACCTAGGATGTCTTGAGTGTGGGTAATTTATGGGCTAATTTTAATTAGCCCATAACCCTTTAATGTAATATTCTGCAAAAAGAAGAGAACGCAGCAGTCAGGCATATCCTTCAAGTGCATGTTTACATAAAAGAAAACAATGAAAAGGTGTTCTTTGCATGTAAACTCAGCCATTGTTTGAAAATATGCAACTTAACGTGAAAAGAATTAAGGAGTGCTTTTCTCTTTCCTATTTAACATTGGTATGCTCATTTTAAGCTGTCAAAGAATAAACCATATCATGGCCCCGGAAAGATTTAAGTGCCTAAGTCATACTTAAAAATATGACTTACAGGCTTTCAATTCTTTTACTAGTTCAGTTCTCTTTACAATTCTTTTGGTGTATAACATTGTTTTAGTTTTAGTGTTCAGTGGAAGTTTTTATCACTAGTAGATTTATCTCTAAAAGCAGTTAGTTCTGCAGGCTGTAATTGATGACCGCACGTCTGCACCCAACTAAGCGTTGCCTGGTTCTCTTCCCACATTGTACTGATTTCCTCCTGATGTCACTGCACTTGCTCTGTGCCTGTGACATCCTGGGTAGCAGGTGTGGGCAACAACAACTCAGGCTTAATTAAAGAACTTGTTTTTCAAGCGGCCTTGTTAACATTGAAGTTGGAGTGATTAAGCTACTTTTTTATTTTTTTTTAAGTGTTGAACAAGTTTAAACTGTTTTGGGTTGTCAACAAATGCTGGCACAATTGTATAAAACCTACAGCATTCATTTAGCTGTGTTTTATCTCTCTCTCTCTCTCACCCTTCAGATTTGAGACCGAAAGACAACAACGATGAGACTTGGCTGAAACTCCAGGTTGGATGTGTACAGACTCTTGTGTGGTTGATGGTGTGGCATAACATTCCTGATTCTTGATTTTTGTAATACCCCTGCCTCTTGAGTTGAGTTCATTATGGGGGACGCCGACTCCACTAGCTCCATGCGTCTAAAGCAGGAGATCTCACTACTGCACGGTGTCTGCCTCATCGTGGGGAACATGATTGGCTCGGGCATCTTTGTTTCTCCCATTGGTGTTCTGGAGAAAACAGGATCTTATGGTCTGTCTCTGGTGGTTTGGGTTATTGGAGGAATCTTCTCTGTTTTTGGCGCCTTGTGCTATGCTGAGCTGGGAACAACCATTCGCAAGTCGGGAGCTAGTTATGCCTACATCCTGGAGACCTTTGGGGGCTTCCTTGCATTCATCCGTCTGTGGACCTCGCTGATGATTGTGGAACCGGCCTGCCAGGCTGTCATTGCTCTTACTTTTTCTAATTACCTAGTGAAACCATTCTTCCCCACCTGCCCAGCACCAAATGATGCAGTACGGCTCATAGCGGCTGTTATTATAGGTAAGTGCTCTTACACTCACTCATGCATGCATGCTTTGATAAACACACATGTAGCAGCACTTGAAACTAGTGTAAATAGTGGCACAATAAAGGCTGGCTTTCCCATAGATTCACTATTGTTTACTGTTCACACAGCACAGTGTGTATGAGATTACTCTGAAAAGAGCGCTTCTTGTTAACATGTCAAAAATAAATCATACCAATTTATGCCACAATCTGTTGATTATAACAGATCATGGTATTGATCTGCACACCTTAATTGAGATAATTCATTTATGGATGCCTTTCAGTCCCCATACAAAATAGATAATACATATATTGTAATATAGTAACATCGTGTACACAACATTTGTGAATCAGTACTGTTATTTACTGTTAAAATGGAGTTGTTTTCTTTCTTAAAAAGAAAATGTAAGTCTTACATGATAAACTTTTGGTAACTAATCGAAATGCAATAATAATAATAATAAAATGCAATAATTATTAAATAACTAAAAGGGAAATTAAAAAAAATGAAAGCAAAAAAAAAAATGAAACTTTGAAGTTTTACATTGAATGAATGTCCACCAGAGTGCTCATGGTGCATTTTTCTCTGCATTCTTTCTTATTTCATTTCCTTTTATTTTATTTGTTCATTTTTGAGAGGAAACTTGTGTTTTCTTTTTTCTCCTTTTGATTATCTTCATACCAAAGCATGTTTTCAAGTTGCAATGATAAGTCTCCTTTTCCACCGAGTTAAATCCATGAACCTTATTTTTTCCTTGAACAGAAAGCACAAATCTTTTTTTTTTCTTTTCTTTTTTGGGTGGACTACCTCTGTGGACTGTTAGATAGAGTAGTTTCAATATTAACTTGTTAAAATTACACAGTCCAGCAGGTGAATCTGCACTGCAGTGTGAACAAACGGTCAACATTTTCATTTGCATAAACTTTTACTTTGTCCTTATAATTTGTTAAAAAGAAGTGAATACTGTCTTTATACATTTTGAAGCAGGTGTTGTCTGTTAGTTCAGCTGTTAATTCCACTGCGGCTGCCAAGCTGCTCTCTCCATTCCTGTCAGTGTTGGTTGGCATTATTTAGGCATTTTTATTTATGTCAACCAGATTCTTTCCATTTGGACAGTCCGTAACCCTGCCGAGACCTCCACAAGACCTTTTTATGAAGTCACTGGTGACTGTTTCCACAGAGATCATCGCAGTTTGTTTGAGTTCAAGGGAATTCTTGGGTATTTATCACCCGTGACATGTTTTGCTACTTACTGCTGCAAAGTCCACCCAAGTACTTAGCAAACAGGCCTGAACCACAAAGCTTATGCAAGCTTATATAACAGTTTAATTCTAATGGGTTTAATTTCCATTTTGTGAAAAATAGCACTTTGTTTGGACCTGGTCTGTACAGTTTCATCAGAATGAGTTGGCATTTGAACTGAGATTAAATCTGGAACAGAAATACCTCAATTAATCTCCTGGGTACCACAGCGCCAGGACGTCCAGTCACAATGGTATCTGCAGTTCTGAGAGACTGTTTATCGAGGAGTGAATTACTGTCAGACTTGGTTTGCTGGTGAAATTATATGCCAGGAGTGTTCACTGCAGTAACAGAAGAATGGAGGAACTTGAATTACCAATCAGAAAAACTGCAGAAGTATGATTTTAGGGTTTACTCTGTCCTGGTAAGAAAAAAACAAACAAACTCACAAGCAGCCTAATTTTATAACCCTAGACAACCTGTCAGTGAAACTAAATAATTGAAGGAGAACTTACGACACATTGGAAATTTTCGTTCATCAACAAGCTAATAGTAGTTATAATAGTTATAATGAAACACAATTGCACAATGCAGCTATGGAACTAATACACATGATCAAACAGGACATCAAAGGGGTCATGTGGGAAGATTTGCATGAAACCTCCCAGATGTACACGTACAGAAAAGAAGTGAAATTTGATTCTCACCAGTGTTGCAAAGTTCACGCTTTTCCCGCGGAATTGGGCTACTTTTGTACTGTTGCTGCGGTTTGTTTTTCATGTCCGCTGGTAGAAGCAACCCCAGTAACGTGATATTTAGCTCCTGGAATGCAACTTTTACCAGGGGAACCCCACCAAAAAAAAAATTATTTTACCCCGGGATATGGTTTTTACTGGGGGATTGTCACTTAGAGCCTCTTAGACCCATTTCCATCACATGCTAGAGACATTCAGCCAATCACAACGCACTGGATAGCTGGCCAATCAGAGCACACCCCGCTTGTCAGAATGATGAGCTTTGTAGAAATCGACACGTTTCAGAAAGGCGGGGCATAGAGGAGAAACAATAATTACAGTATTTGGAAAATAATGTTTTTTTTTAACCTTAAACACATTGCATTACACCAAATACACAACATAATGTTCTTTTTAGGAACGGCATATGACCCCTTTAAGAAATAGCAGTTGCAAATAGCAGTATATTCGGTATATATATTGTCTGGCTTTTATATGGGCATGTTTGTCTCTTTTTCCTTTGCAGGTCTTCTCACCTTTGTGAACTGCATGAAGGTGAAATGGGGGGCCATTCTTCAGGTCATCTCCACTGTGGCTAAAGTCATGGCTCTCATAGTCATTATCATTGCTGGAATGATTGTGCTGGCCCAAGGTTTGAACATACTGACACACGTGTTGTTTACTATACAGGTGCTGGTCATATAATTAGAATATCATCAAAAAGTTCATTTATTTCACTAATTCCATTCAAAAAGTGAAACTTGTATATTCTATTCTGTAGGCTACACAATCATGGGGAAGACTGCTTACTTGACAGTTGTCCAAAAGATGACAATTGACACATTGCACAAGGAGGGCAAGACACAAAAGGTCATTGCAAAAGAAGCTAGCTGTTCACGGAGCTCTGTGTCCAAGCACATTAATAGAGAGGCGAAGGGATTGAAAAGATGTGGTAGAAAAAAAGTGTAGAAGCAATGGGGATAACCGCACCCTGGAGAGGATTGTGAAACAAAACCCATTCAAAAATGTGGGGGAGGTTTACAAAGAGTGGACTGCAGCTGGAGTCAGTGCTTCAAGAACCACTACACACAGACGTATGCAAGACATGGGTTTCAGCTGTCGCATTCTTTGTGTCAAGCCACTCCTAAACAACAGACCACATCAGAAGCGTCTCGCTTCAAAAAGAACTGCTGATGAGTGGTCCAAAGTTATGTTCTCTGATAAAAGTAAATTTAGCATTTCTTTGGAAATCAGGGTCCCAGAGTCTGGAGGAAGAGAGGAGAGGCATTCAATCCACATTTGTTGAGGTCCAGTGTAAAGTTTCCACAGTCAGTGATGGTTTACGGTGCGATGTTGTCTACTGGTGTTGGTCCACTGTGTTTTCGGAGGTCCAAGGTCAATACAGCCGTATACCAGGAAGTTTTAGAGCACTTCATGCTTCCTGCTGCTGACCAACTTAATGGAGATGCAGATTTCATTTTCCAACAGGACTTGGCACCTGCACACAGTGCCAAAGCTACCAATTGACCAACAAACTCGCCTGACCTTAACCCCATAGAAAATCTATGGGGTATTGTGAGAGGAAAATGCGATATGCCAGACCCAACAATGCAGAAGAGCTGAAGGCCACTATCAGAGCAACCTGGGCTCTCATAACACCTGAGCAGGGTCACAGACTGATCGACTCCATGCCACGCCGCATTGCTGCAGTAATTCAGGCAAAAGGAGCCCCAACTAAGTATTGAGTGCTGTACATGCTCATACTTTTCAGTTGGCGAAGATTTCTAAAAATCCTTTCTTTGTATTGGTCTCAAGTAATATTCAAATTTTCTGAGATACCGAATTTGAGAATTTCCTTAGTTGTCACTTATAAAATTATCAGAATTAAAAGAAATAAATGATTGAAATATATCATGTGTAATGAATGAATATATTATACAAGTTCCACTTTTGAATGGAATTAGTGAAATAAACCTTTTGATGATATTCTAATTATATGACCAGCACCTTATACCATATTAAAGTTAAAAGTTTGGTGGTTTCAAACTTGAAAACATTTTTTTTTTACCAAGCAAAGACATTTAATTGATCATGATAGATAATTGTATACATTTATAATATTGCCTTACAGTCCCCATAACAAATAACAAAAAGTTATTTTTCTAATAAATGCTGTTGTTTCCTATTCATCAAAGAATTTTGAAAAAAAAAAACATACTTTGCATGGAAAAATATTAAGTACCTCAAAAAAGATTGATAATAATGAGAAATGTTTCTTGAACAGCAAATCAGCATATTTGAATGATTTCTGAAAGATCACGTGACTGGGAAGACTGGAGTAATGATGCTGAAAATTCAGCTTTGCATCACAGGAATGAATTACATTTCAAAAAATATATGAAAGTAGAAAAGTTATTTTAAATTATTATAATATTTTAGTATCACTGTTTTTACTGTATTTTTAATCAAATAAATGCAGCCTTGGTGAGAATGGGATGTTTAAAAAAAATACATAAATACCGACCCTATACAGTAGGTGCTACACACTTATGTTTTTGTGAGTTGTCACTGTTTGTTTTTGACATTGGACTGCATTTGCATTGCCGTGCCACAGGAAAAACAGACAACTTTAGAGATTCATTTGAGAACTCTAAACTGGATCCAGGAAACTTGTCTCTGGCTCTGTACGCTGCTCTGTACTCCTACTCCGGATGGGACACCTTGAACTTCATCACAGAGGAGATTAAAAACCCAGAGAGGTACTGAGATTCATGCCATTTAGCAGATGCTTTTATCCAAAGCGACTTACAAATTAGGACAATGGAAGCAATCAAAATCAACAAAAGAGCACTATGCAAGTGCTATAACAAGACTCCGTTAGCTTAACGCAGTACACGTTGCAAGGTTCATTAAAGAGTCAGTGAAAGTGATTTTGTGCTTCTTTGGGATGGCACAACCAAGTGACGTTCACTTGCAGAATGCAAGCTTCTAGAGGGCACACAAGTCTGAAGTAATGAATTTAGGTAAAGGGGTGCAGAGCCAGTGAAGGTTTGACATTTGTCTTAATAGTAATACGAAGAAACGTTCCACTCATGAGTAAGAATTAATAATAATATAATTATTTCTCATGTCCCAGCTTTATATGCATAGATAACTATGAGTAAGCCATATGTAGATGGATTGCCCTGAAAAGTGTATCCTGCAGCCTAGTACTTTCGAAACATTGCTCGGTTCGTTTAAGCAATTGAATCAATTTGGCTCAACCAATGGCATTAATTTGAGGTGGGACTATCAGTTTTACTGGCCAGTGTCAAACTGGGGGTCTGTTCGGAAAAAATCTGGAAGATTAAGTATGTCAGCAAAATCTTTCTCTTCTACAGAAACCTGCCCCTGTCTATAGCGATCTCCATGCCTATTGTCACAATAATCTACATCCTGACTAATATCGCCTATTATGCAGTGCTGGACATGAACACACTGCTACAGAGTGAAGCTGTGGCTGTGGTGAGTAAAACTTTTCTTCAAAGATGAATTTTATGGTAAAAAAAAAAAAAGCTGCATTCTCTTTTATCTGAATATCTCAAGATAACGGTAGCAAATGCTCATTTTTAACCCACATGATCTTGGCTGTCACATGGAAGTTAATGGACAGCGTCTGTTTAGTTTGACTCCGGATTTGATCATGTTTTCATCTCCTGTTACACTGATCTGGTTAAGCAGAGCAGCTTGAGGTAATGTCCTCTCTCTAGAGATGCTCGATGACATTAGTCCTCAACCACAGATGCTCTGCTACCTGTAATTATGCTAGTATGCTGCTCTGTGGAAGTTTTAATGGCCAACAAACTGTGTTTGAAGCACTGTTTTGGTTCTATTGTGTCCAGTTACGTTTTTGTATGCAGAGACAACTGTATATTCTTCCAAAACATTGCTCTGTTTGTTTGAGCATCTAACACAACAACATTAGCTTAACCAGCTGCACAATTAATAAAAAATAAATAAATAAAACAAAGCAAAATTGCGATATTGCTTAGTGAGGTTGCCTAGTCACAAAGGCTGCAATTTAATAAATATATGCGTTTATGCATCTATCACAGTGAAGCGTGGCACAGTGTTCATTTGTACACGAGCAGCTCTGAGTTTTTTTGTTCAGTGTCTCTGAACGGTTCGGTTTGCAATAGCTTCTGCTCCACATGAGCTCATCTCTACATCTGTGGTGAGTCTGGTTCACTTTTGCATTTGAGAATATGGCTTACACTGATAATTTCCTAAACCATGTGAAGTGCTTATAAACCGGCTGTTGACAAAAGAAAGAGAAGCTTTAAGGGCTCCATGCAATTGGTGCTTGTTGGTTTAAAAAAAATAAAAGAGATTGGTTAATATTATTATTTAAAATTATTATTGTAATTTTACAGTCGTAGTGTTAAAATATAAACAAAACAAAATAGAAATCTATTTTTCATACTAACCATTGTTATATTGTAATCTCTAAATTCACTTTTAGCATTTAAATTGGCTCACTTTAGTGTTTATTTTATTTTTATTTTTTTAGATAAACTAGTATAGAGTGTCAGCCAGTTATTGGTTAATGAAAACACTTTTGCTTGTATGTCTAACACAGACGTTTGCTGACTATGTGCTGGGATATGCTAGCTGGCTCATCCCGCTGTCTGTGGCCATCTCCTGTTATGGAGGCTTAAACTCCTCTATCATTGCCGCATCCAGGTGAAGATCTTGTTCTGAGTCTTCTGTCGTTTGATGAGTTGATGCATGGTGGCAGGAATTCAATTTCTTTGCCAAATCCCGTTTTTCCTTTTAGGCTGTTCTTTGTGGGTTCACGTGAGGGCCATTTACCCAATGTCCTCTGTATGATCCATGTCAAACGCTACACACCAATCCCAGCCCTGCTGTTTAATGTGAGTAAGCAGGCTGAGACATGCCTGTACTATGCAGAAAACCTAGAATATCTGTGATATACTAAAAACAGGACGCTTCAATCTGTGAGATCTGCTTTTTTTCCCTCCTCCCTTAGGGTGGCATGTCACTCATATTTCTCTGCGTGAAGGACGTGTTCCAGCTAATTAATTACTTCAGTTTTAATTACTGGTTGTTCATAGGCCTTTCTATAGGCAGTCTGATCTACCTGCGCATCAAATCACCTGACCTGCACCGTCCTGTTAAGGTAAGTCAGTAGCTTTATTACAAACCCAAACCTCTCATAACAGTTGTCTTGCATTTTTGAGTGAACTAACCCTTTAAGAATTACTTGAAGACCTGAGCTACAAGGATGTTATTCAGTTGTACATGCTTAAAAAAACTACATTACCCATGATTCTGTAGAGAAAAGCTCCACCAATCAGAGAATGATGACAAGTGAATCCAGCCAGAATGGCTCTTCAGTGCCTGTTTCAGTAGTCTCTCAAATAACTACTCTATATGTATAAATATGCAATTGTAAATGTAATTTTTTTTCTATGTATATAATTAACTTTTTTAATTGGATAGCTATATATATATATATATATATATATATATATATATATATATATATATATATATATATCTATATGTATATCTCTATATGTATATATATATATATATATATATCTCTATATGTATCTGTTTTCATTATTTAGATTTTTCATTCACAATGCTCTTCCATCATTAAAGCCATGTGAGTTCTCTTATAGCTCAATGGTTTCAAATATATATATTTATTTTTTTAATTTATATGGGGAAAAAGTTAATGGGTAAACGTACTGTAACCAAAGCTGCTGACAAAAAAGGCTTTCTCTATCTCTTTCTTCCTCTCTATCTCTATATCTCTCTCTAAAAGATATGTATGATACTGAGTCAAGATAAAGTGTCTTAGAAAGAAGGATAATGTTTCTTATCTTATAGAACAGCTTTCACATCAGTGCATTTATGGTGCCTTAAAATGCTCAGACAATAACCAACGTCATATATTTCATACTTGCTACAAAGTTGACATTTTTTATTTGGTTATGGCCCTGGTTTATGATGTGTTTAATTGACTCTGTGTGTTTGTTTTGGTGTAGTTGAGTCTGTTCTTCCCGATCGTGTACTGCCTGTGCAGTGTGTTTCTGGTGGTTGTACCGCTCTACAGTGACACTGTTAACTCTCTGGTGGGAATCATCGTCGCTCTCTCCGGGGCTCCTGTTTATTACATATGTGTGCACCTCCCGCCCAGCTCCAGACCCGCCTTTCTGGGACACATGCTCGGTGAGTGAGCACACAAACAGGCGAGAGCCTCTCGTTTGTCTTGTCTCACTTCTATTAGTTCAGCTGGGCACCTGCACGGCTCTGGTTTCTGCTGTAGGAAGTGTTTTTACTCTGAAACTTTCTCCAGCAGTTGCTCCACCAGTTTCTGTTTGCCTTCTAGGGGCACTTTTGCTTATATACATAAATGTGGTGATGTGGAATGAATTTAAAGCTCAAGATGAATTCGCTGTTATGAATCAGGAGTATTGTGCGCATATAATGATCCATATGTGCTGCTGTGCAAATTGCTTTACTATGAACAATGACTCCACTGTTTTCATCTGAGACCCGTGTTCTTACACTGTGGTTAGCGTCCATTAATTAGGATGTTACAGAGGGGAAAAAGAGATTTCAGTCATTTTCCATTGATTTTTGCTCATACTTTACATTACAGCATTTATGATGCAGTTGTATTGGCATGCTTTAGAAGACTATAAAAAACTGAACCTGAATAAAAAGTTACTATTTTAAATGGTTAGGGCTGTTATCAGTTAAACTTTTGAAAGCAGATCAAACTTTAAAATAATTGCATGATGTGCTACATTTGTTGCCTACATTTAAGTGGTTTTAAATTAATTAAATTGACAGGTCGATCCATTGCGTATAAAATGGACATGTAATGTAAAGTGTCTCTAAAGCTTTTATCTTTTTCTTCTTTCAGACACAATTTCATTGCAAACACAGAAGCTGTGTTATTGCTGCGTGGCAGAACCCGGTTTGGACCTGGACGATCCTCCCGAGGATCACAAAAAAGAATGAACATCGACTCTAAAGGAAGCTAAACCAAGCAGGCCGGATTACCCAGACTACTTTGAGAATAAGCCAACACTCAAGCCAGCACCACACATCTGCACCTTCCAGTCTTGAGCGTGCATGGGACGGAGCAATGCATGGAGATGGAGATTAGGATCGAAATATTCAACCGAGTAAACAACTGAACTCACAAGTGTGTTCACACCCTGTGCCTCTGATCCCTCAGACCTCTGACTGTGTTGAACATCAAGTTCAGTTCAGTGGACCATTCAGTTAACAACTGTAATGTTGTTTTATTGAAATCAGGTTTACCTCATTGTTTTATTCATCAATGTTTATTTTATCTGTCCTTCTGTCTTATATGAGGCTCTGTAGTAAAGATGATCAACTTTTGTCAGGCCTGATAACTGAAACGTGGCATCTCTAGAGATGTGCAAGATGCTTTTTTGCTGGATACTGAATTTTGTTTACGGAGATGAAGGATTGTTTCATAGGTACTTGAAAGCCATATCTTTTTTTTTTTTTTTTTTTCAGCTATGACTCAAGTTGAAAAAAACTGACTTTGTTTCTAAAGTTTCTCTGTGAGCCTTATTTCAGATTTGTTCAGATTAAAAAAAATTGTTTTTTTTTTTTTTATGATGTCCATACCAGACAGAGATTTTGTTTTTGGTAACCAACATTTGAATAATGCATTTCAATTCTTTGTATTATTATTATTATTTGTCTTTTTATTCAGGATTTTCTGTGGGCCCCCCATATGGACAGTAAAGATACAAAACAGCAGAATCTGAGTTTACGAGAGGGGAGACAGTGTCTTAACATGTTCGCCTGTTTTGGTCAAACACAACTTCAGTTGTTTCCAAATCATTTTATTTTATATGATTGCTGACGAGCACAGACATCACTTTAAAAACTGCCGGTCAGATGTGACATCATCTGATGGACCTATTAGAATAATAGACCAAAGAATTTGTTAAATGAATGCCAGCAATTGAGTAGCCTTAAGAAGTTCATGCTAAATAACAGAACATCTTGCCATTGCTCTTGTATTCTGTACACCAGAACTTGATTCCATGCACAGGTCATCCAAAGTCATATCCAAAATAAGGCCATCCAAAATATTTTCCGCCATGAAATTATTAATTACATATAATTCTGACCCAACTCTGTTTTGCAGATGGTTGTTAGGTGTTAGTCACCAAAACAAAATATTGAAATTTGCATCATCTTTTGTTCTGTGATAACTATTCCATCCGTTTTTCCTTGTGTCATAAGTACTGTATGGTTATTAAAGCAGTAGTTATTTTATATGGCTAAATGATCAATATATTGTGCAGAACATTCAAATATTCTACATAGTCTTTTGAGAATTAGTGTTATAAATCTATGCTCTTTTAAATGTTCTTCCATTCCATTATGTTTTATGTTCATTTCAAGATTGTGTACCATTTTGTTGGTTGTTTTTATTTTTTTCATAGATGACAAATTGTAGACACTATGACAATAAACAAGACAAATAGAAACCTTTGTTCATTTTACTATGCAAGGATCCATTCGTGCTACACACATTAATGAAACCTCAAGTTATGCAACTTGAGTATCACGATGGTAACATTTTAGCAACACATTTAAACAACAAAACAGCATGACAATCAAGTGTTGGTGACTTGAACAGCCCATCACACAGTCTATGTAATGGAGAAGACCACTAGAGGGCGACATGGGACTACATCTGCTTTATTCGGCATCGTGTGACAGATCAGAAGACATAAGTTTTGAATGATTTTTTCAAATTGAATTAGACAAAGAAATATTAATGATTTTAATTAAAGTTTTGTAAATTAAAGTTTTCCATCTAATATTTGTATTCAGCTGTACTTCAATAACTTATAATGATTTGTTTTACGATTATTTTTGTTTCAGTTAAATCTAACAACACTTGAGAGTGAGAGCCTACACAAGATCACACAAACACAAATGAGATACATTAGCCAAATACAACTTTCAGGTACACAAAGAGAGTCAGAGATATAGTGCATGTACCCTGTCTGGTATCTAATCGCATCTTTTGTCCGAAGATGACTAGAATCGTGTTTCAATTCAATTGTATGTGTGTGCCCAGATACAGGCCATGGATAGGTGGTGCTCCCCTCGACTATGTGTCAGGGCAGCAGAGGGAGTTGAGTTCCCCTGACTCATGCATAAAATATAGATCTCAGGCAATGCAAACAGACTTGTTGAGACAAGAGATACGCAGCCAGAGAGAGAGGAAAGAGGCCACTTTGATAACTTGACAAAGACCCTCAAAGGGTCCGAAGTTTGCTTTGGATATGAGCTCATGTTTGGGGGACAAGAGGAAGAGTTTGGGCTGATGCTGGTCGATGACGTCCTGTGGGCACGATCTGGCGCACAGCCATGGAACTGTCACGAAAGCTGCACTGGATCCGCGAACGGCCCTGGAGGGCTCGGGCCCGTCACAGGAAGTTCAACAGTAAGTGTGATATCTTCATGTGTGTGTGTGAAAGAACATGCTGGAAGGGTTCATGAATACATCTTTTCTCAGTGTAAATGGCCTATTCTTGTATACTTTTAAAAATAAAGGTTCTTTATGACATCTATGGTTCCATGAACAACCCTTAACATTGATGGAGACTTTCTATTGGTTCTTAAAGTAGAAAAAGATTCTTTAGTTTTAGAAATGTTATTATCACAAAAGTTCACTGAAAGGTTCTTTGCTGAACCAATGCCATTACTTTCCTGATGGTATCGAAATCATTCACATGTGTCTGTAATTTCCCATATGTGTTTTGTATGGGCCTGTGTTCACATTTGTGTGTGAAGACGTGGAGGGAGAGCATGAAGTGAGTGTGAAGGTACACAGTGTCCACTTTCTGCTCAGAGATAAACACCATGGGTGTTCAGGATCAAGTGTTGGTCACACTCTGACTCATGCTGGGCTCTGATTGGCTGAAGGCCAGCGCTGCTGATTGGTGATGTGTTCTTCAGATTAATGTGTAGTCACTCGGAAGTGAAATAACAAGGAGTTTAATGTGTCTTAGTTTTAGCTCCACTTCTAACTCATACTGTTGGCCTTCCAATCACAATGTTCCCCTTGCTCACAGATTTCAGACCACAAGGGATCAAGGTTTAGATGCTTAGCTTAAGTAGTTTCTATCGGTAGATGCCACAACTACACCATTATGCAACCAGGAAAAAATATATATATATATTTAGAGGGCTCTTAAAACTTGTAACTTCATAATGGACTACTGGTCAATGCTAACGAATATTAGCTGATCGCTCAAGGCTGTAGTGGAACAGAAGTAGTCCTTCACATTTTGATAGCCTGTTTAAAGAGTAAAACCTTTCTCTTTTTTAATTAAAACCACTAGTTATCCAACACACTATATGTCTTTTGTATAAGCTGTAATGTTTGTTCCAGTATGTTCTGCTGTAATCAGACAAAGCAGCTGGTTTTTAAAACGTTTTTATCTTCTGGAATCACAAAAATAAGTGTGTGATTCAGAACTGTGTTCATTAAAACAATAGACATTGCAGGAAAATAAAAAAGAGGTCTTAGGCCTTGTCATGGCTTGATAAACAACTACCCTTTTAATGTGCTTTTTGTATGTTGGTTGACAGTATCATTCCTTAATTTAGTCTCTGATCTGTACTGATGGATCTCTAAATATCTAATAAAGAACAAGCTTTATTTATAATTATTTAAAGTTTGAAAGGATTGAACACCTTGGGATTATTTTGTATTACACATTACATTAAGGATAGCTTTTGGTTGCAGGCATAGACTAGTTTAAATGTAGTTATTTGTGTAATTTGGTGCCATCCAAGTATTTAGAAATGCCTTAATGTCTTTTATTGTGACATTTAAGCATAAGGGTGATAATTATGGCATCTGGACTGTGTGTCCAGACCTGTGTTACTGTGTTTTAACTGCATGGTTCGCCACATATTGAACCTAACAGTCCTGGTTCGAGCACAATCCGGTAAAATTAATCAGATGTTTATTAAATAGCACATGATGCTGATTCACTGGTTCTTTTGTCTGGCTCTCACCACCCCCATGTCAGAATGAGTACAGCGCTAATGGTGTTTGCATTACCGCCAAGGAGAGGAGAGAGAGAAACGTGTGACAGAACAGATTTAGTTCAGGCTCATCAGCCGAATGCCCTGTGACAACAGAGGGAACCCATGTCCTCTGAATATCTTTGCATAGCTAATTAACAACAGTCATTTTTTAGCTCTGCAGCTAAGGTGCTAATCATTCCTCTACAAAGCTAAACATAACAGCTACAGCTGCTGCTGCTCTGGGAATGTTGACCATGTGTCATGAATTCTGCCTCAGTCGCTCCCAGATTGGTATTCATTTCCGCCTGTTTTTCATTTGGGGAGCGTCTGATCTGAACAATGCTATTTATCTCAGACATGCTACGTAAGAGTTGGCTGTCTATTTCACAGATGTTGTCTCAGAAAAAGTGAGGGTGCATTCGAAATTCTGAATCTGAGTTCTGAAGTGTTATTTTAGGCCCTAAACATACTTCACACAGTGTGAAAATAGCCTGTGTGAACCCAGATGCTACTAGCTATGCTATAGTTATGGTGAATCACTACACCTTGCATTATTGCTAGATTAACCATACAATGTCTTTTTTTAATGGACAGTCTTAGTAAGGTTTATTTCTGTCATGGTGGAGCAATAGTATGCAAATAGTCTAGCTAAGCAAGTCAGCTACAATCCAGATGTTTTTCAACTTTTGAGTCCTGAGGTTTGTTACCGCATTTTCAGGCATGCATGATAATTGTATTGCCAAAATACATAAAAATGTTTCCAGATGTGGTTTGAAAATGGTTTTATGTTAATGACACCTTTCTGTTTCTATGACAGTGATTATCTCAGGTATTAATTATGTGCTTTATTTAATGTTGAAAGGGTTGTGTTGGTGCTGATAGCCGACATAGTTCATATTGTGCTTCAGGCGTCCTGAGTTTGAATCCCAACTTGAGGACCCTTGCCGAGCCTGCCTTCTTCAATCTCTGCCACTTCACTTCCTGTCAGCTCTATGCTCTCCTGTTGTAATAAAAAGAAGGCAAAAATACCAAAAAATTATCTAATGTGAGTTTGAATATCATTTTGTGTGATCTTCATAGTCATACTGAAAGTAACATTGGATCATTTACCTCTTATCATGAAAATAAACATAACATTTAAAACTCAATATGAACCAACAAGAGCATCCCATGAAAAGATTGTATCAGTCGATCAAATTGTATTATTATTTTTTAATTGGCTTAATATTTATGAATAAGATTATGTGCTTATCCCTTGCACATTTTAAAGAGAGTATGTTTGGTAAAAGTTAACAAAGATAAGGTAGCAAAGAGAAAATATGCTTTTCATTACAGAGTTGTAAGCAATTTCATTAGATTTGATAACTTCTGCTATTTTTACTCCAAAACCCAGATCTCCCAAAGATGTATCAGCCCAGCTGATGTTGCCAATCCCAATGTACAAAATGATTCATAGACAGACAGCATTTCTGATTGGCTAGGATTTTTTTTTGTGGAAAAACATGACACAAAAAAAGTTTGTGAAGCATTTGCATTCACATACTTTAGTAGAATATGCTACAGGCATACGGTAAAATGTTTGGTGATTTTGAAGTGCTTGGCAAAGACTGCTGACAATTGGGTGGAAGCTCACATATCTACTCTGTTCAGTTGCTTTGGTTGAGTCTAACTGATTTCACAGTGCATCTGTATTTCTTTTGCGTCCCAGGCTGAAGGCTCGCCTTGGACTGTAGATAAAAAGATAATCTGAGTGAATTGAACCCCACTCCACCCGTATTAAAACCAATTGTCAGGAACGTGCTGTTTTTTGAAGGATGAAACACATGCACACATCGCTTTGGGGGGCCTTATTTCATTTCAAAGACTCCTTTCATCTCTGTGAAGAGTGGATCTGGGTAGTCTGGACCATTATTTCTAGATTCACATATAGACATGTTGAAGAGGTGTTTGTACCAGCTAGACAAAAGGCAGTGCGGCGTGGGGAGTGAGGACTCTGTCCTCTCCACATGAGGGGCTTGAAGGTGTCTGAGGGGTGGGGAAGGACCCCTGAGCTCTAGCCTGTGGTGTCTCTGGGGCAAGAGCTGTCTGCTGTCTGACTTTACCTTCAGAGACTTGGCAGAGAACAAAAAATACTGCGGAGGAGGGACGGAAAAAGGATAATGGATGAAACACCAGCGGAGTATCTGATTATATGGAATCTATTGTTGCTTGAGTTTGGTTGCCTTCAATTTCCTCCAAGGCTCTTGCTGAAGATACGAATAAAGCCGCTGTATTGATCCATGCTTGAAGCCTTTGTGAGCTGTAAAGCCATCTGACAAGACACCCCAAGTCTCCTCAAAGAGATGCCTGATTACAGTGATTTATCGGATGTGCTCACCATTGATTTTGCCCCTGGTTGTCCCCTGAGACTTCAAGGTCTTGATCAGTCTTTTAGATAAGTCAGGCAGACATGCTTGGTGATGACTTTCTCTAGTGTCAATGTATAGGCCTATGTTAGTCTAGCAGTGGCAAATATCAGAAAATGGACAATAAATTAAAGTTCAAGTTAAATACAAGTTCAGCTCTGTTAGTGGCACCTGTGGTTTTGGCTTGTCTTTCAATTGGTCAAAACAAAGGGATAAAACTATATCTGAAATCTTTTAGCTTTGCTACATACACTTTTTTAAAATCACATACTGTACCATTCAAAGGTTTGGAGTCAGTATTTTTCTAAGTCTCTAAAAGTAAACTTTTATATCTTTATACAAACACAGAGGCATCAAAGGAATCATTATTAAATAAATAAATAAATTCTATAGTTATTCCTGTGATGCAAAGATGATTTTTCAGTATCATTGCTCCAGTCTTCAGTGTCAGACGATCCTTCAGAAATCATTCTAATATAAAACGTTGACATTTTTGAATGGTAGTTCAAAAACTAATATAATAAATATACTAAAGTACTAATATAGCAAAATAAATTAATAAAATGTCAGTAATTCACAGCATCAACCAGCAGGGGCTGACTGAGCCACGTTAGTCAACAAAACCAAACAAAAATGATTTGCACTTACATTGTAAGTCTAGAGGTCAACGAGTATTTAACCCTAAAAAAAATGTTTTACAGTGACAAACTGATTCTTTGCCATTTTTCAGCTTTAAGCATAATGAACTCATTGCTCTCTCTGATTCTTTTAGCAGTGACATCTGTTTCATCAGAGCAGCTGTGATGAATCACTGAAGAAGTTCGATGCCAAAAATAGTCCTCTTTCTCCTTTGATAACCCGGAGTCTGAAACAGAGAGCGTTATTCTCCTATTTGACATGACTGTCTGTCTACAATCAGACAGATTAGTGCTGTGATCAGAGCCTGAAGAGTGTTTCCTCCCACAGAAACACTCCAGAGACTGCAGTGTGTCCACCCACTGCATGGAGCTCTTGCCCTGCTTGCTTGATAGTGGACAATATTTCGATAGCTAATCCTTGTAGTAAATCCTTAGCTGCACAACAATTACATGTTATGTTTTGTTAATGCTTTGTACGGTTAGGGTTTGCATTGGTTATCTGTTTCTGACCAGATGGGAGATTCATAGTGTCCGAAGATAATTCAAAAGTTCACACAAACACACACACACACACACACACACACACACATACACACACACCTACTTCAGGAAGGTCCTTTCAAGCAGCCTATGTACTGCCACATGGCAGCCGACTGTTTAACACTAGCTCGCCAACAATGACTGTTACTTAATATTGCCATTTGAGAGGCCTGACAATGAGGCACAAGAACCCCTAGAGAAATGACGCCTGAACATTAAACACGCCGCAGTGAAGTCTGTGGTGTTGCTAAGTGTTATTGTTGTCATATCAATATTCGAAGTGTCAGGTTTTCCACATTGTAAGGTTAGATTGCACTTCATAGGGTGATTCAGTCAAAAGCCTGTCACTTTCAGAGAAAACAACATTTTGCAATGTCAAGATTGCACTTTTTAACCACAAAACTTCATCGAGGAAATGAAGAAAGCTTCCTGTTTCCTTGCACTGTGACGACGGCATATTTTGGTCGTTTTGAGTGCAATGGAAAAGGAAGTGCTAAATTGTATTATACAACAGTTTGTTCTCGAATTTGATTGGCTGAGAATGTCCCAACAACACTATGACATTACACTGTTTGTGTCACTGTGTATTTTTGTGTATGAACCCCTTTCATAGACCGTGAAGACGAGTAAATAGACAAGTTTTTTTTATATTTTCATTTTTAGAGTTTTAGAATGTCATTATGGATTTGCTATTGGAATACACGAGAACACACAAAAAAAATTTGTTTACATTTGTTGTAGCTTCACCACTGTACAATTTTACCCGTCTATGATGGTTTTAGCTTCTTATAAACGTAGAAATATGAAAGATGTTAATTGGCTGTGGTGATTTTCAGTGACGCTTTCTGTCATTATGCTAGTTGGTGAACACAAGTGATTTTATGAGCAGGTCAGATTCATTCAAATAACACTGATTCATTCAGGAACCAGCATGCTAACGTAACTCTTCTCTGCAATATAGGCCTGTCCCAGTGACCACACTTGCAGTTTTGGGCTCCAAAATTGCACAGTGTTGAAGAAAACTTTCCAGTATAAGTGAAATGAATGAGATATTACACATAATTTGGAAGTAAAATGTGTTGAGATGACAAATTCTGTTATAGAAGATACTGAACAGACGTTTAGAATTTATTTCAAAGTGAACAGAAACTTGAAATGTGTAAATAAAACTTTGAGAAAACGTAACTTGCACTTTGTAGTAAGTGTGTCCCATCAGATAATCAAAATACAGGAAATATGTCATGTAAGTACTGTAGACGAGTGGTGAAGTGCAAGTTGGGACAGGTCCATTGACATAATTTTAAAAAAGTATGCTAATATGCTAATTTGAACACAACAACTGTCTTTATGGGTGAGTCATATGATCATTCATTAAAATGAATTATTCAGGAATTATGTAACAACATAACATCATCTCAACAAATACAAATATTTTACAACAAATAAAAATAGAAACATCATCTCAAAAATAAATGCCAATATTGTGTCTAGTACAGTAAGTTACTCTGTATATTGGTGTTTAAAGGAATAGTTCACCCTCATGTTATTCAGCACTACAGAAGTGAATGAGGAGCATCATCCGTCTGATTACCAGCATTCTTCAGAATATCTTATTTTGTGTGTTCAACATGAAAAAGAAACTCAAACAGGCTTGGAACGACATGAAGTAAAAGGGTGAACTATCCCTTTAACTGTATAAAATCAATATCAGTGCTGTTGGTGTGAATATCAGCAACGATGTGTTATCTGCAGCCCTGTTTTTATGGTAACCCATGCATATCAAACTTATGATAACTTAATACAGTTTAGATTAAGTTGAAAATATGCTTCATCTTGAGGACTCATTTGTGGAGCAGCAGCTTTAAACAGATGAAATATCATAACGTATTGAGACCTATAGGTGTTTGGTTTGGCTTTATTTTCTGCTTTTCTTTTTCTACATTTATTGCTTTACTATGAGCTTTGGAGGCAGAGCAGCATCCTCCCACTCCATGGCAACACGCCTCTCTGGAGCTAATACAGGATCCTTCATATGGAGGTTAAGCACCTCAGAGAGGTTTAGGTTACAGAGATGTGATTCTTTTACACTGCTCTTGCTGTTTCGTTTCCTTCTCTTTATTTTCACCGTCTTGCTGTATGGCTCTAATTGGGTTGTTCTCAGAGTAAAGCTATTATATGAGGGATTTCGACATCCAGTTATGTCACTGGTATTCACCAAAGACATAATGACCACATGGACCTGATATTATAAAACAACAGGGGCCGTTGAAGCATGCTGATGCAGGTAAGGGCCCTCGAACAGGGTCACAGCACCATCAACCATAGTGGGTCCTCTCAGGATTGAACAAACTCACAGTGTTTGATCACCATGTCAGTAATCCTGAATGCTCCCTGCTGGAAAGGAATGCATGTGCCTGCGTGCAGCATGAGTGCACCAGGTTCAACAACATTTAAGAAACATGGTAGGACAAAAAAGGGTCCTTTACCTTGTTAGCCTCTTGCTTGTTCAATTTTTCTAAGGGTTAGACTGACTTTTGTGTGTAATGAAGTATTCTAGTTTCATTGGTGGACATCTTTTAAATGATTCAGGGGCTTTTGAGTTGTTTTTCTCTGCGCAGTAGATGCTAATTCCAAAAGAATCAGCTGGAATTGAGTGAAATTAACCCGCAGATACAGTATATGCTGCAGAGTTCTTGTAAACAGGAAGTACAGGGAGGTGGGTGGAAGCTAAGGGTTAATGCTCTAAACACACCATTAACCCAAAGTATTACATTTCAGCATGTAACTCACTTTAAGTAACTTAAGGTCTATAATACCGTTTGTGTGGCTTGCTGAGGCAAAAGAGTGCACTTATTTTTTTGTGATCAGATTTTGGTTAAAATATGAAGAAGAAGAAAAATGCTATGGCCTTCCTGTGAAGGAGGGACCCAAGCCAAATGTAAAATATCTAATAATAGTGTAATACTTAAAACATGTTAGCCAGTGTTATTTTATTTATTTTAATATGTGTGTGTGTGTGTGTGTGTGGGCATGTTTTTGTGACATATCAGGACACAACTCTGTATAATGACATGGGTATGACACTGGAGGTATTACAAAGAGAGGGTGACTTATGAGGACATAACCCATGTCGCCATTTTTCAAAACACTTATAAATCATACAGAATGAGGTTTTTTTTGAGAAAGTAAAAATGCACAAAGTTTCCTGTGAGGGTTAGGGGTAGGGTTGGTGAAGGGCGATATATAATAAAAACCATTACGCCTATGGGATGTCCCCACTTTTCACAAAAACAAATGTGTGTGTGTGTGTGTGTGTGTGTATGTATGTGTGTGTATATATATATCTATATATTAGTTTATGTTTTTACTCATTTTATGTGCTTATGCAACTTTTTACTCATGTAATTTTTCATTATTTTTACTCAGTTTAAATATATATTTACTTCAGTTTTAGCTATTTTTTAACTTAAACATATTTGTTTCAGTTAGTTGCCAAGGAACATTTCTAACATTTTTTCTATTTATCTAATATTTATATTTCCTTTTTTTTTCAGCTTTATTTCAAAAGGAGCTGAAAAAAATTAAACCGTTTAAGTTAACAATAACAACACATATACAACCATCCAGAACACTGTAATGTAATTGATTTATTGATTGATTGATTTTTATGTAAAATTAGTTTCGCACAGTTTTTGGATGCGTCTGATGAATATTTATCTGTGTTAACCTTATTAGCCAGACAACAGATGGCAGAATGCTGTGTCTTTAACAGTTTCATTTTGTCTCCAAAAAGCTGACGATCACAAATGAGTCATTCTAATTTATAAATTCGTAAAGAAACCAGCAACAGCCCACATGATTACAAAACAACCCTGACACATTTGAAGCCCATAAATCATGCACCAACAGGGTGACGATGCCTCATTTAACATTATGTTGTATTACAAAAGATGCTTCCCAACAGGTACACATTACTGGAACAGACGGGACAACAACATTGTGCAATCCTAAATGAGGGGTTCTCAAGAGCTCTCTGTGAGGCCTGGGGGTTTGGGGTTGGTGTTGATGGATTCTGGGATGTTTCCATGGCTCATCGTTGTTTTAGAAGCAGGATGTGGGCCCACTGAGGAATGCCAAGATCCCTGGGTTGGCTAGGCTGAATGAGCAGAGGGTGACAGCCTCGCCAGGCATGCTGGGAAAGAACATTCTCATGTAGATAAACTGGAAAAGAGCTCCTTGTCCGGAGTTCTGGAACTCCACATGGGAATCTCACACTCAGTACTAGGATATAAAACTAAAAGCCCAGCACCAAGCAGTTCTCAGCATGTTCAGGGGTAAAGAGAATTACATTTTCAAACTGAAAAATTATTTTTAATAAGATAACATTAATAAATAAATAATGAATACATACTTTGTGGTTGTCTAAAGTTGTGTTTTGGGGGTTTTGTTGTGATTTTATTGTTGTAGTAATAAATAATATATGGAATTTTCTATTTTTGTAATTTCACTAATAGCAACCAATCATTAATATTTGTATACAAATATTAACATTCAAATATTAAATTAAAATTATTTTATTTTCGTAAGGTCACAAATAGCAAATCAATAACCAATCACTAATATTTATATTTTAAATATTAACTTATATTTATGTAAATGCTTAGTTATTTACTTAAAATAAAATAAAATAAAATAAAATAAAATAAAATAAAATAAAATAAAATAAAATAAAATAAAATAAAATAAAAAATCAAATCAAATCAAATTATTCCTTTTGGTAATCTGTTTTTTTGCATTGTTTGTTTGTTTGTTTTGATAATCTCACCAAATACCAGAACAATCACTAACATTTTATTTAATTGTGTATTTCTTTTGTTAATTATTTATAATATTTACTTATCTTATTAGTTAATATTATCACCAGTAGCAAACGAAAATCACCTATAGTTTAAATAACATTAAATAATAATTATTAAAATATTTAAATATTATACTATTTTTGTCATTTTCTGTAATTTCATATGAACAATAGTTATTAAATATATATATATATATATATATATATATATATATATATATATATATATATATATATATATACATATATATATATATATATATATATATATATAGTTTGCTATAGTAATTTTTTTTTATTCAACTGTTGTACTTAGTTTGCTCATCACCCCCCCCCCCCCCCCCTCTCCCCTTACAAAATACTATACTAACCATATCATCAGTCATACAATACTAACACTGTTCCCATTTGTCAAGGCACATGATCAGGAATGAACAGATCATGTGTTAATAAATCTAATGGAGTCTAACAATAGCCTAATGGAGATATTATTGGTCTGACCAGCATTAATTCAACTTTGCTGTAAGTTTACCCCAGGTGCGCCATTTCACTTTTCTAGCTGTCCCTGAATTGCTTGTTTTTCAGGAAGTGGTAAATGTGCGAACTTCTGGCACAACTAAAGCATGACCAATATTGCTCTTAACCAACATCAGCATGCTAGAGATTATCTAGAAGGTGTGGCTCTTTTCCTTCCCTCTTTCTCTCTCTCCACCCCCTGTTGCAAACACATCCCTGCTCTCTGGTCACCTGTTTGTGTGGGAACGGATGTGATGCAAACCACAGAAGCTTCTCCACCCATAGCTTGTCCTGCTCATAAGACGATGTTGTATTGTTGCTTAAATGTCCCTTTAATTATCCACCTCCCATAATGTTTAGCAGTAATTCATTAAAGTGCAACAAATTGCTGATGTCAAGTACTTTGCATAAGACGATAGTAGATATTATATCTTCAGTGAATACTGAATTGTGATGGGAGCATTATGAGGATTTAAGACACGTGATTATTTATGAACAATATCAAACTAAATAGGAGTTCACTTGTATTTTCAGAGTCATTTTTGCATCATGAAATTACTGTTTGATACTATTATTATTAAACATCGTATTAGGAATATTGTGTGAAAATTATGCATTCAGTTTCATAAAATGAAGCAGGTTTTCGACTCACACTTTTTGCATTTGTCCTTTAAAAGCCCTTGGGATATGAAAAAGAGTTTAGTGGTAAAAACAGAAGTTATATTGAAACTGGCACAGGGTGTGGTTCAGTAAAATTGTTTGTCACATTGCTTGTGCCCTCTTTCCCATGCCTTCTGAGTAAGCAGTGGGGCTTTGAAAGTGGTTTTGGGTCACTGAGAGTTTAAAATCAGAAAGAAAGCAACACTCCTCCCCTTATGGTGGAACCAGTAACCTTGTTTTGAAGCTTTACAGTTTTGAAGAGCTTTTAAGAAGGAAAACTATCCGTCATCTACTGTTATTTTGGACAAATAATCCTCCGCTCACAAGGGTGCTTCGTATTGACTAATTGAATTTACATTCCCTGAACTTCCTCCAACATCCCCTCAAAATGAATCTGCAAACAGACTCAGCAAGCATTAAAGGCAGACCAGTCATACTCTTAAACTCATTACTGAGACTGTAAGAACAGCATGATGATGATGATGATGTTTAGACCATTAATCCTCTTTTTTTACTGCTGTATGTTTCTTATTGTCTCTATGGCGAAGC
This sequence comes from Carassius auratus, assembly GCF_003368295.1. Lineage (NCBI taxonomy): Eukaryota > Metazoa > Chordata > Actinopteri > Cypriniformes > Cyprinidae > Carassius > Carassius auratus. The sequence goes on along the minus strand of NC_039261.1, from coordinate 16,714,110 downwards.
AGCAGTACCTAGCAGATGCTGATATTATAATATATGTTGGCAGTCTTGGTGGAAAGAAAAGAACAAAGTGGCACAATAAGAGAATTTCCTTAGCTTGTTTCAACGTCCTTCCTTGTTTTACCATCTCTTTGAGTCTTAGTACAACCTGTTTTTCAAGGTTACACATTCTTGCATAAGTAAAGCACATTGCCAAGCGATAACTGACGCGAATTAAGATTATTCATATCCGCGCTTATGCAGTTCTCGGCACTTTACCAAATCAAGAACAAGGCCCAGAATGCTTTTATCTGACTGACTTAAAATGACAAATGGAGGAACTCTTGAGAAGAGACACTGGAGCGGTGTTAAGAAAGTTAAAGGTGGTGTGAAAACTTTAAGATAAGGGAATAAAATGTGAACTTAATGGCAATAGGCATTAAGATGTTCCCATGAAATAAAGGCAGCAGAATTAAAGTAGAAATATGTTTCAGCTTCTCTATTAAACTGTTTATCGTGCAGATTACTCTCTTACCCAAGGCTTTTGTTTGATATTTTTCATGCAGTGTGTTTCTGGTTTTTACCTAGGGAAGCCTGTGGTGCGTGGGATGTGCCGATAACAGCAGGTGTGTGTGTGTGTGTGTGTGTGTGTGATAGCTGCTCATTTTCAGTGGTATGACTAACAGCTAACATTACAGCACAACAGACTGTTGATGAGCCTGTAGTGCCATAAAAGATTTCATTTTTATACAATTAAATGACTGTTTTATTGTGGAGCTTGTATTTCATTTTATGTTCAGTAGAGAAACACTTTAAAGGTTTAAATGGCCATCCTATATACAGCAATAATCACAGCTCAGCTGATTTAAAACACTTTTATTCACACGTTCAAAAGTTACACTTTCAGAAAAAAGGAATGAAAGCTGCTAGGGTGGTACCCTTTCAAAAGGAACGTACCATTCAGATACTATTATGTACACTTTAGGTACAAATGTGTACTAAAAGAGACTAAAATGCAACCATTGGGTGTAAAAGGGTGCGCTTTTTGAAAGGCTGTCATACCAGTGACAGCTTTTGTGACTTTTTTGTAACAAAAAGAGTTTAATGGTACCTCTCCAACATATATCTCAATGATAACTGCATAAGAAGGATCTTAACAGAGATTTTGCGTTAGATTTGAGGTTCGCACTTACAAATACTTGTAGCCAGGCATATTGTGTGGTCTGGTCTAGAAAACAGTTCCTCCTGGCCACCTCGGGGGTCTTATTACTCTCTTGTCCTTCATTATTCATGATCACAGACCTGAAAGGCACCACCAGGCGAATGTAGACCAGGGGCAAGTCAGTCTATCTCCAAACAAACAATTCACTCATATATCTCTATATAATATTAGGTTATTTTGCTCCCATAGCTGTAGAATCAGGCAGACTTGTGGGGGTATTAGTGTTCATCTAGCCCCATCTTTTAATCTGTTTACCATAACAAACTTTTACCAAATGAAGAAAAATAGACCTGACCCATCTCTTTTAAATTAATTATTATGAGAAACGTGTTTAAAGGAGTCATATAGTGCTTTGAAGCTCTTCACAGAACAATAGGTTTCTTTCACTTATAAGCATGCAACTGCGTGCACACAAGACAAAGTTAGCTGGACTGAGAGGGACGTGAGGTGGTAAAGAAAGGCCTTATATGAACATGATTTGGCACGTTTCATGCTAATTAGTAGCTGTGCACACACACCTCATTGTTTTGAGCAAATCAGATTAATCAACATTTCAACGAAGCTAGGAACAAATCTATGCAGATTAATTAGTTCATAGGCTGCAGGGTAGTTGGTGTATTAGGTAGTTGGTAAGTGGAAGGTAGCCTAATGTAAAAGCTATATAAACTAAAAAAAATAAAAAAAATACTTTGGAGTTAATTTGCTAGGTGTTCGCCAGGTGAAAAGCATGTCTGGTTGTTTGGAAAAGCATAATTTGATGCATCCTTCATGCCCATAGCACACATTGTTAAGGATGAGTTACAATTTACAGTTTAATACTGTTAATTTTTACAAATTCTGCATTTGAATTATAGTAATAATAGTGATTCTTGCCTTAGCAAACACCACAAAATGTGAAAGAATGGAGCAATCACATCAGAACGTTTCCTGGAAACGTGACAAGTGTGAGTGGATCTATTTTGGTTCCTCTATTTAGGACATGTTTTTAAAAGAGTCCTGAAGTGAATAATTGCTGTTATAGGACTGTGAGTGTGTGAGCTGACCCCTCCGTTAATGAGATTGTCATTAGGTCGGTTCCACAGAGCTTTCATAGGAGGCACACCGAAATGAAAGAGAAAGACTTAAATCCACTGCAGCCCAGTTACTATTTCAGAAACACTTTAGATGTCAAGAACATGATAGAAACTTTCAAGTGATTAACCATATGCACCTTAACCTTATAAAGCTTACTATATCATATTTGAGTTTCAACATGATCACGACTTTGCTGAAAAATACCTGTTGTTCACGAGCTACTGTATAAATGCATTTTGCCATCTGATTGAGCGTTTATATTATTAAGTTTTGGCTTTTTAAGATGCTTCTGCCTGACCTCCACTCAACACACCAGGCTTGGCATATTTACCACACACACACACACACACACACACACACATCTCCCTCATTCTGACACTCACACAGGAGATTATGAAATCATCCTGTTGATGAAACTTGGCTTGGATGATGTGGGCTCCCACACACACACACACACACACACTCGACGCGGTGCAGTGAGTAGAAGCTCAGAGCGGTCCACTGCCTCTCGCCTCTCTGCTCAGGCTCAAGCTGACAGAGGGCTTCACGTTCGCCTCGGGGGGAGACAGTCCGAGCGTTGATTTAATTTCACAGTATAGTTACTGCTCAGACGCTTAAGCGAAACAGAGGATAAAACCGAATGGCCTTTCCTGACATCACGGAGGTTGACCTAAATGAACTGATGCATGAGGAGGCAGAGGATGTCTTTGATGATGACGGTAGGGTCACGCTGGGACGGGGTGGGAAGTTTAGGCCGTGGTTGTGTTGAATCCTGTGGAGATGTGGTTTTCATGTGTCATATCTTAACAACAGTGTCGAGTGGGTGTTCACTCCTGGTTGTGCTGAAGTACATTAGTAGATCTGTTTGATAACTCGGATGAGCGTGTAGCTGTAGAGCTGAAACGTCGCAGCTGTTTGCATTTCACAAGGTTGTGCATGATCAGACATGTCCCTTTGAGTGATATCTGCTGTTTGATATGCCAAAGCAGAGAAACGGGATGCTTGTTGATCTTCTGGAGGGCAGAAATTTCCCCTCTTTGTGAGATTTGCATAAATTAACATACTGTAAGAGTTCTGGAGAACATTTACTGTAAGGGTACTCCTAAATGACTCTTTGGAGCAGCACAAACAGAATGTAAAAAGATGTAATGACTGCTTTTTTATGTAAATGGAGTTTCAAGTAGATGAATGTTATATGACTTTCTCTCCATGAGCATTAGAAATGTTGCCAACAAAGAGCACAACCGCTGTGATGTGTGCTTAGGTATTATTACAATTTAAAAGAACAGTTCTCAGTTTTAATATATTTTAAAATGTCATGGTAAAGCTGAATTTTACTCCAGATGATCCTCCAGAAATCAGTCTAATATACCGATTAAATACTATTTTCAGTGTTGAAAACAGCTGTGCTGCTTCATATTTCTGTGGAAATCACAATTCAAGTAAAAAAAAAGCATTTATTTGAAATAGAAATCTTTTGGAACCGTGTAAATGTCTTTACAGCCACTTTTTGATCAATTGAATGCATCCTTGCTGAATAAAAGTATTAATTTCTTTAAAAGGTTTTAACTGATTGAAGTGCTGTTAAACCCTTTTACCTGCTGCCTCTATGAGAACAAACGTTTGTCTGTGTATGATAAAATAGAGAGAAAGAATAGTATGAAAGTGATTTATTTCACTCAATCCTTGACTGTAAATTATGACTGAGATCTTTGTCTTTTCCCTCTAGGGGTTTAAACTGAAGGAACAGCATGATCTATTTATAGACTGGGATTGAGTGAATGTGTTGGACATTACCCATCACTTTCACATGCTTTTAGACAGCACTGTTTAAATGCAGAACCATGTGCCAAAACAGATAGTGTATATAGATATTTAAATAATTATAAATAATTATGGTATCACCATTGTGCATTATTGTGTTGCAGAGAGTAGTTTTCATCTTATATACGTTTGTGATATTTGAAATATATCAATGCACCCATGTTTTGGGGGACCTTGCTGACTTTGGTGTCCTATAGGCATTATAAAACCTAACCAAAGAAAACCTGTTTCTTATTTTTCAGATAATTGTAAGATTTGTTAGTCTAGTGCTACAACTTTTGCTAAAATATTTTTAGTAAACCGCCTAAATTGTCATAATATTAAATTAGTATAAACTGATAATTGAACCCCTGTTGTCCTTTCACATCAACATCCACTGATGTATTTGTTAGTTTTGGACTGTTTTCACTTGTAAAATGTGTTTGATCTTTGCATATTTCGCTCCTGATTCAGACAAGACAACTTTTTCACTGAAGAAAGCAGTATTACGTACTCATATTTAAGTTGGATGCTAAATTTCACTTCACAACACATTAACTTATGGACTGGAGTGGTGTGGATTACTTATGGATTATTGTGATGTTTTATCAGCTGTGTGGATTCTGACGGCACCCATTCACTGCAGAGGATCCATTGGTGAGCAAGTGATACAATGCAGAATTTCTCAGAATCTGTTCAGATGAAGAGACAAGCATATATTGGATGGCCTGAGGGTGATAGCAAATGATAGAAGGTGTTACTTGACTGGACTGACCCAATTTAGATGTGAATATTTCTGCCACAAACATCAATCATCGTGCGTTTTATGTGTTTTCTTTTGGAAATTCAAAATCCAAGACTCAAAAATCCTCCAGTATTTAACCTCCATCCAATAAAACAAGCTCATGAGGGTCCCTCAAATCTTTCCCAGTTCATTACAGGCCATCCAACTTTCTCCAAAATCTTTTACACTTCGGCTGTTAATTTTTCTTTAACCTAATTCGATCAAAAAGTGTTTGTGGAAACCAAATTCACACTCGTGTCCTTTTGCATGTGCCTCATGAGTTATTGAGAGAGGGTTTTCATGTGGCCGCCTGCAGCCCCTTCAGTAGAGAGTGAAGTCTGTTCTCTGGTCCTGAAGCAGTATGAGTGCTGAGAATAAGCTCAGAATACCTGGGTCATGGTGACTAGTGGAGTCTTGGAAAGTAACATTCATTTACATTAGTCCACAATATGTCTGACTAACCTGACTAACCAAAATAAGTGCCACCTAAAGCAGTTAAAACTGGGCACACTTAATATTATGACACCTAATTAAAATTCATGAGACTGTTTTATAATTATGTTCGCCCACACTTGTCAGATTGCTCCTTCTCTCCTTTTTCATCAATATACAATTACAGTTGGTATCATGACTATATTGATTTTGCAGTATTACATTTAATCTCCTACCTAATTGTTAAAAGCATAAAATAAATAGTCAAGGAAATGTTTCTGTATTTTTATTTAAAGGTCTTTGCAACTTTATGATTGGCTAAGAGCTCATGCGATATTGCTTCAGTGATATTGTAAGGTGGCAGAAAGCTGCTGTATATGTAAGAATTGCACTTAAGCTGGATTTAATCATGTTTTCTGTCAATCAAATCAAGTCTGTGTAAAAATCAGTGTCAGATTACAAGTGATTCGTACACCCCTCATCTATGGCACTCAGGCTGGGGAAACCGTATCCCCTCTGGGGTTCCAGCAATGATCGCTGTGGTGGCATTTGATTTCAGCCCTGATCGGCTCCATGTATTGATTCATGCAGCACAAGAGATTTACGGGTGTAATCGGGCTTTAACTCAGCCGTTGGTAGAGATGTTATCTGCAGAACTACACAATGTGCTCGGTCATCATCACATCACGCTGTCCAAAGCTGCCAGTGAAGAACTATGATGTCAGTGTCTATGTCAGCAAGGCAGGATTTATAGGAACAACAGCATCGACTGATATCTTCTCATTATCAGAGGCTGATTTACAGTGAGAGAAAGTGAGTGAGTGATGTAGCACCGAACGTTTCACACAGCTGTTTGAGTCATCACACCAGACACTTTATACAATAACAAGATGAAAGTAGTTACCATAGATTACAGAACTGATTATAAGACTACTGAGTCTGAAATGTGACTGGCTGAGCCTTGTTTAAAGTATTGGGGTGCATATTATCTATAAATAGTTACCCACAGTTAGACTAACTGACTATATTATTGCTGGAAGAATTTGTGTATTATAATAATAATAATAATTTTTTATTATTGTTTTTATTAATACATCAGATTATTTATCGCAGATATGTTATTATGTAATATATAATATTTTATAATAATATATATTGCAAGTCTTTTATGATTTTACCACTTAAGTCAGTTTATGAGTTAGTTTTCTTTTTATTAATCAGCGTTATCTTTTTTTTCTAGTAAATATCTTAAAATATACAAAAGATACTAATACAATTAATTGACTGCTTACGCAAAGTCAAATATTTTAACTAACATATATTTAATTAATAAAAAACAAAACAAAACAAACAAACTTGACTGCTTTTGTTGGATTATGCTCTGAAAAAAAGTAAGGAAAATGACAATGTTATTGATGCAATAACAAAGTAGCATAAAATAACAAAAAATTATTAATATTTTCTGCACTTTATCTTTTTTTTAAAGTCAACATGCAGTCAAAGTTGAGTTATTTTTCTTTCTTTTTTTGATGTAATATTTCAGTATTTACAATAAAACCATGTGCTTTTGTAATCTTTAATCAAAATAACTTCCCTACCCCTTTGCAACAACTTCTCTTCTCTTCTCTTCTCTTCTCTTCTCTTCTCTTCTCTTCTCTTCTCTTCTCTTCTCTTCTCTTCTCTTCTCTTCTCTTCTCTTCTCTTCTCTAATGACTCTGAGTATACTGGTGCAAGGGTGGAACAAACCGTCACTCTTGCAGCAAACAGCAACGATCCAATCAATTCCCAACGCACAAAGTTCAATTACTCTATATTTTTCGAGTTCAATCATTTTCACCAGGTTATACATCTCAACAAGGATGAAAAGACAATCACAAGTCCTGTTTCATGCCAACTTAAAGAATATATTGGAGTGCAAGACAAAAATAAAAAACATTTTTGCACTGCATTCTTTCTTTTTAATTTCATTTTTGGGCTATTGATAGAGTTATCGATAGAATAAAAGAGAAGTAACAGGAAATTATTGGCTAGTGAAAGAGGGAGTGAGATGTGAGGTTTGTGTGAGCACCCAAGTAATTTTTTTTTCTCAGAATTACAGCCATACTTTGATTTTTGTTTGTAGGTTGGTTCAGGCTTATGCAGATTGGAGGCATTAGCCTCTCCCGCTGCAGCTTGCGTGCTTACGGTTTATCCATCCTTGTAGCGTGTGATGCCCAGGGCAAATGTGTCAGAAGGAAGAAGCCATGACCTGGTCATAGCAACTCAGGACACATGTCCTCGAGCGCACAGAACAACATGTACAGCCTCAGGAGGAGAGCAAAGGTACATGGAACTGCTGATTGCTTCTCTTTCTTTGAGCAGCCAGAGTAGTGTTTTTAAAGACCGCTCAATTGAGAGATTCAGGTGTTATGTGTACAATGACTGTTGTGTGGGGGGGTTGTGCATTACGGTGTGTTTTTTCCTCAACGCCACATGACGGAGGCCTCCATTGACCTACTTTAGACCAAACAAACAGAGCTTTCCACATACACGAGTCTACGACTGTATTCTTGTGCTGCACGGTGGGTGAAAACACACAATGTGGAGAGGTTGACAGATGAGCACTAACACTTCCTGGTTTGCTCTGAACCACCATTCAGTAGGAAAACATGATCCGCCATACCCTGGATGATTTTGTTTCTTTATGTCATTTATCACGACAGTACTGATCTCAATCTTACCGTGAACCTATTATGAAGACAGCAGCTTGCCGAACACCTGGAGGCCCGGCTGTCCACAGACAGCTGTGTGGGTTTGGCACCGTGGGCTGCTACCTGCATCAGAGTCTGTCATTATAGGACCAAAGGCAGGAGATTAGCCACAGGGCACGGCAGCCTATAATCTAAAAACCCAGGCTTACTGAAGGCCTTCAAACATCATGAAATATACACAGTTTTGCTGTGCTGCAGTTTCAAAGGGTTTAGGGGGGAATTTACGGCCTGACAATTTACTTAGAACTAGATTAATACGTTTTACAAGAATATGTGAGTGGTTCCTAGACATGCAACACTTTCTAAAAAAGAGCTTTCTACTAGTGGTTCTTTACGTTTTTTGACCCAAACGATATTTGAAGTTCTGAAAATCCTAGTTTCTATTTTGTTTCTATTATATTTCTGTCTTTACTGGATTTTTATAAATATTTTAGCTCAATACTCAAAGTGTTTTAAGATTTTATTAATTTAAATAACTTTTCTAGGTCTAGAAATCATGCGTTTAAAATTAGACTACCTAGATTTTCAAAGACTACCTACAGTAAGTATATATATATATATATATATATATATATATAAAACTTCTTGTTGTGGGGGAGAATTAAAATAATAAATCTCTTTATTTTTGATAATTTAAGCTTGTTTTAATATTTTAAATATAATTTCTTTATATTAAAGACAATTTTTCATTTTTTTATATATTATCTATCTTATTTTAAGTCATGTTGAGTCCACGCTGGAAGTTTGTAAATATGTAAATACATAGAAATTAATTTGTAATTCAAATGTAATTCATACATACAATGACGTGAATACACATTTTCTATGATGTTTTTAATTTAATTACATTAATTTTGATATTTTTGGGGGGCCATCACAGTGTGAGATACAAATTAAATCATGAAAGAATAAAATAATCATTAAAATAATGACATTCCTCAAGAGAAAACCTTAGTTGGTAGGTTGACATAGATAGATGGATATTTTTGTTTCTCAAGAGAAAAAAGGGAAAAACATTTTCATATATATATATATATATATATATATATATATATATATATATATATATATATATATATATATATATATATATATTAATATTGTAAAATATTATCAAATCAGGTGATGTAATGTGACGACATGAGAAAACATGCAAAAAATTACAGTTAGTGCATTATTATGATTGCATAGGGAGATCTAAGGTAGTCCTTTATAAAGCTAGTAACAGATTACTTCCAAATTGTTAAAGTGATCATTCTATCAACAGCTTCACACATACTGATCTTCAGCTGCGCTTGTCTGGCTGCTTTTCGTAACCTCTTGACCCCTGTGGCATGCTTTAACCTATTTCTGTTTGTCTCTTCCAGTGGAAGTGATTGCAAATACCTGAGCTCATGTTTGCTGAACAGAGCTACATAGACATGTGTGAATGATTCCTGCTCAGTCTATATTTACAATAAGGAGCAGCATTAAATACCAAGACTGAGAATGAGCGGACTGTTATGTTTAAGTGCATGTCCAGTCTTGTTTATCTAAAAAAGACTTCTAAGAGATGAGTGTTTCCTTCACTGCATATTGACTCAGATCATTAGCCTTCTGTTTTCATTCATATTTCACCAGCTAACCTGTTTAAGACCAGTTGCAAGTGAATGGAGAAAGCTTTTTCTTCTGTATCAGGCTCCTGTAAGCCTGAGAACTGAGGCTCCAGTAAATATAGCTTCTCATCGGGGGCTGCTGATGACAGTCATAATTACAGGATGAGGTGAGCAGCAGCTGAAAGAGAGGATGCATGTGGAGGTGTCTGTGCTGCACTGTCCAAGCCTGTCTGGATGCACTCAGCCTCTCCGACTATTATACAACACATCGCACCACACCATATGAGAGTGATGTACCTCCAAGGTCAGGTGTAACCACAATGAGCTCAGCGGGAAGACTGGGACATAAAGAACGAGACATGATGTAAAGTGGCTTGCACAGTAACAGTACCTAAATCAGCTGCTCAAACTTTAATGTGGTCATGCTGATTCTGCTGTAAAGTGCAGCGCCTGCAAGGCACATTTCTTCCACCTATAGCAAAGACTTCAGCTCGGGGAACAGATCTGTGTGTTTTGCTGATAAAAAGATAAATGAGAGCGATATTTCATGCATAATTAATCCTTTTAATTGATCTCTTATCTGCCCACATTGTCTTTGAAATAACATACTAATACAGTAATACAGTCCCAAATGTTTTGGTTCCAATCATTCCAATTCAAATAAAAAGTCAATCATTGAAATTTAAATGACTGATCCTGACATTAATGTTGATGAGGGGTATGGAAGATTAACAGTTTCTTCTAGTAGGACTGCATTTGTAAGATATAAAAGTTTTATTGAATGTATTGATCACCACAGCTGCATTTACTTGAAATATAAAAACAGTAATACTGTGAAATATTATTTCAATTTTAAATAACTGTTTTACATTTGATTATATTTTCAAATTCAACATTTCTGTGATGGCAAAGCTGCATTTTAAGAGCCCAAAATGCTGTAACAGATGTTACTTTCAGTGTTAGTAAAGCACCACAACTGGAGCATAATGTCATTGTTTTACTCTATATTAAAAAAAAATAAAAAAAAAATAAAAAAAAATAAATAAATAATAATAATAATAATAATTTTTACATTTTCAGATGGAAAAGTTTTATCCTTTGCCCATTTTAAAATTCAGTAAGGCTACTAAAATCTCTTTGCTTTATAAAGAACAACAGCAAAATTATTTTCTTAAATATTATGTAAAAAATATGAAGAAATACTTAAAACGCCAGTAATTAGGTGCCTTTCTTCTTCATTCTTCAAATCACTGACTGTTCTTAAAATATTACTAAAATTATATAGTTTATTATTAAAAATGGTAGTTGTGCACCTATATGCCTGTCCTAATTATAACAGTAAAAATATATGGTACAAGACTTCATGTATAATCATTCATAATCATAATCATGGTGCAGTTAATGAACCCGTTGTCCAGTACTTTTAAGCTTAGCTTAACACTGATACCCTGCTCTTTTGTTAAGACAGTATTCCAGCATTTACGTGGGTCAGTGGTCAGGCAGCTTGTGCTCTTTTCTATAGTGTGCAGGTTTCATGTTGCCTAAAGGCACACTGAGCTATTTTAAATATGCAAAACTCCTACAGACACATAGTTTAAGTAGCTTAAGATTCACTCTGACAGCTGAGCACATACCCCATTAATGCCAGCCCATGATGTGGCACACTACAAGCCTTAAATCAGTCAAGGGTGAATATGACAAAACCGGGAGGCTCCGCCCACTACTACAGCGCTGCCTTCTGATTGGCCCGTGGCGGCTGTGAGGGAGCGCTACAAATCTCTACGAGTGTAGGCTACTACATTATGATTTTTGATGCGCTTCTGTTCTGTCGTGCTGGATGCGTTCCGTCGGCGAAGTCTGAGGAGCTGTCATTCAACACGTTTGGCTGTGATAGTTTTTATTTAGCAACACATCAGCACATCGAGGCGCGGAAAGGAGAAGTGCTGTTTTGTTCGCATGGATGGAAGTGCTCAAAACGAGTCAATAACATTCACTGGGAATAAGTTTTCTGTCTCGAGCGGTGAGTACGCTACATCATTTAAATGTGGATATTACAGCTCATTGTGGCGACATGCTGTTTTACAGCGTGCGTTTGCTGGAGGGCTTTTACAAATGACAATTTTAAGGCATAACGTTAGTTGTGGTTGCCCACGAATTGTCATTGTTTTTTAATGCATTGTGCATGTGATGAACTAATTAACTCGTTTTTAACTCTGCATTTATCTTCTCATATTTACTGTTGATATATCTATGATTCTGTATTTTATACGCTTGTAAGGCACTGCGCAAGAAATTCTGCAGAAGCCGGTCTGAAAGCAATTTTATATTATAAACTATATGTACTAAACTGAATCGGACTTTAGTTCGCTTCTCCAACGAATCGTTCTTTTGAATCGGATCTTTTCAATGAATCGGGTGGACCGGTTCAAAAAACACAGTTTACGATTAGAGCTTCACTGGAATCTGTCTTAGCGATTTAGCATTTCACGTTAATTGTTTGTATGAACGTTTTTATCAGCACACAGTATGCAGAGCTGCATTTTTAAATGTCGCTAGGTGTAGATTAATTGTCGTATTGTTTAAATGTAAATTAAAATTATTGGTTCTGATTTATTTGTTTTATGAGCAGAATCTTTGCTGAATCAAACTAAGCGGGTACACATGAAATTATAATAAACGTTATTATTAATAAAGCGTAATAAAAACAACATAATTGATAGCACCATGTGTATGCTTTATCTGAACATGGATTGATTCTTTTATAACCGGTTCTTTGAAACCAACTGGTTCGAGAGAACTGATTCGTGGAAATGAATCTTACTTGCCATGGCTAATAGCTGCACTTTGTTGGCTCGTGCAAGTGCGATTAAAACAGATTGTATCATGAAATAAGACAAGCTGCCATCAGAAAACCAGCCTGATGTCTGTTTGAACCTGCTGGGGTATAATTTGGCAGCTGCCAGCTTAATATTTCATGAGTTCATATGGATGACACAGTTACGTATGTTTACTTCCAGAAGGTGAAATTTAAGGTTACTTTTCTATATTTGGAAGCTTATGTGACAGTGGTTTGAGGTATTTGTTTATATATCAAAATATTGTGCAATAAACATAAAATATGTATTATTATAATTTGCAGTGCTTGAATGAATCAGTCTTATACTTTCATCTCGTTTCCAGTTGTCATATATTTTTTGCTTTGGATCAAAGTTTTTCCTGTTGTGATTTATCTCAGAGCTGGTTGTTTTGGTTGAGAACTTAGAACTCTTTAATGAGGATTTTATTGAAATTCCTCCCGAAAAAAAAAAAAAAAAAAAAAAAACACTTCCGAAACCAAGACCACTGAAAAAGTGGGTGGTCACGCTCTATTGGAGGGGGGTGTTAGAGCCTAGAGCTGCCAAAGCAGTGATAAATGAGCATCTCTCCAAATTTGATCTTTGAAGTTTGTTTTCACTGAATAAAGCCAGCTTTCCCTCCCTATCATCACTCCAGCTCCCAGCTCTTTTTACTCTTATCTCTTCAATCTCAGCCTCTCAGAAATGTTGTTTAGTGTGTATTAGATCACATTCTACTAACTGTTCTCCGTTTGACTTTTTTTTTTCTTTCTTTTTTTCACCGTTTTATCTCAGAGTCGGTGGGATGCAAACTAGCAATTGTTTGAGTCGGACAGGCAGCATTGTGTGTTTGAATACAGTACATTTATGGCCGTATTTATTTATACAAGAGCTCATTATGGCCAACTAGACAGTCCTTGATTCTTTTCTAAACTCTCAACAATGACAATAATGATCGTATGAGCGGTAAAGTTGATGGTAAAGTTGATGGCAAAGTTTATGATTTCAGCAGAGCGTGTTATTTCATATTTGTGAATTTCGCTGGATAAGGAAAAGCTCAGTGAAACTTGGCAGGCGTTCAGTAAGATGAGGCCGCTTTACTGCAGGCTCTTTAAAAAACATCCAATCTTATCTCTGGAACGGCTTTGAGCACATCAGCTTTGTGAGTTGCTGTTAAGCTGTTTACAGTAATGTTTAGTCCTGGTGTTTTTCTGTAGGCTTTAGATGTTTATGTTTTCACAGCTGATGATAATCATTGAATTTTCCCCTTTGGGCGGTCAATCATCACTGTATAATCCTCCTCAGGAGGCCTTCCACCATTGCTAGCCCAACTTGATTTAGATGTGACTGTGAACTGGCTTCCATTTGTCTATTTGGATTTATCTTGGTTCACATTGAGCTGAGGTATCTCTACACAGATATAGGCTAATTGGGCTTATGGGTTGCATATGTGTTTGAAAGGCTCTCTCTCTCTCCAGTGATCCTGTACAGACAAATCCCTGTCCCAAAGTCTGACCCCTAGGGCCTGTGGAAGGTTTTTTTAAGAAAACGTGGAGGTAGAAAAGAAGTTTGAGGAAAGAGAGATCTTAGAATCTTTTTTCAGTAGGTGGAGAAAGCAGGATGGAAGAGGTCTGGGTTTATTTATTGTCACTTTGTGTGTATGACAGGGGGCAGTGAGAGGTTTGGACTCGCGTCACGGTCGTAAAGGGAGCTAAATCAAATCAGCGCGGTCATCAAGAGGCCGGCAGAGCGTCAGTGCTACTATAGAATCAGTCTCCACTGACATATGCTCTTTGTTGTCCGCTAACACTCAGCCAGTATCAATCAAACAGCACTCTCAATGAATATATTGCTTCTTGTAATGTTAACAAGTACATGGTAATGAAATCGCATTGTCTACATCAAGTGGGAAGTAGGTTTGTGTGGCTGATACAACATTTGAATCAGGTTTATAAATGGTGTCCAGTAGTGTTATTTTCATGTTTTTTTTTTTTTTTTGTATCATTGATATTGATTTGTTTCTTCCATTCTGATTGAGTAGTTTAGCTCTGTTCCAAAACCTAGTGAACCACCTACGCAGCTGCCTTCTAAGCGGGATTATTTGCTGCATGATATTGAAGAAAAATGTGATGTTAAATAATGCAGTACATATGATAAGATAATGTCTTGTGTTTAAATTTAGTCAGCTATAGCAAGCCATTGCAATATGCATATTGCGATTTGCACATGTGCAGCATTTTATAGCCCTAAAATGCAACATAATAAAGAATATAATACATTTCTGTACAGCTGTCATTGGTCTCTGTCGACTCGTTTTCCGTTTTGGATGCTGTGCATTCTGGGCTTGCCTCATCCAGAATTTATAAATGCGCTGCTGCCTTCAAAATTGACCAAATGTCTTCTTTTAAAGGTGGCTGACTAGATTTTGGAACGGAGCTTTTGTTTTGTTTGGTTTCTGGAGAAAGGCAATATGAAGTGAATGACTTGGCTTCTTCTCTTCTTCACTCTCTCTCTTCCTAAACAGATGACATGTGCTCTTAGCTGTCATCAGTAGGGATACTATCCCATAATCCCCCCTGATAAACAGTGTTTGAATTTTACCACACTGAGGACAGGACACCCCCCGTACATCCGTTTTGCAGACAGTTATTGCATAGCGACACAATCTCTCAGCCCTGTGATTAGTATTACGGTGGTTTATCCCATAAACATAAGCTGATGAACTCAGTGTTTTTGTTTTTCCTTGTCTGTTTGCATAGCAGTTAGAAAGTGAGCGTAAATCTGATTGGTTGTGGTGGATTCGTCCTGAAATGTCATTGGCTGACTCAATTGAGGTCCTTGGATGTTGTCGTGTTTGACTTATTCTCCCTCAGATGATGCCTGATTTTTTTGATTCTGTCAGCTGTGACATGTAATCTGCTTTGAAAAGCCAAATCCTTATGCCTTTTAAAGGGTGCGTCCTCCTCGGGGTCTGTCCTGACATACAGCTGTGCTTTAGCAGAGATGAAGTCAACGCCCTCCCGTCAAACCCAGAAGCGCTGTAGATAACAGGAAAGCACCCTCATAAACTACGGCTGATTTTTAAAGCCAACTATATTTTTACATTTTATAACTGAAAATGCCTGAGAATAAACCGACCAGCTCAGAAAATACTTGGGTTTTTCCTTCAATGTTAATTGATGAGACATAGCACAAAAAAGTTACTCTAAAGTTTAATAGGGTTAAAGGTTTTTTGGTTTGTTTTTTTACACCCTGAGTATGTAATATTAATGATATTTGTCTTAGTGAGCACCACTAATTCAGGATTTGGCTTTTTGGTTGTCCTAAATGCACCACATCAAACCTCTGATTGGCAGATTTCATCATCTTCATATTTCATTGTATTTTTAGTACATAGTTTAATCTTCAGTCTGTAAGGGTTGTGCATCAAGAGTGTGTTTTCTTTCTTGCTTAGATGCTTTGAAGCTGAAAGCGACATGTCATCTTTAATTTAAAATGTATTTTCAGTCCTCAAAACAAAAAAACGGTTTCAATGTTTCATCTACATATGCACAAGTCAAAATGTTGGCGTCTTTTTTTAGCAGTGTTCTAGTTATGTCCAGTTGGCAGAGTGCAGGAGAGACAGAAATGAAGAGGCAACTGTCTTTCTCCATCTCTGTTCTTGTCTTACTTATGCATCTAGCACACACACACACACACACACACACACACACACAGTTATCTGTGGCTGAAATGCTGAATCAGAGATCCATCTGCAAGAGTCTGTGTCCGCATGGATCAGTGACGGCTTTATAAATTCAGTCATTTTCTATTTTCCAAATCTAACAGGACTGTTTTCCACTATAGCCATGTCTTATGTGTGGTATTGGACTGGCCAGCACTGTCTAAATAAAGAGAGACCAAATGAAGTGAAACTTAGTTCAGTGGCTAAACAATTGTAGGAGACTGGCATAGCCCCTCAGTGACCATCCACATTTACTGTTGAACTTAGAAATATGCATCTTATTTTAGGACAGCTGTTCCTTGGAGTGCAGTTGCTTAAAGGGATAGTTAACCTAAAAATGAAAAATCATTTCAAACCCATTTTTGTTTTCTTTCTTCCTTAGAATACAAAATAACATATTTTGAAGCATGTCCAAGCTACTCATTTGCATACGGTGTTATTTTTGTCACAGGGAAGAGGATTCACATCATATCACATTTGACATTTGATCTGGGTTTGTGTTGGTTTTTAGCCAGCTGTGTGCTGTGTTATCCTCAGATACTCTCACACAGTAAAAAAAAAAAAAAAAAAAAAAAAAAGTATTATTATTTTATTCCTAGGCCTCAAGCTCCTGTCTCCACATATAAGGATGTTCATCATTCTAACTCTAGTTTTGCCTGGCCTCTGTTTTCTCTTTTCTACTATGTAAATATGGTTCAGTGTCTAGTATTACAGCAAAACATCCACATATCCCTCAGAATTGTCCCTCTAGTCTGGCCCAATTTCAAACTAATTTATTTCTCAGTTTATGTATATTTTTTTTACGTGTGTTTTCCTCATAGCTATCTTCAAGTCCGTTTAAACCAGTCACTGCTCTGCCTATGGACCATGTTTCCATGCACATAATTCAATTCATATCACAATTTGATCATATTACAATTAAAAATGTGTGATGTAAATGTGTTACCCTAATTAAACTAATATACATTATTGCTAATAAAGCCTGATTTTCATGGAAATGCCTTATTTAGAATTCAGAAAAAGCAAGAAAATGTTCAGAGCAAGGAGGGAGATTTTAGTGTATGTCTTAATTTATTAATTTAATATGAATGGTTATGTATACAAGAATATTTCAATAGTCTTTTTCTGAATAAAGGCTTTACCAGAATATGTACTATAGTTGAAAAACCATGTCAACCTGTTATTTTTCTTCGCTGTGATATTTGAAAGAATGCTTATCATAATTTTTACTTTCAGAGGTTATCAACTCCTATGGGCCTCCTAACAGGGTTTCTTTCTGTCTTAGTTCAGACACAGTAAAGATGAAAATAGCATGACATTTTAATATTTGCCGTTAGATAACATTCAAATGCTCTTCAGTCTTATGTCTGTGGATTAAATATGAAATAAATCATCCATTAATACCAAAGTTGGGCCAAATGATCCTGCTGAACACACTTTCCTGTTCAAATATTGACCCGTTTAGTAATAAATTAAGTAAAGAGGTTTTTTTTATGATAAGAGATTGATGTCGGTGGCTTAAATATAAATGCCTGTGTTTGATCATCAGAAGAATCAAAAAGATTTGACCATAAGATTCATGAATTACTGTTTGTATTTTAACACAGCTTAGCATTTTAGCTTTAGGCGATATTAAATTTACATCCTAACAAAACAAAAACTTGATAGGTTAACTTGTCAGCTTGATCTATATCAGTGTGTTCAAACTCTTCAGCTTTCACATTCCCATTATGTGACCTTATGACCTTTAAGCTGACAGAAATGAGGAAAATATAAGGTGTGGCATATACCGCACTCAAAATAAAGATCAGTTCATTGATACTTTATTAAATTGTTGGAAACAATCTAACACAATTGTTTTTTCTTCCCAAACGTCACCAGTAAAACCATTCCGGTTGACCAGCAATAAAGCAGTTATGACTAAACTGCACAAGCACTTCGGTTCTCTTTGCATGTAGAAAATGTGGATTTCTTTTTGGTCCACTTCAGTTTGGGTCTCTGTTAACTTTCAGTTCAATTTTTTAGGTTAGAAAGTTTTCAAGAGTGTTTCAACTGACTTGAATGAAGTTGAATGGAACAAAGCATCACTGACCGTAGTGAGAGGGAGTTTTTGTATTGTCTTTGTATTATCCCTCCCCTTACATTCTTTGCACAATTTTTTGTTATTTTTAGGCAAGCCTGTGTCACATTCTATTGTGTGTTTCTGTTTTTTCTGACATTGGGAATGTTTCACTTGTTTGTTCTTGCTCTGTCAAAAAAGTTGTGCTTATCTCATGTTTGCATTTTGGAGATACGATCAGTGTGTGCAGCAGCTAACCCTTATTGAGTTATTTTTGTGAAGGCTGCTGAAGTTTTTTTGATTAGACTGTTTAAATATTTTATACTTGCACCTCCTATAATGCCTTCTTCTTAAGGCACTATAAACTTGAACAGTTTGTCCAAATAATGTTCATGTGTCAGTAAACTTAAAGTGCCTCCCAATTTCAAGAAGAATGTTGGATTTTTTAGGACCCTTTTAAACAATAGCAACCAGTGTTATGACCACATGATCTTTCGGTCACAACACAAGAGCATCCATTCAGTCATCATACGCCTGCTTTAGAATCATCTTTCACTGCGTTTATAATCTTTGTGCTTATAATAAAGACTCCTTTCCTGTGCAGCGATGTAAGCCAGTCTTATGACACATTCGGTCGTTGAGTCAACCAACAGACTTGTTGATTTTGAGTGTATGTGGTTTTGCAGATCCTTGTTCTGGCCCATTTGGAGACACTGCCCAAAGCACACATTACTCCAGCTTGAGTAGAACAGGGTCAGTCGGTCACTGCCACATGCCTGACAGCTGGCATGGGTGTTTGAAGTGAACTCTTCGCTTTTCTAAGGCGTCGAGGAGAGTGTGGAACAAGACCAGCATCACACAGCAGCTGGGATTGAACTCCTACCTTAGAGCAAAAGACCGGGGAAGACAACGGGTCCTCAGAGCAGAAGGACAGGAGGAGGCCTGCTGCGGGGGATCCATGATAACCGTGTTCTTTTACTGGACACATTGTGCATTGTCTGCTGTTACTATAGAAACTATAATTTATACCGCCTTTAGGAATCGTGCTGCTGCTAAGTTGCAGTGTGGGTTGAGTTTGATGATATTCACGCGTGCAGATAGTTTCCGCTTGTGCATGCGGCCGTGCACACGTGCTTGCACTGGAAATAAAATTACTCTTACAGAGCGCTGAAGTGCAGAAAGGAAATAGAATCTATAAAATCCTGATGTTATTTGTTTGATTTTAATCGCATCCATTTTTGGTTTTTCAGTAAAAATACTCTAACAAACTTAAAAAGATAGTTCACTGGAAAATAAAAAATTGTGTCATCATTTACTCACCCTCAAGTTGTTCTAAACCTGGATGAGTTTCTAGCCTCTATTGAACAAAAAAGGATATATTTGGAAGAATCTTGGGAACCAAACAGTCGATGGTCAGGTTTGGGACAATTTTCAGGTTGGGCGACCAAATGATGACAGAATCATTTTTGAGTGAACTATCCCTTTAAAACTAGAGTTGCACTAGTGATAAAAGTGTCTGAAATGTTAAGCTAATCATTTGTATGTTATAGTTGATAACCAGTCAATTTAAGATATTAAAAGTCAATATTTTTCTCCACAGTTACTTTCTTGTTTTAAACCGCTCTCTAGATCCACTTAGATTTATGCTTAAAACAACAAAAACACTAGTCAGAATTCATAATATGGGTTGTTGGGAGGAAACGAGGGACCCCCTCTGCCTCACACACATTTTTTATTCAGCACTTCTCCAGCCCAGCTTCAGGACCCCCTCATACCCTCAACGAGCCAGACAAACATGGTCCCTGCTGGAGGTGACAAATTAATGAAGCCCCCCTCTCTGGTTCTTTTGTCCTCCTCATCCGTCTCTCACAGTGAAGAGTTCAGAGTTGGGTGCCAGGCAGCTGTAGTCAGAATACTTATGAGGCGTCGTGCCCAGAGGGACGGGGATGACGTAGCCCACATCAATGGTGCTTCACGAGTGCCTGTGAACCGAGACGACTAGGCCTGAATAGAATGAGTGGAACAATCCCAGCATGCACTGGGTGGCACAGTGTCACTTTGTGTTTTTGAAACTGAAGTGGAACCTTTGTTTGTTGGAATAAGCAATTGGTTATCCTCCTGAAACCCGAGAGATTGCCTGCTGTGCATTTTATAATTTTTCTTGCTATTTGGGATATGTAGGACCTAATAAGTATAATACCTAAAATTTGTTTTTGTACAGGAAGTAGTTTTCCCAGAAAAAAGATGTCCTCATGTGAGGACAGTGGGTCTATCATGATGTGAAATGCTGCAAAGCAGTTTCATTCACTTTGCAAGCACAGATGCACATTGCATGTCATGCATCGCACACAGGATTTCCCAGTGCAGCCTTGTGCTCTGCATTCATGCATTTCATTTATAAAGTTATGTTATGTCCTCGGCAGAGGACATCGGGACTCAATTTCTAAAAAAAAAATGAAAAGACATGAATGAAAATGCATAGGCAAAAACAATAGATTTTTTAAAATCACCAATAAATTTTTAATGTTCAAGATTTTTTTTTTTTTTTTTACCAAACTTTGTATAAAGATGATTCTCAACTATGGTATAACAGAATAATTCAGTATAACATTTTTCTTTCTGCAAAATGTGTGTAAAATTACCATTAATGGGTTTTCTAATTATATACAATATATCTATAAACTAAATCTAATTTGCATATAAATGTGTTTTTGGGGCAACATGTAATGAAAAAAGAAGTGTAATAATGTGAGTAATAATTGTCAAGATTTTCATAATAATATATAATATTTCATAGAATATTGAAATATAATTTCTTTCTCTATTCATTTGTTATGTCTCCAAAAATGCGTCATAAGCATGCGTTTAGTCCCGGTGTCCTCATCTGAGGACATGTATGAAATCAATGTCCTGTTTAGTAACAGAAAGTCATATTTTGATTTGAAACCCCATAACATATTTCTGAGATGTTGATTTATGACACAGAATTTAAAAATTAGACAGATTTAAATGATAACTACAATATATTATAGAAATATTATCATATTTCTATAAGAGTGTCACTAAATTAATTTCAGACATTTTGATGACCAAGGAGAGGGAGTGGTCATGTGAAACATCCAATCATTTGGTATCTCTGAAAAGCCCTGAATGTGCTCTGTACAGGACATCCAGATCTAAAACTGTGGCATGAACAGACTCAGAGAAATTCACAAAAATATAATGTCCTCATATGAGGCCACAGGGTCTCAAGAGGTTAAATTGGTTTCCTTGTGTTCGTTTTGTGTTTTGATAGATTTCAGCATTAACCCTTGCGTGCATAAATTCAGTTAAAAATAAATAACATTGCACTATTTATATTCAATTAAAAATGTAGTAAACAAATGTAACTGAAATAAGTTAATATACTATACTTACACTATATGCACAGTAACACATTTTATGTATAGATATATACAGTTGTGCTCATGGATCTCAAAATCATACAGTCACTGTTGGAAAGGGTTCAAATATGCAGAAGATGCTGGAAAAACAAAGAATGTGCAGGAGCTGGAGGATTTTTCATTTGAACTGCTCAGGACCAACGAGGGACTCATGAACAACTATCAGAAAACAATATCATGTCATGGATCATACAGGAAATGACACGCAGTATTAAGATTCAATTTTTAGGAACTCTGAATTGTGTTGTGGAGTATATGTAAACATCTGTGAAATCCTTTATTCTGCACAGTACTAAATAACATGCAATTTTTCATGATCCCTCTTATTTTTACACTTATGAGCAAAATTATATATATATGTTATATTGTATTAAATAATCCTAATACAATGAAAAATGTATATGTATGCATATACAGTATATGTATACATCTGTATTTTATTTTAGTAGATTATTTTATTTAGCTATTTTATTAGAACATATTTTTTTTTATTTTCAGAACTGAATATTTATTCTTGAATATTAATAAAAAAAATATTTATGTAGAAAATCGTGCCGTTTTTAAGCTAGTATAGTTTTTACTTGTATAGTTTTGATAACATTATGGACTCCGAACAACAAATGGGACAAGTATTTCAAAAAATATGGAAATTTAATATCGCCATCTAGAGCAGTTCTCTGATTGGATGGGTTATTTTAGACTTCAAGAATTGTTTGCTGGTGTGTATTCTTTTAATATTTCTGCCTTTTATTTTCCCGTTTATGACGATGATCTGAGTGTTTGTCATATGATCAAAATGTACAGAACATTAGTTCATTCTAGAGGCAAACCCAATATAGCATTGCCTATAAATAGCCTGTTACACAAGACTCTTCTGTTTGTCCTCTGCAAATAACATCTATTTCAGAGCTTTATTGGTTTGGGGTAGCTTTATATAAGCAATTATGTATCTATTGCACTGAGCACAAACCCACGGGTGTATGGTTACCTCCGACAAACAGCCCCTGGATACAGTGTGAAACCTCAACTATGGAGAGAATCTCAACTGCAAAACCCAGATTTTCCCGTTTTCTGGTGTAGATCTCAGTGTCAGTCAGAGTTACGAAGGTTGCTTGTTGATCTGGGGTCAGAATGAGTCTCTCACATCGATGATCCTCATTACCCTCCGATCAGCACTGTCATTATCCCGCTTTGCTCTGATGAATTATGGGAGGTTGGATAAGCTATAAGGAGATCAGGGATGATCTTGAAGTCTTTTTTGTAAGCAGGAGATTTCTGTGATCATTACACTAGTGATGACGTTGGTCTTTCTGGGCTCCATTGGGCCGCCTCATGCTTCGAAGTGCTTTTTCTGTGTCTTTATCTGTGGTGGCCTTGAGCGCTTTATAAAAACCTCTGAATGTGCACCGTATGGGGTCTTCTCACCCAGCAGTGCTATTTTCAGTCGCGTATACACAGGAGATTAAATTACTTTTTTTTTTTTTTTCAGCCAGTTTTATGTACTTTGATCTAGAGTCACTGTTGTCAGGATATCTTTTCATTAGAAAGCCAGTATCTCTCACAAAATAAAATCCGGTGAATGTGTCCTAAGTTAATCACAGCATTTGTTGTAATATCGGTTACCACATACACATACAAAAAAAGCAAAAGCAAAAACCCAAACATAAATCTGTGACATGGATCAACTTCATTTCATATTGTTTTGTACATTTCTGCATTTAAACCCCTTATCTTCAGTTATAATTGCTTTCATGTAATCACTGTTGATTATTCATTATTTGTGTGTTTTAAATAATTTAATGTCATTAAAGGGATAGTTCGCTCAAAATCAAAAAGCACTGGTAGGTTTAACAAGATGTGGGTGACTTTTATTCTTCAGTAAAGAAGATGTTTAGCCGAAACTGTGGTCTCTGCTGATTCATAAACTGCAAGTCAATGGCTACCATCACTTTAAGAGTCAGAAAAGCATTTCATTGTAAAACAAAATGAATATATATGCTCCTGATTATACAGTATATTTTGATCTTATGAAGCGAAACAAGAAACGGAACATTTTTAGAACATTATTGCCTGTGATCCAAACAGGGACATTTTCTGGGTGAATTTTTTGGTGAATTATCTCTTTAAATGGAGTACTGGTTAAAAATGTGCATTTGGTGAACTCACACAACCCTTCCCCCATCTGTAGCACTGACTTCTCTCTTACCCAGAATCCTCTCTGCCCTCTTGCAGGAGTGTCCTCCCGCTTCCCAGACATCATGGCTGCTGGCACTCACTCTCCTGGAGGGCCCAATGGCATCATCAGGAGCCAGTCGTTCGCCGGCTTCAGCACCCTGCAGGAGAGACGTTCTCGGTGAGGTTATGGGAAGACTTTCCACTAGATTTTTGAATGTAAAAATAAACTTCAAAATTGCAAAGGTGCCACTCATTGCGTTCATGTAAATCAGTGGGTGCAGTAACAGCATTAAAGAGTGTGTTTGTTCAGGGCACGCTAGCTTATCTTAGCTTGACGGAGTGCATCGTGAGTGGATGAGCCTTAGGCAACAGAATGTGCTCATTCTACACAATGGCCTAGATTTACTGTAGCACTACTTGTCGTGCGTGTGACACGTTCAGACTCGTTCATGTCAAGCAACCAACTGCCATTGTGTTATTATGAAACGGTGAACTGTGACATCAGAAGTAGGCTAATAAGTACCCTGTCTTTTGACAGATGTCTTAATGTCAGGAAGCACTGAGGAATTTGTACAACACTACAAGCTTTATCCGCATTTGACATGAATCCTTGAAGCCTCTCAAAAGAGAAGAGGCTGGTTATTTGCATGGATATTACAGCGTGAAGTGCACTAAAATGCCAACACTAGACTACAAGCTTCAAATCTGCACTAAGCTTTTACACTGGAAGACTATTTCACCCCCAATTAAAAAAATTATAAAAATAAGAAATTATTTATTTTAATTATATCTGTGTATATACTGCAATGCATTTTTTTTTTCAATTGCAAATTTTTTATATTTTTTTTTTTACATTTTTTTAGATTTTATTTCTATTTTCTATTTTCAAGATTCTCATTACTGTATTGATGAAGTGACTTATTTTATATATTTCATAGAATTACATTTCTATTTAAATAACAGTAATAAAAATGTTAATTTGTAGTAATTTTATTAGTTTTTTGTTAGCATTTTGCAACTCAAGTATTTATTATTATGTTTACAGAAATATCGTCACATGCAAACAATCTTAATACTTGTTTACCCTGACAGCAAAATAAATAAAAAAATAAATAATAATAATTTTAAATTGTCAACTGGTTGAGAGCCAGCAACATTTGATGCAATAGAGCTCGGTTTTAAAATCAGGCGAGCCGCAGCACAATGCAGCAACTTTGATTTAATAAACTAAGGCTTTTTTTTTATTTTATTTTATTTTTTTTAGAAAAATATAATTTCTTAATGCAAGCTGATTTTGTGGTGGCAAAGGGCTGTTTTCTTAAGATTCATTCACATCTGTTTCCAGGTGTAACTCCTTCATGGGGAACTCAGCAGTGCAGAAGAAGCCCATCTCAAAGCCCAGGAAGCCCCATCTGTCCGGGCACAAGTCCAGCAGCAGCAGCAGCTCACGAGAGCCGCAGCCCAAAAGAGTGGAAGAAGTTTACGGAGCCCTCAAACAAGGCCTGGAGTGAGTGCTGCTCAGATGTTTCCTCTGATTCACATTTCTCTTGTCACGTAGATCTTCTCTCCCACTACAGTCATATTGAGTGCATGAATCACTGCTGCTCGGATGGCTGTGATGAAATCTTTCTGTTTTGCTGCCATTGTTCCTGCATTAGTCTGAAGTCTTTGTCATTTTCTCTTTCTGTCAGTGAATATCTAGAAGTGCACCAAACAGAGCTGGATAAACTCACTTCCCTCATGAAAGACATGAAGAGGAACTCTAGACTGGTGAGACTGGATTTGACATCATCAGGAATGTTTTTTTAATAGGAGACATTCTGGCATACTGCAGTGGCAGATTTTTATTTTTGTGTTATAAACAAATATAAAACAAGTGAAAAAAGTACAAAAAGAAATTAAAAACTCATTAAAAAGTCATTAATTGCAGTGCAGCATGTGTTGTGTGCTGGAGTCAGACTTCTTTACTTGCAAAAATAAGCGAGAAAACCCTGGTGAACTATTTTCAGCAGTTTATCAGTTCAATTTAGTTGCATTAAACAGCATAAACCAGCCTGGACCATCAAGCTGATCTGAGATGGTCTTTTCTGCAGGGTTTTGTCCAAACATCAGTTTTGTTTAATGATAAAATGTAGCATTTCCTCTGAATTCACATATCTTTTTTTCTCCCTCAGGGTGTGCTGTATGATCTGGACAAGGTAGGGTCCCTAAACACATTAATGCTTCTTAACCTGTCTTAGGTGACCTGTGTTAACCTTTCTAAGAAGTTTGAGGTCAGAAACATGCAGCAGGAAAAATAAGCAGCTTAGCATTAATGATGTGCTGCATTCCTGCGGCAGTGATCTGTTATTGCGACACACTAATCGCCGCAGGTGTCAGTCGTGTTGAAAATCAGGGGCTCTGAACTTAGATTCATCCCTGTTTGAAGAACTTTCTTCTCTTTGGTCTTTTCTTTTTCAGTGAATAATATAAATGTTTGACATTTTCTCTTCTTGCTTCCTAGCAAATCAAGTCCATAGAGCGATACATGCGACGACTGGAGTTCCACATCAGCAAGGTAATTTTTTAAAATATATTTATGTGTGTGTGTGTGTGTGTGCGCATTCATTGTCTGTTTAATAGATTGGAAAAAGTAAAGGCAGTACAACATGTGAAACAAGTTTTTTTCTGAGAGCGTTTCGGGTTTCCAATAGCCGCATTTCCACTGTCGGGCCAGTGCGAGCCAGGGCTTAAAACGGCCCGGGCGGGGCTCCTAGCCTCGGGCCAGTAGCACCGAGGCCAGAGTAGCGCAGGGTTTCCACAGTCAGGACCTGAAGCTCTGCTGCGCTTCACTAAAACACACCCTTTACACGCCTCTCAGAACAACGTCACGAAACCCCATCATTCACCAACAAAGAGAAGTTATCAGAAAACTAAGAAATAAGTCACTGGAACTAGCGCGATCACAAAACGAACATGATAAAAGTGGCCGTGTGTTTGTATGCTTTGTTACATATTCAAATCGCATCAATGTTTTACTATCGATTAAGTTATGCATTAAATTAATTTCTCAAAATTCAACATCTTGAAAAAAGGACTCAAAATTAATCACACAGAAAAACATTTATTTATATTTTATTTATTTTTAATGCTTATGAAAATAGCCGCAGAGCTAAACTCTCGAGACGAGATTTATGACAGATAATATAAGTTACTAAATAAATACACCATTGTGATAGAGAATAAGAAGCTGACGTCTGATTTCTTCAAGCGGTCATATTTACCATGTTTACTGTGGTAATGTTAATGTCTTTTACATCGCTTATAAATATGTTTGCCTTGTTCAGTGATTATAATCCACACCAGATCAAGTTATTTAAAACACTCCCTGCTGACTAAGAGTGAGTTTTGAGCTCAACTTATTTTAGTCTTAAAAAAAAGTCTTTAATACCAGTGTTAAAGCTGTTATCTTTCTGAAATGATCCGCAGTGCTGAGCTCTCTAGACGCGGTGAAACTCCGCCTTTGTTCATAACCCCTCCTCTATCCCCAGCTGGTCTGCTTTGGCCCAAGGTTTTCGTAGGGCCAAAAAACCCAGGCCGTTGGCCCCGAGGAAGCCCCGACGAGGCACGATCAAGCCCCGGAAGTGACAGTGGGAACGTGACTGGCCCTGGCACACACTAGCACGCCCACTTTAATGTCCCGACTCATTTTGAGTCTTCCGGTTTGACATTCTCCAGTGTCTGGAGTCCTGTTGTGTCCCCTTCTTGTAGCAGTGTATTTCAGTGACATTACAGGTGGGTGTCTGCTGTAAACTACGGTGCTGACTGGCAACTCAGCAGCACGTCTAGTCCCAAAGTAGCCATGGCAACCTGACGACAGGAGCTTTGAGGCAGTCGAAGTGCAATTCATAGCTCAAATTATAGCCCTACGCACTTGAAATTAGCCCCGCATTCAACTAGCTCACTGGAACTCTCTGAACTGTGTGGTAGTGTACGGATCTCAAAAACAACAACAACAATCTCCCTTATAAAGAACATTTTGTGTGTGACTCTTTCGTTTCCCCGTGTGTTTTATGCTGTTTATGGTTGCCACTGGATCTAGGTCAAAGCAATTCCCTCGAGTGATGAACAAACCTCTGATGGCTCGATCCAGGGTGGGAATGAGCGTGTGCATGTCTAAATTGGGGGAGATGCATTTTCTGTATGATTTTGGTGAAGTGAGAAGGGAAAGTTTATGCTGCCCTATTTAGTGCACATGGATCATCAGTCTTGACATCCCAGAGGAAAGAAAATCACAGATGAGATCTCTTCAATATCTCAACTATTTCTCCCAGGCAGAATGAAAATAGAGTAAATGAACAAGTCTCCTACTTCTCCTAATTTTCTCCTGAGGAAAAAGACCCTAGTAATTTCATATGTGTCTTCTCTGAAGCTTCAGAAGAGATCTCAATGCTTGCTTAGGTTTGCCAACATACTTGTGATGGCCAGTACGTGAACGAATTATTATTATGAGATGGTTCTTTTAAGAGAACTGTTTAAACCAGTACAACAAATCAGACTGAATCTTTTGTAAAATTAACACGCGTGACTTCAATAACACCCTGGACATTAGAGCTGCACGATTAATCGTTAAAAGCTCACCATGTCTATCTAATTTCTACATGACAACGATTCGTCTGTGTCTATTTAACCTTTGAAAAAAATCATACCGGAAACATTCAAATCTGGCACAGAGATTCATAAAAAAAAAACCTGATTCATCCAGTAATGAAACAAGTGAGTTATTTCAAGAGTTTTTTGTTTTAATTCAGATGGTTACAACCTATAGCTTGGGAAAATTTAAAATGTAGTATCTCAAAATATTTGTATATTTTTCAAAGATCAATCAAAAAAAGATTTACTAAACAGAAATGTTCAAGATCTCCAGAGCAGGTTTAAGTATGCACTCAATACTTGGTAGGGGCTACTTTTGCAAGAATTACTGCTTCAATGCAGCTTGGCATGAAGGCAATCAGTCTGTGACTCTGCTGAGGCATTATTGAAGCCCAGGTTGTTCTTGAATCCGCTTTTCCTGACAACCTTCCCAAGGCTGTGGTCATCCCCGTTGCTTGTGCACCTTTTCCTACCACACTTTTTCCTTCCAGTCAACTTTCTATAAATATATTTTGATACAGCACTCTGTGAACTGCCAGCCCTTTCAGCAATGACCTTCTGTGACTTTTCCTCCTTGTGGAGGCTGTTGATGATTGTCTTGTCTTTGCCAAAATTGGTTGCATGTTCTAAACCAGCTCAAGAGGCACACCGTATTTATACTCAAAATTGATCAAACTTATCAAGCTCAAAATGGAATATTCAAATTTTTTGAGATACTGAATTTTTTCATTTTCCCAAGCTGTAAGTCGTAACCATCAGAATTATAACAAAACATCTCTTGAAATATTTCAGTTTGTGTGCAATGAATCTAGAATATAAGAAAGCATTAAATTGCGAAAAATAAAGACCTTAATTTTTTGAGATGCACCTGTATTTATGATTGAGTCACTGAATGATTAATTCAAACTACTTTTTTTAAAAATCCTTTTTAATTTAAAAAAATGTTTTATATATATATATATATATATATATATATATATATATATATATATATATATATATCTGGCGTCGCCAGATTTTGCACTTTCACACTGCCAGTGATGACCCGGTATATGTGCGTGCTTTCACACACAACCCTTGAAGATCCCGTAACGACACGTGAAATCAGCGCGTGACATGTAATGTATGAGTTGAAAACGCTAGGCACGTTATACTTTCACTGAAGCAAGCAAACGGTCTCGGCGTCAGTGCGGAAAGTGAGGAACTAACTGATCTCTGCATCATTACAGTTTGCACATATGTTTTCGTCGCGAACGTTGATCTTCCTTCAAAACAGCCGGTAAAAGAGTCGCGCGATAACGTGCGTCATCACTTCGATACGGAATTAGATCTGGCTTTTGTTCACACAGTGCTCGTCCCGGGTCGAACCTCGCAATGTTACTAGGTCCCTGACCCGGGTTCAATTCGGTAGTCGATCCTGGGACGTGGTTGCTTTCACACAGAAGGCGACCCGGCAATGTTCCGGAAATATTGCGGGTCCGACGTGCAGTGTGAAAGGGGCTTATAGCACCTTCTCTAAGAAGTTAATTCTAATAGGTTTGTTCCTTCCTCTTTGTTCCTTTCCCTTTAAAGCACCCAATGGCTTAGACAATTTTATTTTAGTTTCATAGCCTCTGTTGAAACACATCAGCAGAATAATATGTGGCACATTGATCTGTGAGAGCTGTGGCAAAACTAATGTCTATAATTATATCATTATTTTATGTCTCTCACAGAAAGGATATTGATAACAGCCTTCAGACCTCAGCAGGGGTTTGTGCTTTTAAAAATCAACTTTATCACAACCATAGTTGTCCCGCTTGCCCATAGGAAGTCAGGCAACACCAAGAGGAGGTTTCAAAAGGCTTGCAGTTTATGATCTGGCTTTGGACCCCAAAGATGTTTGATGTGGGTGAATTATTGTAGGTTTAATCTCTGTTTAATCAGTCTGGCATCCCCCCCGAGTAGGGGTCTAAATCCTCTGATCACAGCTGATACATGCCTGTAACTTAAGAGGATTTTTCCACTTCATCTGTTTAAAATATCCTCATTGTGATACATATTAATAGGGCATGTATGTGTGCACTCTTGTCCCATTCCTTCTGATGTTTTTGCCGTGTGTGTGTGGACCAGCTGTGTATTCTTGGCTTGTTATTTGACTCAGTTTCAGGCCTAATCCGAAACTGCACACTTGCGATGGACAGAGGGCTGACTAACAGCTGCTCACACACACACACACACACACACACACACGCACACGCATGACTGGGTTGAGTCTCCTTGGACCTCTGCTGTCAACCAAAAAGAAGTTGTGCCCAAGTAGATCAAACACATTCCCAGTGGGAACGACTTGTTTGCAGAAATGCATATCTGGGTGTGTGTCACACAGCTTTCCCAAGATGCAACATTTTCAACACCAACACACTTCTACACACCACACCACTTATACACTAACACATTATTATATTATATTTCATTACATGAATTTGAACTTGTTTTCAGACACTTAACTGCATGTTAATTCCAATTAAATAAATAAAAATGTATGAACTTTACAGTGCTCTTTTGACACACTTTAAGGACTTAATTACATCTAAATATGTGACCCTGAAGCACAAAACCAGTCTTAAGTCGCTTTGGTATATTTTGTATATCCAAAAATTAAAACATTGTATGGGTCAAAAAAAAAATAATTTTATGCCAAAAATCATTAAAAGTAAAGATCATAGATATTTTGTATTTCCTACCGTGAATATATCTTAAAACGTAATTTTTGATTAGTATTATGCATTGCTAAGAACTTCATTTGGACAACTTTAAAGAAGATGTTCTCCATATTTAGATTTTTTTTTATATATAAAATGTGTATGCTCGCATGTATAAGAAAAATATTTTAGAAATCTTTAATTATTACTACTTAATATTTATTTGTATATGATGGTTACTCCACATGATATTTTATGTAATATTATATTTTATACTTTAGACATTTTATTTGAAGTTTTCATGAAAACAGTATAAAAGTTTTTAAAAACCATACAAAACCAGAATGAATACAAAGAGTTAATTTCTAAGAACTCAGAATCTTTTGAAAAATAATTTAAATCAGCCTTTGTTGTTGTTGTTGTGGACACTCTTATTCGTCACTGACCTATCTATATCATGAAATTCATAAATTTTTCAAGTGTGGTGCAAGTGTCCAAATATTTTTTGAGGCCACTATATTTGGAGGACTGTTCAGAAGAAATGGTCTTTTTGTGGCAGTCACTGCAGGCCTGTCTGTTTGTGTCATCTCGGGCAATGCCTCTGAGAACAAATGCTGTGGGCACAGCAAATTAGATAGAAAGCGGTCATTGAGTGGACATGAATATTTAACAATATCAGTCTGGCAAAGTATCAGCCGATTGTAATGGCTCAGTGATTTCTTCAAACACAAAGTTTGCCCTCACTATGACAATAATGATTGGTTCTTCTGGCATATATGTTGTCACATGATCATTTGTTTTGAGGCATGATTGAATATGCGGAGGTGCCAATGCGATTTGAAGGAAATGTTTTTTAATGTCCTAAAGTTCTGTTGTCATTCACTCATGTCATTCCAAATCCATAAGACTCAAGTTTATCTTTGGAACAAAAAATTTAGTCTCATTTCATGCTTTAGGAAGTTTAAAAACATACATAGAGCTCATCAAACATAGCAAACGCATATTTACTAGATGTTTCAGAACAACCCTCATTGGTTCTTGTGCATCCAGCACATTGGTTTGCCCTGTTTGATGTGTTTTATTAATGTCCATCAATTAATGCTTCTGTAGTATACATGAATAAATAATGTTTATGTTGTATATGTGAATAAAAGTCTAAACTAAATCTTTTTTGGTTTTAAACTGCCCAATTTAAAGGGATTAATTAATTTATTTGTTAAAATTGTCTTTGAAATGTCAAAGTCTGGTTGGAATAGACTTTTTATGGAGGGATCTGTTGGGTTTATTAAAAATGTCTTTTAATTTGTGTTTTGGAGTTGGTTTTGGAATGACATTTGAGTAAATAATGACTAATAAATTATAATTTTCTTTTTGGGTGAACATTCCCTTTAAATGTTGGTCTTTTCAGCTGTCACATGGCCTCAGAAGATGTTAAATCTGGTGAACTACCTGAATGCTAAAAAAGATAAGATTGGGGGGTTTTATTCTACCAAAATGTGTAATTGTGAAATGAGTTGTATGGACTATTTCATGGTACCTCTGGTTGCTGAGTGTTTTAATTTCATGGAAAATTCCCTCAAATAGGACACTGGTCTGATAGCTAGAGTCAAGAAAAAAAACTGTATTTTTCTGAAGGCTTATTTATTGTCAAAATGCAGCTCATAAAAATTCACCCAGAATGGACCGGGCTGGGGGCGGTTATGGTGATTCATTTCCCATGCTGCTTCGCTGCTATGGCAGATGAGAGGAGTCAGACAAGGGCTTTTGTGAGGCCAAATAAACAGGCAGCTGTGTACCACATTAGAGCTGTGATTGGTGACAGTACACGTGTGTGTGTGTGCAGTTCTCCAGACTTGGGTGGGGTCTTTCGTCCCAGTGTAATTAAACCCACAGGACCACCGTCCAGACACTCCATCTCCACATGCGCACAGCTAACTGTTTGTCTAATGCATGTCGTTTATCATGAGCAACCCCCACACATCATAGCACACACACGCACATCCATCATACACACGGTTAATATACCCCACCACACACACTAATTGGGTTAGATTGTCCCGTTTCTCACCCTTTCCTCTTAATGAGAGACTTCAAAAAGCCCTGCATCAATATTTCAGGTCCCTCTGCTGCATGTGTTTGAATATTTCCTTTTGATTTAGTATCTTGACATGTTTTGTTTTCTCCTATAAGCGAAGAATCTGTACGTTATGGATTAAATCTGCGCACAGACTTCCTCGCAGAGCGACGCTCAGTAGGACACATCCTTGGCATCACAACAGGGTTTCCTACAAGATGTTGTACTTCCAGTGTTGTATCACCCGAAAAACATCTTACTAAACATTAACCATTCTATTTTCTCCAACATGTAATCACTTTAGATTAAAATACCATTGTAACAGAACTCTCAAACTCCATTCTGCTACACTATTAACTGAACACACAAATATTAAGCCGTTTTTATCATTAATAATAACAAGAAATGTTTAATGAGCACCAATTCAGCTAATTAGTATGAGTTCTGAATCATGTGACACTGAAAACTGGAGTAATGATGCTGAAAATTGCATTTGCATCACAGGAATGAATTGGATTTGAAAATATATTAAAATAGAAAGCAATTACAGTTTCGTTTTTGTAGAAAGTTTCGCTGTGTTTTATAAATGAACTGCATTTAAAGAGTTTCCTCACAAACGGACGCTCCACTAGAAACAATCAGTTCAAGTCAGGTCGAAAGGAAACCGTTTTAATGCGAAGTGCTTAAAATAACAGCTTAAAAAAACAAATAATGGCGTATCAACGCCTTAACATTCCTAAGTATAATTTAGCTGTGGCACTGCAGATTGAGCAGCGGTGGAGGAAACGCTGGATCAGAGGAAATCACGGCTGGATCTCGTTTAGCTCCAGTGTCTTTCCCTCTTCATCCCTAATCTATTTTCTCTCCCCCATCATTCTCTGTTCTTGCTGGCCCTTTTGGTTCACTTGTTTCTGTCGCTCATGGTCCATCTCCGCATCCTCATTTTGCCCCTTGCTATCTCTCCATCCCCCTCAATCACTCTCTCTTAGCATAGCTAATTTGAGCCGGCCAATGTTCACTGAGTTGTGAATGTGCTAAATGTGCATTTCCATGATAAAGGCCGTGGCTCCGAGCTGCTCGTCTGTCACACAAGTATGGCATTACTATTGTCCCCAGGGCTGTTGAGCTGCATCATTTTGTGTTTGCTTTTGAAGTGTTCAAATTCATTTTCAGTGCTTGGTACAGTACGCCGCTCCATTGTGCTGACAGAACGTTACAGTAGATTGTAAAAGCCACGTTTCTCTGCTGAATGGGGACCCCCAGGGCTCGGTAATGATGGATGCTGGCACTTTAGACATCAAAGCTAGCGTTTATGCAATCTTTAGTGAGCGCTAGCATGTGTAGTGCTGCTTTCGTGTAATATAAGTCTGTGTGCCAATGCGGTGTGTGTGTGTGTATTTACAGGTCGACGAGCTGTACGAGGGCTTTTGTATTCAGAGAAGGTTGCGTGATGGTGCCAGTAAGATGAAACAGGCCTTCACTGCTTCACCCTCCACTAAAGGCACACGTGAGAGTCTGGCGGAGGTCAACCGCAGATACAAAGAGTATACAGAGGTACATTATTAATGTTTGCTTGTCTGACCAGTTGGCCATTTTTTTTATCGCTTTGTTCGCGCTCAAGTAGAGAACATATTTGGGATCAGCTTGAGTGTGGATCATCTGAATGACTAATTGACTAATTGGTCTGTGTAATTAGGCTGGTTTTGAGTTCATTTGTATCTGAAAGGGCATTTACATAAGACATACAGGTCTCAAGATCAGCTTTTAAAGGTTTAACTATTTTCGACACAGTATTTTAATATTGCCAGATAATATGCAACAGCCAAACATTTTTGAGTATGTATGAGATGTGTATATGTATTAATGGTTCTTTTTATAATTTTTTTTTTATTAATACTTTTATTCAGCAAGTGTGCATTCAATTGATCAAAAGTGACATTAAAGACATGTATAATGTAAGATTTCTGCTTTTTAGAACTTCTTATTCATTCAAGAATCTTGGAAAAAAAATGTCACTTTCCACAAAAATCTAAAACAGAACAACTCTTTTCAACTTCAGTAACAAGAAGAAATGAAATTCAGCTTTGTCATCATAGGAATAATTATTTTTTTTAAATATATGAATAAAATTAAATTTTAATATTATAAAATTATTATTTTTACTTGATCAACTAAATTCAAGCATTAAAGACTTCTTTCAGAAACAAGCTGTAAATGGTTAAAACAGTATTAGAAATATTTCTTACAATAAATCGACTAAGATATGAGGAACAAAATCACAAATTGTTTCAAACTTTTGCTTAAAGTTATATTTAATATAATTAGAATTATACATAACATATGCAAACAAACTGCCTACAATAATTACACTATATAATAATAAATATATCATAATATACTCTTTGATTTATTTAATAATAATGCAGATTACTACTTATAGTTTGGTCACACTTTATTTTAAGGTCCAGTTCTCGCTCAATAATTTGCCAGTTGTTAAGGTTAGGTTTTAAGTATGATTAGTGATGATGAATATGGTCATGCAGAATATGTGCTTTTATAAGTACTAATAAAAAGACAATATGTTATTAATAAACAACTCGTTAATAGTGAGAATTGGTCCTAATAGCATAAGTTCTGGTAAGAAATGTCTCAATAGCTAATTTCTCCTGTCATTCATGTTACCGTATGTTCCCGTCTCCTCAGAACATGAGCTCTTTTGAGGCCGAGCTGGAGAACCTGTTGGGGGAGTTTCATATCAAAATGAAAGGTACTGGATTTTTGCACAAAAATGTGAAACAATCTATAAAATATGTTTTGTGTTTCAATAACAAACTCTTGCGCTCCTTTGCACCCCGTCTCAGGATTGGCAGGTTTTGCCAGGCTTTGTCCCGGCGATCAGTATGAGGTGAGTTGTTTGTAAAACCAAAAAACAGAAACTCATGCATTCTTTTTTTTCTGTAATAAAGCCAGATGCGTCTTTCTTCTATCAAGTTACTAAACGCTTGTAGTAATTGCCTGCTGTTCTGCCTAGTACATCCAGTTCATTCGTAATCACAGTTCTCTTAGCAACGTTTTCTCTTCTGATCCACAACTACATACACCCACCGAACCCAAGGCTGTATAAAACGAAACACTGAAAACTCCCATTGCTTTACTGCTCTGTTTACAATTCTGTGAACTTGTGTTGGCAGTGTTTTCCTAATTCTGACATTTGGTGTTCTTTTCGCCTCTCTCTTTCTTTTTCTGGCAGATTTTCATGAGATACGGCCGCCAGCGGTGGAAACTGAAGGGGAAGATCGAAACTAACTCCAAGCAGAGTTGGGATGGAGAGGAGATGATCTTCATGCCCCTCATTACAGACCTCATCAACATCAAGGTGGGCTCCAGTCCACACAGTCATCCATTAATTAATGGGACTAATTCTGACAGTGACACATACTGGGTTGTCACCACCAAAGACATTCAAAAAGAGACGATTGATTCTTCAAATGTTACACCTCGTACCCTCTATCTTGAATTATTTGGTTAGATCCTCGATGAATGCAAGAAAAAACATGCTCCTATAAATTTGCATGTATCTGCTATTTGCAATGCATTTATCTTGAATGAAACGGTTCTGAATGGACGATTCTCAGTTCATTATTTCTCTATTCTACCAGGTGACAGAGTTAAAGGGGTTGGCCACTCACATCTTGGTGGGTAGTGTGATCTGTGAAACCAAGGACCTGTTCACCGCCATGCCTCAGGTGGTAGCAGTAGACGTCAACGACCTGGGAACCATTAAACTTAACCTGGAGGTCGCCTGGTTGTAAGTGAAGTTTTCTAATAAAACAAGATGAGAAGTTAATGAAACTGATGATATACACTGCCCTCCTCAGGACAGTCATGAAAGTCACACAGAATTACTTCTGCCTAACAGTTCATTTTTTTTTTTTCTCAAATTGTGTTTTCTTTCATTAAATGCTTAAGTATGATATTAGATTGCTGTGCATGAATGCATGTCTGTCTTGTTTTTACAGTCCGTTTGACGTGGAGGATCTGACACTGTCTTCAGGAAACGTGAGTAAAGCCACCGCCCTTCAGAGACGAGTTTCAGTGTACAGCCAAGGCACACCCGAGACGCCCACTTTCCAGGACACGTCTTTCTTTGTGAGTGCAATTCTAAACAAATCCTCTCAGTTTTGTTTAAAAGTCCTGCTTCTGTCACCAGCTGCATCCTTACACACTTTAATCCTGCCCGTGTGAAAAAGAAGTACACACAAACATTCTTTTAAATTAAGTACAGAAATAAGAGAATAAGTTTTAAGACACTTGCCTATTGTTTAAAATTAAGTGAAAATGTATTGTATTTTAAATTTGTTAAATGCAACTTTATATGCCATTTCATAATGAACTATATTGTCTTTGGACATGTCATCTCTTCTTTTTATTTAAATATATATGTAATTACATATTTGCAATGATAAATTTGCTATTAAGAACATTTTAAATGTGTGACTCTGGACCACAAAACCTGTCATTATTTTTTAAAATTGATATTTAAACATCATCTAAAAGCTGAATAAAATATTGAGAAAATCACCTTTTAAAGTTGTCCTAATTAAATTCTTAGCAATGCATGTTACTAATCAAAAATTACGTTTTGATATATTTACAGTAGGAAATTTAAAAAATATCTTCATGGAACATGATCTTCACTTGATATCCTAATGATTTTTGGAAAAATCTATAATTTTGACCCATACAATGTATTTTTGGCTATTGCTACAAATATACATGTGCTACTTATGACTGGTTTTGTCATCCAGGGTCACAGATACTAACTTGATATGTAATATCAAAGCATTACAATTAAAAATATAATCAAGTACTTGCCATTACAAAAGATTATTAA
Organism: Carassius auratus; assembly: GCF_003368295.1. Classification (NCBI taxonomy): domain Eukaryota; kingdom Metazoa; phylum Chordata; class Actinopteri; order Cypriniformes; family Cyprinidae; genus Carassius; species Carassius auratus. Next base: position 16,675,955 of record NC_039261.1, on the reverse strand, counting down.
AACATAAAGATTTAAACTACTTAACATTGCACTTTTTAAAAGTATAATTAAGTGTGAAAAATAGTAATGAAAGTGTAAATTCAATTTAATAATTCTCTTGATTTATTATTTAATATTTTACTATCTGCAATTACAGTTAATAGTATGATTGAAATACGGGACGTGCACATTCAGTGCAGCGGAGCACACTTCTTTTTACAAGGGTGCACGTACAGTATGAAACGGGAAACTGTGGTTTTCAAATGAGGTGTTAGATCACACTGTCACATTTCCCACCTTAAAAGCAGAGTACTAAACTAAAAATAACACTACTGAGTCTGGCTAGCTGTTCTGGGTTCAGTGTTTATTATTTTGTGTGTATTATTGAATATGAAAGCATCTTGTATGTGAATGTTCATGTTTAGTCTGTGCTGCTGTGTCTAATTAATTGTATTCACCCTGTGGCACCATGTTGTGTGTACATGTGTGTGTGTGTGTGTGTGTGTGTGTGTCAATGGCAAAGAAGTGGCATCCCCGGCGGTGGGAGGGTCAGGGTCTCTCATTCTTGCACACGCTCCGAGAGACGCTCTTAGAGAAACTCAGACGCAGTCGCTCTTTTGGCGATCTGGCTGTGCTGAAACCTCGCTCAAGGTCCAGTCTGGAGGTCTACGTGAGTCAGGTCACCATGTGTCCTGCTCTTCTGAGTGAAAATCTGTGTGTGGCTCTTTTCTTTGCTCGCGTTTTCTGCTTTTTTTTCACACAAAAACAAGTTTCTTTTCACTCACACATCCACTTTTCCACACCATAATATTAGATGTTCAAAGACCCTGTGAAATAAAAATTGTGGCTTTTAGTTAATGTTAGCTTTTGTGTGGTTAATTCCACTGTGGCGACTCATAAAGGGAGAGTTCATGTTAGCTTTGAGTCCTTCTGTGTGCAAACAACAACAACCAAAAGAGTTTTCTTCCAGGAAGATGGTTTTAAAATATCGACTAATGCTATTCACAGGAGCAATTTTTGTTCAGTTACAGTAATCGAAAACCTACCTAATAGACTGTCTTACAGTGAAATCGACCGTCTTAAGTTACATGTTTAAGCCACTCACATGTGAACTTTGACAAATCACAAGTGCACAAATGGTCAGCCTAGATTATTTTAAGCAAAGGTTGTTGTAGTTTTCACAACTGCTTCCCAGTTTTATGTGTAGTATGTATCAGACGGTCAATGAGCAGACCGTGAGGATGTCCCACCACAACTTCCTGGAAAGAACATTAGGATATGTTAAACCAGGGTTTCCCAAAAGAAGAAACTGTTGGGGGTTCCTGAGTTGATGAAAAGCTATTTTACTTCATTTTAAATTAAACATGATTTAAAAAAGACACCAAAATGTTTTAGCAAGTAGTTTCTTATGCTCATCAAGACTACATTTGATCAAACATACAGAAAAACCAGTACTAATGTGAAATATTATTATCATTTAAATACAGTTTTCAGTGTCAAATGATCCTTCAGAAATCATTCTAATTGAACTGATTTGCTGCTCAAGAAACATCAATGTTCAGATCAGTGTTCAGTTCAGGTCAAACTGCTTTAGCTGACAAAACATTTGGGAATCCCTTTGTTAAAAAACATTTCGTGGAAGTCTTTAATTGTTCTGCTGCTCTTTAGTGTGCTTGACTTTTGGACAGAAAATATTGTTTGCTTCTTTAGATTACTATAGATACTATAGATAATAGTGCTGATAGGAATAAATGACGTCAGGGAGCCATATTTACAATATTTTCTTTCTCTTTCCATCAAACAGTCCACTTTACCAGACGACGTCTTTGAGAACGGAGGCTGCGGTGTGGCCGAATGCAAGCGCCTGTCCTTCACCTTCTCTGACACGCCCATCTCAAGCCCCGCCCCCATCCAGTCAAACCCCGAGATCACAGTCACACCCCCTGAGACGGACCCTCCCTCTGATCCAGCTCCAGCTTCTGAAGACCAGCCGGTTGAGGAGGAGGAGTGTGTGGAGGAAGACTGCGGCAGTGTCAGCGATCCAGATCTGGAGTGGGACCAGGCTGAGGCCCAGGGGCACACCACAGGTTCGCCGGCCCTCTCGCTGTGCTCCGAGAGTCAGCTGTCTGCGGTGGGACCCGAGGATGTGGTGTTCATGGAGCCCAACGTGTCTGACGAAGCCCTGGAACTGAAGCCGGTGGAGCTGGACGGGGAGGAAGGCAGTCTGACCAGGCAGCTGGTGAGGAGGCTCACCTCCTCTGACATGCTTCCCGAGGTCGGCGCTGTGAGCTGGTCTGGAGAGAGCAGCAGGACCTTCCAGGAGAGCAGCCTGGAGGAGGCCATTCAGTCCCTGCTCCTGCGGCTGGAGAGCTTGGGCCAGCGCTGCGGGGAGCTGCAGGACTTGGAGCAGGAGGTCATGAGACTCGAAGATCTGCTTAAGGTCAATGAGTTTTCTGTGGTCTTTAACTAGAAGAGTTACTGTTGAAATTTGATTCAGACCTGAGTTTGTTTGATCATGACGCTTGGTTCGTTTTATTAACATGAACGTAGGTATCAAAGATCCACGGTTTGCAAGAAAAGGGTGGTCTGGGGTTCAGATAATGCAGTTTTGTAAGACTTGAGGGTGGATTTGGTCTCGAGTCCAAATCCAAGACCATATTTTCATGGTATTGGTCTTGTCATGGGTTCAAGGAGCATTTGGACTCTTGGTCTTGAGACCTGCATGCTCTCATTTAGATCTCACACCTTCGGTACCATTGGTACTTACGCTAATGTAGAAAAACAGCAGGATCTTAAAATGTTTATACCAACTTGGTACCACAGAATGTAGTGTGATTGGATTACATTCATTCTACACACATTCATTACTATATAGAACATACTTTTTAAACAGTTGTTAAAGGAATAGTTCACCCCAAAATGAGTTTACTCACCCTCAAGCCATCCTAGGTTTATATGGCTTTCTTCTTTCAGACAAATACAATCAAGATTTCTATAAGAAAATGTCCTGGCTCTTCCAGTCTTTATTATAGCAGTGGAAGGGGGTTGAGATTTTGAAGCCCATAAAAATGCATCCATCCATCATAAAAAGTGCTCCACGAGACTATGGGGGTCAACAAGGGCCTCCTGAAGTGAAGCAATGCATGTGTGTAAGAAAGATGTACATATTTAAAACTTAATAAACCGTAATCTCTAGCTTCCGTTGTCATAAACACGAGTGGCGTTCCAGCGGATGACGGAGGCATAGCGTAAGCTCTGGTGAGAATATGCTCATATGTCTCATGAGAACCAAGTTTTGTTTACAACAGGAAAACCAGTCTCCTCTTGGCTTATTGAAAGGGTTTTTTAACTTTGAGCAACACGTTTTAAAACGTCCTCTCATGCGCAAGAAGACTCCTGTAGAAAATAATTGAAAAGCAGCAGATTGGAAAGCAAGAACTTGTTGGGTGTGAACAAGCACCTTGTCTCAGATGATCTCAGTCTTGAATGAAGGTTGTTGCTTCTCCTCCTCAGTGTCGGGTACCTGCTCACAGGAGCCGTTCATCCAGCCTCAGTTTGACAGTGGAGAGCGCTCTGGAAAGTTTCGACTTCCTCAACACCTCGGACTTTGATGACGATGACACAGGAGATGACGCTGCCGCCCTCTCACGCGCGGTCTTCTTTGACATGGAGTCAGAGAGAATCAGGTGAGTTGGACATTAAATCCTTTGGTTCGGTCCGGTTTCTCTGAGGAACTCAACTACATGACCTCGGTAGTTGTGCCCTCTGGTGGTGACAGTATGTCTTACACGTTCATCAGGTCGGGCCAACATCCAGAAGCAAGAGGCCACCTGAGTGAAGCCCTCACTGAGGACACTGGTGTGGGGAACAGTGTGGCCGGCAGTCCATTGCCTCTCACCACCGGAAACGAGAATCTGGACTTGGCCATTGTTGTTCATCTGCAATACTGCAGTCATCTCATTCAGGTGATTCTGTTTTTCCACCATTGCAACGTCATTTTCTCCTTCTCAGATTCAAAAATAGTGTGATTTTTTTTTTGTCTTTTACACCAATCATGGTCGGTAGACAGCACATTTATGGCATAAACAGATTGATCTGTGCCATTGTCTTTTTTAATATAAAATGCTGTATGTATGTAAAGTTTCTCTATGTATGGGATGCAGTTGTTGACCTCAGGAGGAAGCCAGTCGCAGCACAAGACATGCCTGCACAAACTAACAACTCAAACACTTCTGTTGGAGGATCTCAGTGAGAAAAACTTTGACAGACCGGGCAGCTGCATTTTAGTGTCTGATGGTGAGTATATCTTAAATATTTAGTTGTGAAGTATTCACGTTTACTATTCCTTCTGAAATTATTTTGATGTTACAGTTACTTTTCACGTGTACTTCAATGCCTGCATTTCAAAGAGTTTAGGCTGTTGAAGCATGATATTTGTTTTATTTAAGTGTTTTATTTTGCACTATAATGAGAATGAAAAGCAATTGCATGGCACCTAAGAAATCTTTATGACTGCTAAACTTCCTTAAATCACTTGTTAGGTGTGGTGGAAAGTTGTGTTTGTGTAAAGGTCTTTCTTGGTTCTCTAAACAGTGTTGCCTGGGCTGGTGGAGCGTCCGGCGCTGATGTCTCTGTGGTCTGACTGCAGCGGTGGTCTGTTTCACACTACACTGGACCGAGTGCTGAAGCACATGCAGCTCAGCTTTGCATTACCACTGCAACAGATTCTGCCTCACTCTCCTGACTCAGGTAGTGGCAATGACAACAGTATTAATCTACAGGAGGAAACATCAGTGAATGTAACATCAGAGTTCATCTGCCTGTGTTTGCATGTGTTTCCAGTGATAAGGATGGTTCTGCGTGAGATGATGGACAGCAGCGAGCTAGCCTCTTCCTTGTGTCCCTCACTGCCCCCTCTGGCACAGGATATCCTCACTGTGTTTCAGTTTCACCGCTACACTGTTGAACATGATGTCACGGACATGGAACGACACCTGCTGGATTTAGCCAAAGAGGGTAAGCCGCTTTATTGAATAATGAGTTTGAAGCTTTATATATATATTATTAGCACAGTTTTAACATAGCGTAACACTCTCTTTTGTTTCCGAACCAGTCATGCTTGAAGAAGCCCTGAGCTGTGGGGATACAGAACGCTGTGTGAAGGAACTACAGGAAGTGTCCGTCATGTGTCTTCAGCCCCGCCCTCAAACCTTGTGGGCCGTGGCTGGGCTGTTGACCTCTGATGACCCTGATGTGATGAAGGCCGCTACAGCCTTCCTCTCCTCTGCTGCCTCACACAAACCCTTCAGGTCAAAGGTCAGTCTTGTACCGGGCTTGTACAGCCAATGGTTGGCTGTTGGTGGAGTTGATAAATGGGTTGGTCTTAAATAGCCAGGTTTAAATCTACATAAGCTGACATTAAAAGGTTTTAGGTTAAGATTTTTTTTTTTTTTCAAGCTTTTGAAAAAGGTATTCAAGGCTGCATTTACTTGATCAATACAGTAAAAACTTGGTAAAAAAAAATAAAAATGCATAAAAACTGATGGAAACAATTTTAGATGTATATCTCATGATTGCATAATCAGGTAATACGGAAAATTGAAAATTGAGGAAATAGAAAAATAAGAATAAAAAGAAACCATAAATATATGATAAAATATTGAAAAATGAAATCATTTGAATCATCATAGTAGCAGCAGGACAGCTGTTTGAGGAGCCCAGGAGGTGATGACGTTAAGCTTGTCTGTGTGTTTGTCTTCAACAGGCTGTTGATTGTTACACACAAGCCTTATCAGAAGCAGACCGATCAAGAGCTGCATGTGCCGCTTTGAGCTGCCTGCAGGTCAGTCCGTCTCTCTGATTGCATCACACGTCACTAACACTGAAGATTAAATCATATCCGTGATTGTTTGCCAGACGTTTCATTAAGCCTCTCTGTCTGTCGGGGGTTATTTTCAGGCTGTGGAGAGCATTGATGCTGTGGTGTTACTGTGTGACTCAGCAGATGAAGATCTCTACCAGATTGCCATAGAAACCCTCCTCACCTTCGGTAAAACCTCTGCACTATTACTCAGTTTCTGCTCATTAGTGTAAATCTGACTGAGATCTCTTTTTTAGACCGCATTTTATTAGACAAAAATATGTATTCTATGAAGTCACCAATATTTTTGGCATGTTTTCCCAGAAGAGAAAGACTGTATGATTGACTTTGAGAAGTATGCTTGCACCAGGGTCCCTACAAGTGTCAAAGGGATAGTTTTCCCATAAATAATTGACTGACCTTTAAGCCGCTCTAGGTGCACATGACTTTCTTCTTTCGGATCAATACAGTCATGTTATATAAAACATTTTTGTGGCTCTTCCAGGCTTATAATGGTAGTAAATGGGATTTACGTTTTTGAAGTCCAATAACATGCATAAATCCATCATTAAAACAATTACAGTACATGCATTTCGTTAATATTAGCACTATCTGTTAAATGCTTTTAATTAAACACACTATTAATGTATCGGAAACTTTTATCGTCAGTGTTGAAAACCATTGTGCTGCTTAATATTTTGTGGAAACCATGATACAGTGAAAATCCTTTTTTTAGATCACTTTTGATCAATTTAATGCGTACTTGCTGAATAATTTCGTAAAGAAATCTTACCGACCCCGAACTTGACTAAAGTAAAAGACAATTCAGTTTGAATGTCAATTTGATTTGTGCAGGTCTTAAAAAAGGTCTTAAAAACTGACATGTACATTATACATGGTTTCAGCACTTGTAAACATCACCTGAAAGTCTTCCTGTGTCTTACGGAGCATGTTTGTGTGTTTCTGTTCCCAGGTGAAGACGGGCGGCTGGCATACGAGCAGTTGGACACCGTGCCGAGGGAAATCGTGCGGCTGGGGACTCGTCGCGGTAACACTGTTACCACTTCATTTTAGAAAAACGACTCGATCTCCCCTTCCTGTGACCCTGCACACTTCAGACGTGTAATACACACCACCTGCTAACAAGAGGAAGGTGAAGCTTGGCCTTCGATCTTGAGACCTTCATCACAGAGTGTCCTTATCTGCAGGATGTTTGCTACTGGTGTCACAGTGGTCCTGAGTCATCGTTGCTGATTGAACAATAAGAGTGTTATTATCAGAAGTTAGTTATTTGCAGATTGCAGTTGCACAGTTGGAGCAAGGAAATCCTATTTTAATTTTGTTCTGGGATATTTGTTTTTTTTCACCTGCGTTCCATTTCAGGGATTATAAGGGACTGTTTTAATGCTCCCCGCTTAGTTTATTTTTTTGACCTGGGCAGAGTGAGATTTCTGTGACCTCTGGGAAAGGAACGATATTGTGTGCTGTTTGAACCCAGCTGGATGTGTGGACTACTGAAGAAAACAGTGTGGGTGCTGGACTGCTGATTAACACATCGCTTGCTTGTCTTCACTGGTCAGAAGAAAATATTTCTATGGACGGAGCCTGTATTGAACACATTAACACGGTACTAATGCCTGAGCACATGGGCTCTTATAACAAGCGCTGTCTGGAATCCGTCAGAGTATATGAAAATGCACTTTTACACTATATTCTGTCAGAGAAACGTGATTCATTACTGTGAATTTTTGGTTTGTGCGTAAATGAAGACTGGAAGTTTATTTTGCTCTGTGATCCGAACTTGCTTCTGTGCCTATTATTACTGTACTACTGAGTCATGTGACTGTAATATCATTCGTTATGTTTATTTATTTTTCATTTCTCTTCACTGTAAATGGTTAAGATGCTGATATCACCCTATTTTATTTGTTGTTGTTGTTTATTAAAATACTGAGAACGGATCGTTTTAATGTACTAAATATCAGTTCACAATATGATTAGGTACAGCACAGTCAGGATTTTGGTATTATCGAGGGGCTATTCACTATGATTTTTTTTTTGTTGTATATGTATATAGTTGACATTTTACATATATAAAGATGTTTTACTGATCAGTCTTATCTTTTAACAGTGTATTCATGGGGTTATACAGTATTTGTGCTCAAGGGAACCTTTCCTAAATGCATTTTCAGTATGCTAATGCACATGACCAGAGAAAATGCTCTTTGCTAAACAAAAGCTTGCCTCGTTTTGACACGTTTACACACCCTGTGTTGATCTTTAATGCTCTCAAATGTAAATTTATGCTTATGGCGGCAATTAAAACGCCGTTTTGTAGTTCACCCGACCTATTTTTGCAATATTTTCTATGACATTGAGAATTGTACGGAAGCAGGGGCTTAAATCTATCAAAGGAGCACATTTCGAGGAATGTACCAAGTACAGAAAGGTTACGCAAGTATATGCCTCACAAGCACAACTGTTTTGGTAAGATTGTTTCTTAACAAGTTATTTGGCATTTACCGCACAAACGCCGAAAGCCATAATGATACAGAAGTCAATATATTTAAGGCCATTTTGTGGTTTCTATTTATCAGAATTATCTATAACAGACGTTCAAAAATAATACTTTTTTATGCTGTTTCTCTGTATTTAGTTGGCTGTTTTCTTGCTTTCTTTGTCTAATGATAACCATTACAGTATTTAACCCTGGGCATTGGTGATCACTCCTGGAGATATCAAAGGAGGAGGATGAATTAACATTTATTTCCTTGTACTCATCTCAGACAGAAGCTCAGTGAACTTAAACTGCATTTATTCTTCAACCCTCATTCAAATGTAAATTAATGTCCTTCTTGATAGGAAAGCTGTTGTTGATATGGTTTTGTGAGTGTGTTATTGTATGTGTCCAGAGCTTGAGCACACAGCTTGCAATAGCTTTAGCAACTATTGTTTGAATGAAAGCAGATTTCACTTAATGTCACAGTGCTAATGTTCCCTCACTGTTTCATTTTTATGAGTTTACTGTATTTCCTCTGCTGAAAGTGGCAATAAAATGTATTTTTACAAAATTGTCAGATATGGAATTGTGCTGTTTTTAATGCCTGTAGTGCATGGTAAATGTTAAACAGTTTTTACTACATGCACAATATGAGAGTTTCAAGAGCTGCGGATGTGCAGACATTAGAACAGCTGTTGCTCATTACAGTACAATATATATATATATATATATATATATATATATATATATATATATATATATATAAACACACACACACACAAGTTCAAGCTGTTTCATGATCCAGTCCATGGCAAAGAACTAAATTCACATTCCATTCAGGTAATACAATTTTTCTGAAGCAAATGGACATTTAAAAAGATGTTTTTCTTAGTGTAGAAGGCATTTTATGAATACTTTTGTGAAAACGTACTAAATGGATGATGTCACGATACCGAGCTGCATTAAATGAAAACAACGTTCCGTTTTGAAAAAAAACTTTTTGCAAAGTGTTTCGAGACAGGCAGACGCATGCCTCGGCTCCTCTCCTCATTGTACGACAGTTACATCAAGCCTTATTTTTCCTCTGGCCTGGAAAGACCAGACAGAAGCCACAAAAATAAGATCCTCGAGGCTGGTCGACTGATCCGGAATACGCTGCTGCCCGTGGCGGTGAGAGCAGGCGCAGCTCGGGACATCGGGATATTAAGTTACACAGGTGATGAAAAAACCAAAACGTTTCTATATTACAGGAGGACGCCTTTTTAATCTTAAGTGATATTATGAAATATAAAACTAAAACCGCCAGCGGCTGGTCTTAATGAAGGGGTCAGTGAATCGTTGGAAACAATGCGTTCAAAACAAAGCAAGTAATAAAAGCTGCGCATTGAGTAACGTTAGTCTATGGTAGTTACCAATGGCTGTGGTATGTAACGTTACTACATTCATGAACCTGGACCACAAAACCAGAAATAAGTAGCACTGGTATATATAAAACATACGTTGTATTTGTTAAACTTTTTTTTTATGCCAAAAATCATTAGAATAAGTACAAATCGGGTTCCATGTAGAGGTTTTGTAAATTAACTATTGTAAATATCTCAAAACTTAATTCTGCATTGCTAAGAACTTAATTTGGACAACTTTAAAAGTGATTAACATTTTGATTTGGCGCAGCCTCAGATTCCAGCTTTTCAAATATAGGGTTTCCACAGGTCCTTTCAATACACACACACACACACACACACGGTCCTTGAAAGTGCTTTTTCTACAAAGTTTTCTGGAAAACATGTCCAATATTTCTAGCTTGGAACCATTACCACTGATGGAAGGGAGCAAAAACAGTCCACATGGTAAGTGAAACACAGCAAGGGCTTTTATGGTTCTAGACCCTACTAACTTCTATACTGTTTTAGGAGGTTATGAACATGCAGCTCAAGCAGCAGACAACTACATGGCAAGCATGATGGAGCTCCTGAAAACACCAGGCCTTATGGATCAGCACGTCATTCAACTTCTTGAAGGCCTCAGTGCAATCTGCTATCTCCACATCGCCAACCAAAACAAAGCACAAGCACTTGGGCTCCCAGACACCCTGCTCGAGTTTGTAGCTCCAACCAGCAAACTCTCCTTTACATCACAGCGCTGGAGCTGCTACCTTCTCAACATCCTCTGTTGCCACAATATCCCAATCATCTGCCACCTCAAGGACTCAGAGGCCCTGCAGTCCAATCTGGAGAAACTGGCGAGTCTGGACTGGGAGAAATGGCCATTAAACTACGCTCAGGAGCTTATCAGGGCTTTAGGATTCCAGCAGAGCTCAATGAAAGATGCTTTGCATGAGGAAGATGAGCTGAAGGGCCACACTTCCACTAAGAGTGGTCACATGTTAGGCAAATCATTAAAAAGCAGGTGTACAAAATATGAGTTTATTTCCATTGTATGCATTCAATTTTATATATGTACACTGGCAGTGAACATGCACATTAACTACAGGTACTGAAATAAAAATTAAATCAAGCTAGTTTACAGCAAAGGTAAAAAGTATTAAAACAAAAAGGTGCAAATCGGTTCTCAACAGCAAAGAAATGTTCAAATAAAACCAGACAGGTTCATAAAGGCTTTTTTCAGTTGGCATAATTTCAGCTTTCTTCTGTTGCGGAATTATCCTTATGTGGCACATTATGGTCATGTGACGGTTCGGTCCCATGTTCAACACTGTCCTGGCTCTCATCTGCTTCGCTCTCATCCCCATGTTGTTCCTCATCTTCCTCTTCAGCATCAAAGGCTATTTCACGCAGCTCCTCTAGACTGTCTGGACTCTTACCAGTTAATCTCTGAAAGAAATAAGACTTTGATTACTTGGAGACAGAACTCAGGACATTGAGGTCACACACTAATGGCAGTTACACACACACTATCACCACTATGCTCTTGTGACACAAATACGGCTTCCCAGGTCAAAGCAGTAATAATACTGCTATGGTCACGGTGTAAACTACAAAAACCCATCAACTTCTGAAAATGGTGACCCACAACTTGTAGGTAAGTGCGCAAATGCCTGGGGTCTCTTTGCAAAGTTGTGTCACCCACTACTGGCCTGGCATGAATAAAACCGGTTTAGTGGTTTCCAGAGACTTGTGTGAATTATCAACAATAGCTGCATTGCCATGGAACAATTTGATTTTATAAAAGGATTAAAAAAAAAAAAAAATTATGTACCCTGAGATTCTGTATGTATGAAGATAAGAATCAGGATTCAGTAGGACTACTGTGCAGATTAGTTGGTTTTCTTTAGGCATCTTAAAACACTTGGACCTAGAAACAGTGATGTCAGGCTTCAAGTGGATTAAGAGCTGTACACGGAGCACTTACTTCAATCATGTCAGCCATGTGTTGTACATGCTGTGCCAGCTCCTGCAACTCCTCATTTTCACTCTTCAGCTGAGCAATCTGTTCGTCTTTGGCTTCAATGTCTTTGTGCAACTAATTTGGAAATGAAGTTCAGAATATCTAGTCAAACGAGCGGAGCGTTTAAGAGATTAAGAATCAAAACTATAGAAAGCCGCTTTTAAGCGGACAAAAGAAACCCCCCACCACCACAAAACCTTTACTATAGAACTTCAGCCCAATAGAGACAAGAAAAAATAAAATGAAAGCATTCTCATTAACAATGTAGATTAACAGACCTTTTCATTCTCTTGGAGAACACGGAACAGGGCTTTCCGCCTCTCTTCTGCTACCTCCTTCCAGTAGGATGACCCTGGAGTTTCTGAAGAAAAAAAAATATCCCATGTAACAGGAACAGTCAATCACCCTTACAATGCAAACATTAACAGTGACCGCATTAACAGGCACTGCTTTTGCATTAATGGAAATCAACTTTTCCAAACTGGACAGGGCATCATTTACCTTGGATCATGAGCTCATAGGCCTCTTGGGTGACCCCCTCAGGCTGGTTTTCATCCTCTGGACTTGTGGACTTGACAGCCACCTCTGCTTTGACCCTCTTCGATCCCTTCGCCTGCTCAGCACTCCACATCTTTCTCTTTGGAACCGCTTTGCCATTCTAAACAGGATGACAGTCTTCAACATTACCCCTCCAACTAAAGCGCTTGCACTTCGTAACATCCAAAAATGGCAACCACCAACACGTACCTCAATACGACCAAGGTTCTTATTGACAGCAGACGGCTGAAGGACTTTCAGGGTCCTCCTCCCTGATCCCACTCCAGATGTTGGTACTACAAAGAACTTCTGAGAAAAGAAAAGGGCAATTTCGGTGAGAATGAAAGTTAAGCAACTCTACCAAAGCACACAGTAAAAGGCTCCATTCACCTGCCTCAACAGTCATTCTTCTCCTCTTACACCAGTTAAGATGTCAGTAGGAGACGGCAACAAGCAAGGTATCAGAGTAACTCTGCAGATCAACATTTCTAACAAGCGTGGGAAAGGGGCAGGCCACACATCAGCTGCATGCTGTAAACACCTCCAATTCCCACAAGCAGCTATTGTGCCGCTTGCATTTTTATCTTGCTACAACATTCTTTAACCTGTAATTACCGTGGGAACTCACCACAGAAGTCTCCTTATGACCAACTGCAAGTTTGGAGTTAGTTAATGTTTTCACTTTAACAATACAGTGGCAGATGGATGCACGGTCACTGGATTTCAACACATGGGCAATGATTAATTTAAAAACAGAGCTAGGTTGGAGAGAAGTTGGTCCTAAATGGGGATTTTTATCAAGTTAAAGACATGTTGCAATGTGTTGACCTCATTCGTTCCTTTTTTGACAACACTCCAGCAGACAATAAGTAATCCAAATGAATTAAAAGTATCTAGAGGTCACTACATGGCCACTATAAGAAACAGGAATGCCTAGCTTTTTATCTGACATTAATCAGTTACTTTCAAAACCCCATTATTTAATCACTCAACGGGACATTGGTTCAGCAGTCAGAGTTTTGTGTAGTAACTGAAATAATTGCATCCAAGGAGCCTAAGGCAAGACATGGTCACATACCTTGATGTTTTCAGAGGAATTCTCTGCATGCTTGGGTCTTCTGATGGAGCTCATGTTTTCACCTAGAAGAGTTCAGTAACTTCAGTGAGTTTCATAAATTGAACCATCACATTTGGCTCGAGTCATTTTGACTTGGAAATAATTTAATCTGCATTCTCCTACACTTGTCTTCTGGTTTACTGATAATTGCTTTAAAGAATATCTTGATGAGAGATTACCAGTTTTTTGATTAAGCACAGGTTTTATAGCCCTTTTCTTGGAAACACAATTATGCTAATCGTTTTCAGCAGAAGTGAAGATACAGTCTTGTGTAGCTGACACACCCATTATCCTAATCCATCAGTTAGTCTCTTTAGATTTAACAAGACCTTTTTAAAATAAGTTACAGCACCTTACACAACAGCTGAAACTTGATACAGTAGATTACAAATTAAACCGTTGACTTGATAACACTCATTTATATCCAAAAGTTTTTAGATATCGGTTTTTAGAAAAGGGGCAACCATAGATCAAAAGCGGTGTAGGCCTCTGTTTGTGTTCAGACAACGAATCCAACAACTCTCGTAGAGACTACATTTAAAAACACATGGCCATTTCTTCAAAAAAATTACAAAAAGTCTCAAACAACTCAACTTAAACAGAAACCAACATAAAGGACAAGATAAAGAGAATACTTACGAAAATTACAATAAACACACTGCTCTCAATAACCCGAATCAGCTCATCAGTTTGAGAATAAGGAGCGCGCCACTGGCTTAAGTACTGCCTTCGTACCGTCACGTGACTCCGGGACTCGCGCGGATAGAGAGGCTGACGTAAACAAACAGCCAACAAAGGGATTTTTTTTGTTATTATTGTTTTTATTAAGGGGATATTTGATTTCACAATAAGAATATTATAATTTCTATCCACTTCAAAAATAGTGTCCGTTTTTAAGGTGAGTACTACGCAATTATTTGTAAATTATGTCGACAATAACATTTTATTTAATTGGTTGAGAAATTATATCCGTATCTACACTCAACTTGTCTATCCTCCAAGTTTTCACAATTTAAGTACTTTTTAATAATTGAATCCTCTTAACAGCTACAACCGACTCCACCTACTGTTTTTACTCGGGTAAATTCGGGTAAGTTAAACAAAACGGTGAACACTGGCCTTCATGAACGCAGCTGACAGCAGCTCGAGCTCCTCCTCCGTCACGTGCGCGCAGCGGCCATCTTGAGTTGTTTGTTCAGCGAGGAGCGCTTGTTATTTTCCAGACAAACGCAGATAAAAGGGCTGAAACAGTCGAAAGAATCGCTCGAAAGACATTTCACCCCTTTCTTCCATCATTATGGGTCCACCGCGACGCAGATGCCGCCGTCTGTTACCTGAGAGAACGGAGGACTTCGGTCGGTTTGTCACTTTATCTTGACATGGCTTACACGCGTGTGTGACGACTGTGGAGAAGATCGAAAACAAACGGGAGACCATCAATATAAACCTCCGCCTAGGATCGATCTATCCGGGCCGGGGTTTTGAACCAAGCTCGGTGTATTAAGACGCGTTCGAATTGTTTTGAAGTACTTGCTCGGATCGCAACGGGCTTCGAAGTCAACTCTAGTAAAAAAATAAATAAATATGTCGAGAAACAATAGTTAGCCAGTTACGTTAGCCAGCCACTCATCGAAGCCAGTCTCTGTTAACATCGCGATAACAAACAGAAAACAGGCAAAACGTCCCCAAAATGTAACAGTCGGTTTAATGATGAATACTAGCTTTGAATGCTCTCCTAGATCTCATACTGGATAAAAAAGAGATGTAGCTCCCTGCAACCAGGTTATTTGTATTCAGCTTAGCTAGCATTAGTTTGCTAGCCAGCCACAAAATAAAAGCCTCATAATGAAACTCAACCGTGGCAGGAGAGCTAGTGGGCCAATTTTATGCCCTTAAATTCCAAGATGTCCAGCAAACTCTGTGTTCTTCCTCTGTGCCAAGATCTCATGGCATCTGCATTTCTTTGCCATGCTTGTCTTTCTCACCTGTCATTCAGATTAGCTTTTACGAGACCGTTTATTCAAAGACATGAAGACAAGTAAGAGCCAATCCAGGAAGAGACTTTCCAAAGTCAAATCTCTAGGTCAGCTGTTTAGATAACTTTAAACCAGATTTATTTATCTGAAGACCGGGATCTTTCCCCTCACACACACAGAGACAAACACAAAACTGTCTGTCCTTTATTTAGTGATAAAACGAAAAGAAAAAAAAATCCTAATTGATCAGGTCGTGTTCTACGAGTGGTTTCTTTTAGCTTACACTTAGCCTTGGCTTGATTGTTTGTTTTAAAAATGGTGTAACGCATCAAAACTGGCCCAAGTGCACTACCCACATTGATTAAAAATGGCTTGATCTGGTTTTGCTATCTTTGTTCGTTAATTCAAATGAGTATGTACTGCAGGTAGTGCTTGGTTACAGCTTATTTAGTTTTTAAAAGGGTTTGTAAACCACATAGTCTACTGTCAAGGAAATAAAAAGCGAAAAAAGAAAATAGTCTGCTTAAGGAGAATAGTACTGTCCGTAACAATGGGAGACCCAAATTCTCGCCGGAATCAAACAAGAAACCGACTCCGCGCCCAGCTGCGGAAGAAACGGGAATCTCTGGCCGATCAGTTCGACTTCAAGATCTACATTGCCTTTGTGTTTAAGGAAAAGGTACGTTAAATGATTCTGTGTGAAGCTGAGAAATGATTGACTGTTTGTCCAGGATTCTCACTTTTCCAACGTTTACAGAAAAAGAAGTCCGCTCTCTTCGAAGTAGCTGAGGTGGTACCTGTGATGGCCAACAACTATGAGGAAAATATCCTTAAAGGCGTGAAGGATACGAGCTACTCCTTAGAGAGTTCTCTAGAGCTTCTCCAGAAAGATGTGGTGCAGTTACACGCGCCTCGTTACCAGTCGATGCGTAGAGTAAGTGTTGGCACACAACACGGCTCACTCTCAACATTGTCCGTTGAAGATTAAGCTGCTGTCAGCTGTGTTGCAACAGTAATGGTCTCGTCTAAAAACCCATGTGTCATCACACTTTTTGTGTGTCTCACTGATGTTTCTAAATCTGTACAGGATGTGATCGGTTGTACCCAGGAGATGGACTTTATTCTTTGGCCCCGCAATGATATTGAGAAGATTGTCTGTCTCCTATTCTCCAGATGGAAAGGGGCTGAACATGAACCATTCAGGCCTGTTCAGGTATGTGTATGTAATTTCTACCAAAACAAATTGTGGTACTTGCTTATCGTACCTTGTATTTGAGGATATGGGCTTGTTCAAACCATTAAGGGGTTAGTTCATCCAAAAATGAAAAATTATGTCGTTAATCACTCATCCTCATGTCGTTCCAAACCAGTAAGACCTCCGTTTATCTTCAGAACACAGTTTAAGATATTTTAGATTTAGTCTGAGACCTCTCAGTCCCTCCATTGAAACTGTGTGTACGGTCTACTGTCCATGTCCAGAAAGGTGAGAGAAACATAATCAAAGTAGTGTGACATCAGAGGGTCAGTTAGAATTTTTTTTAAGAGGCATCAAATACATTTTGATCCAAAAATTGCAAAAACTACAACTTTATTCAGCATTGTCTTCTCTTCCGTGTCTGTTGTTAGAGATGTTCCGATACCCTTTTTCTCTTCCCGATACCGATTCCGATACCTGGGCTCAGGGTATCGGCCGATACCGAGTACTGATCCGATACCTGGGTGTATATCTGTATATACAGCTGTATATACTACTAGCCCTGTGTAAATTGCTAGAATTTTTTTATGGTGTGCTTCAGACAGATCCCTCAATAAAACATGAACAAATACATGGTGAACTACTGTATTTATTACAGTATTTTTATTATCTAACATGAATTTGACAGTATTATTTATTTTCTTATGCAAAAAAGAACTTCAAATGCAGCCAAAAATCTAACACCGCAAACTAAAAAAGGTATTTAAGTTTTACAATATAACTGTATAAAAAAACTGCAACAAATAAGTCTAGGAATATAAAAAAAGATCTATTAATCAGATAATCTCTAACAAGTAAAAAACAAGCAACCATCTAGGCATAATTATTATTATTATAGAGATGTATTATTATTACTGTAGGCTACAACAGTAGCTTTATATATTGTCAATTTACTCATGTAAACCAAACATTTATTTTAATGGGCTGCCATGAAGATCTTTGAGTGTCTGTGTTTATGATATGACAGTATTCTCAAATGAAACGGTAAATTCTCATGAAGTGACGGTTTATGCGTTCGTGTCCTCATGACACACAGCAGAGACTACAAAACAGCGAGCTCTCGCGCATCTGTGCCAGTCACCCACAGAGATGTAGATTTTGCGGGAGTAATATTTAAATAGTATTTTGCAGTTTAATATTCACAGACACTAGTATATATTCGGCTACTGTCTGGAGCCCTGCGTTTTGACTTACACGGAAGCGACTGAACGCAGTTGCCGGTACTGAATATACTCGAGAGTCTGTAACTACCGGTACTACAGAGACATACTGCTAACCACTGATCTATAATATAGTAGCGGCTTCACTGTCTTTTGGCAGTTTAGAATGTGATGAGTGATCCAGTCATATATAGATAAGGGCTGCTAACGCGTTTTCATTTCTTCTTCGCTGCTCTAAACAGGGGTTGCTTGTGGCAACACAGCACAACTTCCTGTGTTTTCAATGCATTTTGAGCAGCGAAGAAGAACCGTGCAGCGGTTAGGCAAAGCTTGCGGTCATAACTAGGTCTTTTTTAAGAAAATGGTATCGGATCGGTATATGGGTTCATGTACTCGCCGATGCCGATGCCAGAATTTGTTGTGGTATCGGAGATATTTCCGATACTAGTATCGGAATCGGAACAACTCTATCTGTTGTGAGCAAGTTCACAACTCTGCAGTGATGCTGCTGACGTGTTATCTTTGTTATTGGGCCTGCCAGAAAACACGTGCTTCAACAAATTCTAACATTTACTTTGAATATTTCCAGGCCAAGTTTGAGTTTCATCATGGAGACTATGAAAAGCAGTTTTTGCATGCTGTTGGTCGGAAGGACAAGGCTGGGATGGTTATGAACAACCCCAATCAGTCCGTCTTTCTCTTTGTGGACAGACAGCACTTACAGGTAGGTTCTATAAAGTCCATGGGTAATAATATTTACGATTTTATTTTATTTTAATTTTTTTTGTAACAGTATTGTACATTTATCTAATTCTCAATCAAATTAGGGGGTTATTTATTTTTATTTTTTTTCCACTTAAGTGTGATCTTTAGCAAATCTCAATACTACAAAGCTTTATATTATAGAATGCTTAAATTTACTTGTAACATTAAAAGTGATTGTTTGTAGGTTTTAGTGTTTATTAATGGACATAAGAACATTTCACCAGGAATAATCTTAAATTTATCTGATAATGAAATGAAAAATGTTTATATTGACATTGATGCTTGTGAAGTGTTGCTTTTCATTACTATGTTGTCGTTACTATGTTTATTATTATTTATTTTCTTAAATAATACATTGATCTTGCCATGAAAATAGCCATAGATGCTAGGATGGCAATGAAAATAAATACATTTAATATAATTTGCACAGTGGCCATTTTAATTGGTTATTGACAATAACAACATAACCAAAAAATTATCAGTAGTAACCATTTATCAATTATCAGTAGTTTTTAGTGATTCTCAACTAATTATACACCGTATATTAACATCATATTTATTGTATAACTATACTATTAATAATATACTAATAATTTATTGGCTTATCAACATTGAGCAAAATATTATTATTGAATTCCTGTTAACTATACATCTTGCAATTCCAGATATTTATTGCATCATATAGTATTTAAGAATAGTCTAATATTATTTTGCAATTTCATTCTTCAACAGACTCCAAAAACCAAGCTCACAGTTTTCAAGTTGTGCAGCCTCTGTCTCTACCTGCCACAGGATCAGCTCACCTGTTGGGGGGTTGGCGACATTGAGGACCACCTCCGTCCATACATGCCTGACTAGGTGAAAGGCACGGAAGACACCCCTCGAGGCCTCGAAGCAAGTTGACCTCATCTACACATCCCTCAGCTGAATAAATATGAACTTGTGCTTGGAACTCTCCATTTTGTTAACCACTCATTTTCATCGTGAGATTTAATTTAGCTCCTTTTTTTGTTTTTAAATCCTTCCCCCAACCAGTCTTGCTTTGGTTCATCCCATCTCCCCTCTCTGATCAGTTTTTATTTGAACCTGCATGAACATTGATTTTGAGTGGTTGTTCTCTTGGAGCTGCACCATCAACAGTACCAGTCACTGAAGGAACTCTTTGCGTTACCAAAACAAAACATAAAAAAAAGGAAACCAATGACAGCGGTTTCTCACATGTGGTCCTGGTGTGTTGGCCTGGCCTTAACATCACTGTAATGAGGAATCGTTAACATGTCTGTCATATTAAGTAGGGATTTCATGAGTAATGACAATCGGTGACTGAGGACATAAGAGCCTGCGTAGTCTTCCTCAAAAGGCTTCTGTTACAAGGTGAACAAAACTTGTTAACTCGTTTGGTGTAGGCATTGCTTCTCATTCAGTTACTGCCTTAGTTTTTGCTGGACATTTTAATTTGAGTGTCATTCCTTGCCTAAAATATTACAAACCTTGTTTGCTTTATCATTTCTGGGGGAGTGGTGCCTGATGGGACGGTGGTGCAGTGTGTGATTGTATATTTAAAATGGTTGACAAACTGTCTTTTTGGAGGAATTCTGATGCTGTTTTTCTTTTCTTGGGATAGTTGGGATGGTTATTGTCACCAGTTGAGCACTAAATATACAAATGAGCTACTGATACCCGGATGTAATCATTGGTGGTGGGTATGTGATGGGAGACTGATGTTCAAGCTTCTGTACCTAATGAGAAATTTCGTAGTGAAACTTGAAATGGATCATTACGGATTTGTTTTTCTTTTATAGACCACCTTGTTCTGAGAGTACTAAATATTGCAGTGCTTGGGACTTGGTATCTGTAAGCCATCTTTGTCCGTTCTGAAGGCATAAAAATTCCTTTCTTTTTTCCTTTCTTTTTTTTCTCCCACTTTTGAAATTCTGAGTGAATGTCGAAGGGGAAGGTGGGTCTTTGTCTTTATTTCGATGTACCCATTGTTTGAATAATTCTGTTGAAATAAACACAGCTGAACATATCCGAGCAAATGGAGTTTATTAATGTTACAAAGAACATGTTTCATGTCAGTTACACGGCATGTACATAATCAGCTACCGAGGTGTTTAGTGTGTCTTCCCTGAGCAATGAGCTTTCCGTTCGCCTTGTTGGTGAGATCTACTGTTGCAAATGCCAAAGTCCGTCCTTGTTTCAAAACCTGAGCTGTTATCAAGACATCCTCTCCAATTTTAGCTGCATTCATGTATCTGTTAAATAGAAAGCAAACAAATTTAATTGTCAAGAGTACATTTTAGATGTTGAATGGGTGGCATTTTTTTTTTTTTTTACTGTGAGTAAGACTATTAGTCACACTTATTTCTCTATTCACACACACAAGAAGCTATTGGAACATTTCTGTCATTATTAAGCAAGGGAAAATGTATAGTATGTGACAACATGCCCCAATATGTCACAGTAGCAACCAGGCATTGAACAGCCTAATACATTCATTAGGAGTACATAATATGGCAAAAATATGAAAACCCTTTCCAATAAAGGTTATAAATTTATGAGGAGACATTTGCCCTGAGCAAACAGTATAAAACTGTATAGCTGAATATGGTATGCTGTTGTGGTTTTATGGTGTTATCACTTGTTTATGCAACAGTTGTAGGATATATTAAAATTAGACTGTAAAGAACATAATTAAAATGTAAGGGCTGTTTTGAGGTATTTGAAACCATTTATGTAACTATTATAGTATTTATATTTCAAAACTTTTATCATTTTTTATTTAACAATTTAATTTGTTTTTGCATTTTTTCAGTTTTAATTCTAGTAATGTTAATAGTATCTGGTAATCTTCGTAGGCAATTGCAAAAAAAAAATTATTATTAAAAATGTATTTAAATGTCTTCATAACTTATATTGATTTATTCATATTGCGCAAACAGCTAGTTTTATTTAAGAGTAACATCACTGATACTGAGGTCTTCCCCGCGGATGACGCAGCAGCCCTGTACACAGGTCAGGCAGAAGCTCACGTGATGTTCATGTCCACGCTGACCCCTGGAGCTCCTCTCTCGCTGTACATGATGGCGGTGGTGGAGATCATATCCACCAGGGTGGCTGTCAGTCCTCCGTGAAGAGTGCCTCCTCTGTTAGTGTGCTCCTCCTCCACCTTCAGCTCACACACCACTTTCCCGGGGGCTGCAGACAACACCTCCACCTGATGACCACATGAACGTGTTTACTGCTGAGAGAACTGCTCTGGGGTGCGTTTCCTGAAAGCATACTTGCTAATCTGTTAGCAACTAAGTTGGTTGGCAATGGGAATTTGTATTGCAACCAACAAAGTTGCTAACTTAGTTAGCAACTATGGTTTTGGGAAACGCTCCCCTGGCTAGTTTACATATCAATGTGTGGGTATCCAAGGAGAACCATTGAACTAATTTAATCAACGGTTTTACTTTACACGTACCTTACTTAAAACCCGGTCAAATCCAGGACTGTCCGCCATCGCTCTCATTATCTGTTTTATTGTATTTAAAGACATTGACGCCATCGCTGACAGGGCAAATACCAAAACACCTTGAAGGACAGGATCACTCTTGAAGAATGTTTGAAAGCTGGCCCAAGTGTTGTACAAATTAAGAGTTTCATTATGTACCTAGGCAAAGTCCATAGTCCACAACGATGAGAACGGCAGATAACTACTGTAAAACTGAACTGTATTCTTCTAATTAGGTTAAATAAATCTAATAAGTCAGTCTATGAATACTAATAGGAGCTAATACTGACCAATCGGTTCTGAGGACTTTTAATATGAAACAATGGATAACCACGATTCATTTGAGTCGTGTATTTTCATTGAATCGAATGAACGAAACATACCTGAGCGATTCATTCAAGAACACGACTGAATCATTTAAACGTAAGCCCCCATATATTTTCAATAGTTTAATGCTAATGCTAACTATTTTTAAGTTTGTAATTTATTCTCTGTAACATGGATGATTAAATCAAACTGAACAGGCACACACGTGTTTAGACATTATTTGACTTTTAACGATGCAGGGACCATAATTGCGTAATGCTGAATCGTTTAGTTTTGAAAAACGAACTGTTCGAAAGAACCGACTCTTTCAGCACTACATTTAAATGCTTCCGAAAGACTATTACTATTTGAGTAATAACAATTCTTCAGCTCGGCACTCTCTGGTTGTAGCGTTTAATGTAAAAATTAGGGTAATATATTAACGACGTGATTTATACCATAGTGTAAATAAATTAGGTCCAGCGACCGCAAGGATACGTTAATTATTAACATTGTCTCCGTGTTTTCGCGGGATCCGCCCGGAATGTTTTTGTAGCTGTACTCGTTCATGTCCCGCCGTTTACATGTCGTTTGAACTGTTTACATGTCCAACACTGTAATGTCAGATAATCACACAGACCAACAAATGTCTGCTCTAGAGGAAACGAGGACGAGTCTTTGCGATCAGTTTGCCTATGTCTCTGGGTCGGATAGTGCTGTGGCGCAGTGTTATCTAGCAGAAAATGAATGGGATATGGAGGTATGGCACTATTACTGCACCAAGTTTCCATAAACACAAAAACAGTTGTATTGAGTAACGCATGCTTAGTTGACCACTGGTGTTCTTATAAAACGCTTTTTTATTTCTTTGTTTCCGCCAGAGAGCACTCAACTCTTTCTTCGAGGCTCATATGGACTCAGTCTTTGATGTTGAAGAAGCAGAGGAAAATAAAGATGTGTCTGGGAATAATAAGAGAAAGGAGGTGCATTCCTCAGACCCTGCTGATTCTTCAGGAACAAAAAAGAAATTCAAGGTGGATTGGTAAGGTTTTCTCCTCTTTTTATTAGAAATTGAAAACGGCATTTTGTCTACATACAGTATTGTTCAAAATAATAGCAGTACAATGTGACTAACCAGAATAATCAAGGTTTTTAGTATATTTTTTATTGCTACGTGGCAAACAAGTTACCAGTAGGTTCAGTAGATTGTCAGAAAACAAACAAGACCCAGCATTCATGATATGCACGCTCTTAAGGCTGTGCAATTGTGCAATTAGTTGAAAGGGGTGTGTTCAAAAAAATAGCAGTGTCTACCTTTGACTGTACAAACTCAAAACTATTTTGTACAAACATTTTTTTTTCTGGGATTTAGCAATCCTGTGAATCACTAAACTAATATTTAGTTGTATGACCACAGTTTTTTAAAACTGCTTGACATCTGTGTGGCATGGAGTCAACCAACTTGTGGCACCTCTCAGCTGTTATTCCACTCCATGATTCTTTAACAACATTCCACAATTCATTCACATTTCTTGGTTTTGCTTCAGAAACAGCATTTTTGATATCACCCCACAAGTTCTCAATTGGATTAAGGTCTGGAGATTGGGCTGGCCACTCCATAACATTAATTTTGTTGGTTTGGAACCAAGACTTTGCCCGTTTACTAGTGTGTTTTGGGTCATTGTCTTGTTGAAACAACCATTTCAAGGGCATGTCCTCTTCAGCATAGGGCAACATGACCTCTTCAAGTATTTTAACATATGCAAACTGATCCATGATCCCTGGTATGCGATAAATAGGCCCAACACCATAGTAGGAGAAACATGCCCATATCATGATGCTTGCACCTCCATGCTTCACTGTCTTCACTGTGTACTGTGGCTTGAATTCAGAGTTTGGGGGTCGTCTCACAAACTGCCTGTGGCCCTTGGACCCAAAAAGAACAATTTTACTCTCATCAGTCCACAAAATGTTCCTCCATTTCTCTTTAGGCCAGTTGATGTGTTCTTTGGCAAATTGTAACCTCTTCTGCACATGCCTTTTTTTTAACAGAGGGACTTTGCGGGGGATTCTTGAAAATAGATTAGCTTCACACAGACGTCTTCTAACTGTCACAGTACTTACAGGTAACTCCAGACTGTTTTTGATCATCCTGGAGGTGATCATTGGCTGAGCCTTTGCCATTCTGGTTAATCTTCTATCCATTTTGATGGTTGTCTTCCGTTTTCTTCCACGTCTCTGTGGTTTTGCTCTCCATTTTAAGGCATTGGAGATCATTTTAGCTGAACAGCCTATCAGTTTTTGCACCTCTTTATAGGTTTTCCCCTCTCTAATCAACTTTTTAATCAAAGTACGCTGTTCTTCTGAACAATGTCTTGAACGACCCATTTTCCTCAGCTTTCAAATGCATGTTCAACAAGTGTTGGCTTCATCCTTAAATAGGGGCCACCTGATTCACACCTGTTTCTTCACAAAATTGATGACCTCAGTGATTGAATGCCACACTGCTATTTTTTTGAACACACTCCTTTCAACTAATTCAACTAATTGCCCAATTGCACAGCCTTAAGAGCATGCATATCATGAATGCTGGGTCTTGTTTGTTTTCTGACAATCTACTGAACCTACTGGTAACTTGTTTGCCACGTAGCAATAAAAAAAATACGAAAAACCTTGATTATTCTGGTTAGTCACATTGTACTGCTATTATTTTGAACAATACTGTATACTATATCCTCTTTGTACAAGTCCCAAATCATATTTCATATTGTTTGTGGTGCAGCATTGACCTGACAGCGGAGGAGCCCTCCTGCTCCAGTGGTGTGAACCCCCCAGAAAGTAAGATTGAAAGTGCTGTCCCCGAATCTAATGCGGAGGACCGCAAGCTCTCCTTCATCAGCTGGAATGTGGATGGTTTGGACACATTGAGTCTTGCGGAGCGCGCCAGGGGCTTGTGTTCGTATCTAGTTCTGTGAGTTACACGTCCACTATTTCGTGTTTTATTTGAGAGTAAAGTTGTTTTGTTTTACCTGTAACTCCTCGTTGCATATGATCCTTGGTTCTGTTGTAGATATACACCAGATGTGGTTTTTCTTCAAGAGCTCATTCCATCTTATATTCAGTACCTTAAGAAACGGGCGGTCAGCTACATGTTTGTTGAAGGTGAGAGAATGACCTCTGTGCTCCGACAGGGAAGCTGTGTAGGAGTTATTTACCGATTCATGAAGTTCTGTGTTATTAAAGGAAGCGATGATGGATACTTCACGGCAATAATGTTGAAGAAATCAAGGGTAAAACTTCTGGAAAGTGAGATCATTGGTTATCCTACAACACAAATGCTGAGGAATCTATTAGTTGCTCAGGTGGGTTTGTGGTTTTATCCAAAGATCTTGTTGGGGTATAATGAGTCAGGTCTATTTCTTAAAAGAATCAGAAATACACTAGCATTCAAAAGTTTGGATTTTTCAATATATTTCTGTATTACAGACAGTTTACCAATTGTGTATTTATTTGATAAAAATAAAGTGAAAACAGTAACATTGTGAAATGCCATGACAATTTAAAGTAACAGTTTTCTATTTAATACATTTTAAAATGTATTTTATTCCTGTGATGTCAAAGTTGAATTTTCAGCATCATTACCCCAGTCACATGATCCTTCAGAGATCATTCTTATATGTTGACTGACTTCTCAAGTGCTGAACATTTTGAACAAAGAAATTTCAAAAGAGCAGCATTTATTTGAAATAGAATTTGCTTGTAACGTATTAAAAGTCTTAACTGTCACTTTTAATGTACCCTTGCACAATAAAGTACTAATTAAAATAAATAAAAACTTTCAGACTGGAAACTTTTAAATGTTAGTGTATCTATACATTAATATATCCTTTTCTATGTTAATATTATGTGTCTCTCATAATTAATTTGCTTCTCATTATTTATGCACACATTAATTTTTTTTAACTCTTATTAAGGTGAATTTCTCAGGTCAGAAGCTATACTTGATGACATCACATTTAGAAAGCTGTAAGAACCAATCAGAGGAGAGAATGAAACAACTGCGGGTCGTGTTTCAAAAGATGACGGAAGCTCCAGAAGACGCTACTGTAATATTTGCCGGGGACACCAATCTCAGAGACTCTGAGGTAAAAAAAAAATATATATTTTTATGAAATACTGTGCTAATGATCACAATAACTCCAAATACGATGGAGGAATGAGAGCGCAGTGAAAGTCACCATTAGTGCAATGAATGCAGTATTTCTGAAGACCGTTTCTGTCCGTGTAGGTGGTAAAGGTTGGAGGTTTGCCTCCAGGTGTGTGTGATGTTTGGGAACAGCTGGGCAAGCAGGAACACTGTCGATACACCTGGGACACCAAAGCAAACAGCAATAAGACTGTGCCTTACATCTGCAGATGTCGCTTCGACCGCATCTTCCTTAGGTCTGCTAAAACCGGCCCGAGAGTCACTCCTGACCACATGGTCTTGGTGGGAATGGAGAAACTGGACTGTGGCCGTTACACCAGTGATCACTGGGGAATTTACTGCACTTTCAAAACATGAGTATTAAATCCCCAGGGACTAAAGGTCTGTCTCATAGAAGATAGTTTTAAAGAGTGTTTGTACTAAAATGAAGAATGTGAAGAGTGCCTACAAATCCAGACTACAGATCAGCGTAAGATACAAAGACATACAGGGAATAATAGGATCCATAGCTGGATATAAAATACTGCAGAAAGAGATCTTATTGAAGGGTTTGAATAGAAGGATTTACTTCTTGTTATTTTACAGTTGTTGTTGTTGTCTTTTGTAGTTGTCATGCAAAATCTATTTCAAACCATGATTTCAGTCAGTCTCTGCTCTCTCATAATCTCTTTTCTAAAATGTGAAAGTGTTGACTGAATTTAAATGATTTTGTTTAAATAAATGTGACCTTGAGTTATTGTGGCACGGGTTGTGTGTTCTATATTACACCACAAGTGGTCAGTATTTCTCAAACATTATGGCCATTTATATAAATAAGCTTTTAAATGTCATTGGAACAGAGCCCTACACACACATACTGTAGCATGTGTCTACTGTAAAAAAATTAAAATGGGGTAAAAAGATGATATCAAAATTGTGCACATAGAACTACTACATATACACTTGCGTATAGTATGTTGTTACCGTGCACCAATCAAGCTGTCATTTTGCACAAAAAGTGAAAATATGATTTAATTGTGCATTTTAAATACATAAAATTATAGCTTTAAAATAAGCCATTTTATTCGAAACATTTTTTCTACACTATAATTTCCATCACAGATTGCTTGAAAGCAATACATTGAGATGGGGAGCACTGAAATAACACCGTGGTGGGAATTTTCAAAAAGTGGACATTGTTAGTAGACAAATTAAACTAAATATCTTCCTCCACAGCCTGAGCTCACTGGATCTATCTCTGAAATAATGTGGTCTTCTCTTAAATGTCCTGGATTAGCTGAAAGCATATGAGTGTCAAGGCAGCAGCTGTCTTAAACAGGGTGGACACGTGACTCCTAAAAACCTTGAAAGTCACCTCACTGCCAAGGCTAATAAACCTTTTGCTTGGTCAGAAGAGTAAATATTAGATCTAAACCAGGTCAGACTGCCAAAGATCTGCCCTCGGGGTCTGTATGACTGACTCACAGAGGTCTGCTCATGGCGCAAACACACTCTCCTTGCCCCTCTCTCCAGGATAACGTCCACTCACTTAAAGGGCCAGTCCTATGCTAGGTTTGTTTGAATATCGTTATCCTTGTAGCTCACACAAGACTGTTAGAGGCTCTCATTGTCCTCAACAAGACATGGTAGTAAATCGCAATGCTCTTCCCCTCAGTAGACATCACTGTAGCACATTGAATTGTTTTGACACATGGCCAGGAGCACATGTTATTTCAGGGAAGGGTAATAGTGGGACTTTCAGATTAGTCCTCTCCACACGTTAAAGACAGCTATGTCAGTATACTAGACTAAACATGCAATCATTGGTAACATAATGACAAGAACGTAATGTGTTTGTTTGGTCAGCACTTTCCAGGAGGGTTTTCTCTTATCAGGGACACACAAGGTTACAGTCATGGAACAACTCCAGCAGGGATCTTCCAACGCAACCTCAAGGCAATTCATAACTACAGTGAACTGGTGGATATGTTTAGGATGGACCCTTATGGATACTTTTTTCTTTCAAAATTTTCTAGGTTTCCTACTATTCACATTATACAATGTTATAAAATTGGTAATATAAAATATTTATACTTTTTGTGTGTGAAGAAAACAAAAATAACTTTATTTAACCATATTTTTCTCTCTTGCGTCAGTCTTAGATGTGTGACACATGCGTTCTGATGTAGAACCCGGATGTGCTGTGCCTTGTTTACAAGCAGAGGAATGCACACACGTGTCGCGGTATTGTTGTGAATGTGCATCAAAAACTGTGATAGAAGAGAAGCAATTGTAAAGTTATTTTTTTGTTTTCTTTGTGAATAAAGCATTCTTGTAGCTTCATAAAATTATGGTTCAACTAGGGATGTCACATGGACAATTTTAATAATGTCCTTGCTATCTTTTTGGGCCTTGAGTGTCTCAGTTGCATTGCTATCTATGCAGGTTCAGAAAGCTCTCGGATTTCATTAAAAAAATGTAATTTGTGTTCCGAAGATGGACTTACGGGTTTGGAACGACATGATGATGAAATTAAAATTTTGGGTGAACTATCCCTTTAAACATATTTTCACATCATAAAAGTGGGTTTGTTATTTTTTTAGGGTTTGGATTAGGGGTGGACCTTCATGCTTTCTTTTAAAAAAAAAAAAATTTTTTATTGGAGATCTTCATATTCACATTGTACAAATTCATACAAATTTGCCACATTGTAAAATAGTTACATTTTCCAGCGAGACCAAGTTGGTTATATTTGGGGGTAGAACTTTAACTATTTTCTAAAAATCATACGTTTTTGTTCTGTTATGTTTTTTTTTTTTTATATTGTATGTTTTCATTTGATTCACATTGCAAAGATTAATAATTAAATGAACAAATAGAAAAATATATATATATTTTTATGATGGGAGTCAAACATACTTACGGTTGGGGTACATGGTGGACCTTCATAGTTACTTATTTTCAAAAAAAAAAAAATTCCCTTAGAGACTGGATTGGATCTTCCACATTTCAGATTAGATAATGGTGCAGTCTGTACCATGTCACTGCAACTCCAAGATAACAGATACTGAAACAGGAGGCAACCATGTGAGAAATTAAACCTCAAGTAATTACATAATCAGATAATATAGCACTGTCAATCTGTAACTAAACTGAATTATCAGCAAACAAACCATCTTCTGTTAAGAGCCTGTTCTAAGACGTGTCTCCTACACTGAATTAAATGCAGAAACACTGGGCTATTTATGTAGACTAGAGAGCACAGCACAAGATGCTCGTGTAATTTTTCAACAGTTTTATTTCATAAATAACACTGAACAAGCATGGTACAGCGATAAATATTTACATTGCTAAATTCTCTGTATAACAAAATACAGTGTATGTAAAATGCACTTGTCAAAGGGGTCAAGAGGTTTCAGTATAGTACCTGATGTGCCCTAATCTGAAATTACATTTAATTTTTTTTGCTTTTTAAATGTGTTGTAATCTTCAGATTAAGGTTTGCCAAGAACCTCACATGACCCCTTTGCTGTTATATATAGCACTGTTGCATATCCCACTGTTATTTGGACTGGAAAAATAAGACAAAAGCACTGATACATAACCTCAAATTGTCATTTATTATTGTTGTTCATTAAATTTTGATTCTTTTTGCATTTTACACGCCAACAATCTTCATCTTTTCAGTTATCGCGACCCCATGCCTGCTCGAATTAAGAGTCTGAACACACCGCCAGGAAGTGTCCCGTTTCGGTGTCTTAGGCAGCAAGAGGTACAAGGCAGGTTGACATCGTAACACAAGACCAGGATTGTTGGATCTCTACAATGTAACTCAGATGGTGAGTCAGCATGTTCAGTTTTTATTTATTGCTAAATTCAGAAAACAGAGGGGCTATTCCATTTCCTTTGAGAAAAACAAACAAACAAAAAAATCGTCCCATTTTTAAGTTAAGGAATGTGTCCATTTGTGCCTAGTAACACCTGCACGTTTCCAAATAAATGTAACAACTTGTTAGAAAATCTATTTGCACACTCTCCATGTATGAAAAAGCGAGATGGTCTAGATCACTTAATAAAATTGCAATATTAATTCGAGCCCTTGTCAGCATTTCACTCAGACCCTACAGTCTAAGTAGCAGCAAAACTATAACTGGAGACGTAAATACAGAGTAAGATGAGATGGTTTTTCGGAATGAGCAGCGCACCAGTGCTCCACTGATTGTCAGATTATGGTGACGCTCTAGTGTTGATGCTGTAAACAAAACAGCGAGTCTCAAATGACTCGGAGAATGAAGTCACTACCCACCGAGTGTACGTTTCAGTTACTGGGAAATCCATCGAGAGCATGCGTTTCTTATAAAATAAAAATACAAATGGGGATAAAAAGCTCACAATGACAAAATCAAACCACATCAAAGTCACCTCCACAATGATTTACAGCATGAACGGCTGGATTTACAGTATCATTTCATGTCAACCAGCCCGACAAACAAACTAAGCCTCAGGATTGTGTGAAATCCCTCGCACGTTCCCGGTGTGGAAGCAGTGAGTTCACCCGTGCTAAATGATAGAGCCAGGACCCGAATACATCAGTCAATGCTCAGGAGTCTTTTGTTTCTAATTAGGTGAATCTCTAAGGAGGGAAGGACAGACATTACCATGACTGGAGTCGTGTAATAACATTTCAGTTGTAGTTCGCAGTTTTTTCAGTTATTTGTAGCTGATCTTGTCGCGCCTAAGTGTGCTGGGGAGCTGAATTTTCACTAGTGGGCATTTTTGAGAAAAACTGCCAAAAGATGCATTGTAGGCAACTGTGAGCCATTTTAGCCCAGTGCCAACAACCCATTAGACTGATGGGAATAATGTTGAACTTCAGCATTCATTACATATTAATAACAAAGTACTAACATATGACAACGCTTCCCTTTATATATCTCTCTTCCCCTTATTTAGGGAAAATGTTTATATAAATCATATCTTTAAATAATTATACAAATGTATTAAATATATAGAATATATTCATAATAATTACTTTCCCCACTTTTCTACATTTTGCCTTTATCTTACAGATTTCAGTTTGTTCAATTCCATATGTGCAAACGTTTTTGATTATGATTCTAACAATGAAAAAAAAAAGAACAAGTGTTATCAAAAATGCAAACAGCCCTATAATAAAGCATTTGGTTACACGATACAACAAAGAAGGCAAAGAATTTTAGTCCTCTCAATATGAGAAATCGAACGCGTACGGTCACACCGCTGAGCTAATCAGGCTGTACTAAAGACTCTTGGCAGGACATCCTTAAATATCCAGCTAAGAAAATATCCTTCCCTCCCATCTGTTCCTTACAAAACTGCAGAGTAGCAAAAGTGTTCCCGGTTTGGCAAGAGCCAGAATTTGTACGCAGGTGGTACTAACTGATAATAGTTTTTCTTACTCTAGACATAATACGAAAAGAAACGATCCATCAAGCAATACCTTTAGATGAATAAAAAATAAATAAAAAAAAGTATAAAAAAAAAAAGGAAACAACTCTGCACACACACACATATATAATATAACAACAAAAAAGGAAACATCTTAAGCATATTAACCTGATATATTAGTTGGGCCCTCTTTAGTAACTAACTACAATTCTATAACATTTGCTTTAATTTACCCATTTCATGCTTTAGACCGCCTATAAAGTTTAAGAATTTTATATTAGTATCATTAAGAAAAGAAAATGTACCGCAAAAACAAATATATCTCAAGGCAATCTCATAAACGTCTCATTTAATACTGGCCCTGGGTCCCAATCTTTGGGCAATGTTTCCATCAAAGCCTGATGATCTCTCTGACAGTCCAGTGTCACTCCACATGCACATCAGACCTCCATCAGAACCAGAACTAGCTGAGCTAGCGAGCTAGCTGGGACTGTAGCAGCTCCCGAGACTCCCTGACGCAGGCGAGGCAGATCTCCATCCGTCCAGCTGGATAAAGGATTGAAATATGTTCATTCAGACCACGTTGATCCCCCCTCCCGCCGCAGCCCGTTTGCTGCAGTAGGTCGAGCCGCTGTGGTTGGCCGCTCCGCCGTTCATGCAAGACGTCTCCAGCTCCAACTGGCAGGCTGCAATGGCGGCGTTCAGTTCCACTTGTGCTCGATGTACAACATAAAACATCAGGCCTATGCTGATGAAGATCTGATGAGAGGAACACAGAGAGTGAGTCATTGGGTGGATCTGCTGACTGAGCTGATACAAACATCCACATGATGGGACTTCTTCAGTGTGCTTGTACATTTAAGCAAGAATTCCTTGGCTGATATATCGAAACATCCTGTTTCAGTCAAGAATTCATTACTGGCATCTAACTTTACTACACACAAGGGCAAAAAAGCTCTTCCAATGACCATCTATAATTATGGTTTACTACATGTTCCACAAGAATCTAGACTAGACATAAATATTTCATGTCCTCATATGGTTACACCAACACCATGTACATTTTTTTTTTACTATAATGTTCTTTATACATCTAATTTTTAGTGCAAGAGAACACAAACAAGTATATTCTACAAGACAAAATTAATTGAAATTACACAAATGAATTGGTTTAAGTTGGGTTATACTCTTTAGCATTAATCATCGTTTATAGCCTTTTGTGATCATCGTCTAGTAGTCTCTCAATTGTCCAAGTAAGTGGCAGAGCTACATCTAAACGCCACTGAATGTTCCAGTGGATTCTGAGAATTCCAATAAGCAAAGCATACTTGGAAACCAAAGAACTTTGCAAAACAATGAACAGGTTCAAAGACAACCTCATACTGTGCACCACCAATTGTGTTTAAAAAAATAAATAAAAAAAGGTAACAATAATCAACAGTGTTGTATTAAGCTCTGTAAATAAACATGAAACTAAACAACCAGCCTAAAATAATTTGAAAAGTCCTTTACATTAATGAAGACCGCCTCACAAACAAGGGTCAGTTCAGCGCTGGACTAGTGCAAAGATTGCTTCTGAAAGAGGGATCGATAACGACACTTTGTACGCAAACATCCAGACTACAAACAAAGTACCATATTTTCCGGACTATAAGTCACACTTTTTTTCATAGTTTGGCTGGTCCTGCGACTTATAGTCAGGTGCGACTTATTTATCAAAATTAATTTGACATGAACCAAAGAAATGAAGCAAGAGAAAACATTACCGTCTACAGCCGCCAGAGCGCCTATAAATGCGACTAAATAAATGCGACTTATAGTCCAGTGCAACTTATATATGTTTTTTTTCCTCATCATGACGTATTTTTGAACTGATGCAACTCATACTCAGGTGCGACTTATAGTCTGAAAAATATGGTAAGCATCAGGCATCTTATTTTGTTTTCCAAAAGAGCTTCTTGGCTCTCTGTACGGCTGTCCATGCCTGTTTTCACTGATGCTCCCTTCATGT
The DNA here is from genome assembly GCF_003368295.1 of Carassius auratus. Lineage (NCBI taxonomy): Eukaryota > Metazoa > Chordata > Actinopteri > Cypriniformes > Cyprinidae > Carassius > Carassius auratus. The sequence continues at coordinate 16,641,969 of NC_039261.1, read as the reverse complement.
GCAACCAGAATGAACATGAAAAGGAATGTTGCAGTTAAAAACTGCATTTGGAAGCAATGTGAGGTCATTAACTCCAGTTAAACCACCATAACCCACCAGTTAAACCATAACACCGGTATACCCGCGAGTTTGAGCTACTCAAAACTAGTCCAATCACTAGCCAATACCAATGTATTCTATGGCACCTTTAATATAACTTCTTGAAGATTCTGCAAGGAGCATGTCCACTTGTATGCCAACCTGTACATACAGGGTTCTTGCTGATTTTCTTTCAGATCTTTTCCGTTTTTGGAGGCTTACCTGTAGACTGAACACAAAGTATCCACTGACGCTCTGTTCTGCAATCACATCTTCCATTGTGCGCAGGGTGGTGCCCAGATACGAGTTAAGGAGTTGTGTTGGGAGAAGTCCCACTGAGGAAGCCACTAAATAATTTGGCAAGGACACATCTGTGATCTGTCAAAGAGAGCAACAACTAGAATTGGTCATAGAGTTGGTAAATACAACACAATGCACAGATTTGTTCCGGCAACACATGTAGGATGTTTTACTGGTTGTATTGCATTGCTATAATTCTTTGAAAATTAAATATTTAAATATAAGCAAACACACCCTACATAAACCCATTAAAGCATTGTATAGTTAAATTGCATCACCTTCTTTGGGTGAGAGTTGTAAAACATGGTGTAAATCTCTGTCTTCGTGTGCTAAACTATGAACCATGTTGTAAAACCCTTCTATTTTAGCTCATTAGACTGGCGAAGATGCAAGCATTGTTTGATGTGGGTTGCGTCGTCCTATTAATATTCATGAACCAGATAAAATGACGCATTCTTGTTCTAAGAAGTGACTTCATTGTAAATTGCTGTGAAGCAATATTTAAGTATGCACTATGCAGACGCATGCATTGTGTTGGGTTACCTACATAACACATCACACTCTGCTTCAGCAGAAAACGCAGGGCACATTGAAATACGGCCCTTTCTATAGAACGTGCTTACTGAGGATGTGAAACATAATTCCAGTGTGACCCGCTTAGTGCCGACATATATCACACCCTTGGGCTGTGCTCCCTCTGTTATGTAAAAAATAAATGAGGGTTAACAAAATTAGAGTCAGTGGCACTTGCTTTGTTCACTTACTTCCCAAATGTAGACTGAAACAAACTGAATAACACCCTCAGTGATATTAGGATTATAGTAGAGGGTGGCAGGGTAATGGAGCGAGAGAACGGATTCACATATCGGGTTCAATCCCATGTAAAGCAAACCCAAAACTGAAGAGTTACTGAGGTGACCCAAGTGCTGGATCACTACAGCGTCCTTCAGAATGAACAGAGACTTGCGTTGCTTTAAGGGCATTGTGCTGTGCTCACAACTGCATGAAAACAAAACTGTTATTCAAACGTGTAATTAATTATACACAGAAAATGAATGCCATGCCAATACTAGAACACTCCCATCCTGACCGTTGTTGGTTTACACAATTTCACACAACAGTCCGAGACCGGACAGAGTTTGGACTCTGTAGCTACGCAACAGAATCAATATTTTATTACAGAATGTTTACGGCTTGTTGATTATAATGGGAGTATTCTAGTTTTGATTACAGTCCATATTGGGTGTTGTACAAAATGCAAAATCGCAAATGCAAATTTACGAAATAACTACCACTTTGGTTTAAAGCTTTTTTTGTGTGCCAAGCGATGTTTCTTCAGCATCCAATGTTTAACAGCTGCCTTTATTAAGAAGTATAATATCCAAATGTTAAATGCTCCGATTCATCTCTGCATTCATGCACACAATGTTACAAATGTTTAACTGCTGCAAAAAATATTGTAATTGACAATATTTACAGTTATTTCATTGCAGCAGCGTAACTGTAATTTTTTATATTTTCAATTAACTGTGCAGTTACACAGCTGTTCAACATTAAAGTGGTTTGTTAACCTAAAAAAGACAAATTCCTGCTGTAACCAGGTGTTAAATGTTCATTTCCAGCACTCCTTAAACCCAGTTACCAAGAGGAAGTGGTGCTAAACATTCAACTGGTATTAAAAAACTCCTGCTCATAAGCATCACCATCATAAAAAAACAGTGAATAAATTATGCAAGAAATAGTCAAATATGTTCCAAAAAGCCCACAAGTTCATATAAAAAAAACAAAAAACAAATCAGCCTTAATCCCCCAGAAAGTCTCTCAAATCTAATTCAAATTAAGCAGATGTAATTGTTCTTTCTTTTAAGAAAAAACTTCTGAACGAAGAGAACGAAACACAGCTTGCTGAGTGACCAAACTAAATGATTTACATAAAATTCAAATCACATTCAGGAGCCCAAAAAGCTGTTTAACTTTTTCGGTGAATTATTTAAATGTTGCTGTATATTTACATGCGTCACTCACCATGTATTTATCAAAAAGGTTAAAGAAACTGGGTTAGAAGTAATTGTGAGTAAGGCTAAAAATGCTGTTAGACACTGTCTGCAGTAGGAATGTGTCACTGATCTTCACTGTCCTCTGTCACTGTTAAAGCTTGCAGTTTCTTTCTCATGTGTGTCAGCTAATTAAAAATGTATAATGTTGGTTGTGTAAAGCGTCTGAAGGTAATATTTCAATGTACAGAGAGACCTGTCTTTATACCCTTGATCCTGTGTGAAGAGCAGTTATGTTTGATTTAAATCTGCCTCTGAGCTGGAGCTCTTAATTGTTTAATTCCAGCAAAGCTGGATAAAGCCACCTGGACGTCCCTTGAAGATTAACAGCCACTTCAATGCTATTAATCAGACACCTTTCTGTGCTGGGTGTCTTTTTACTCTGCCAAAATAAATCAAATAAATGAATTAATCAATTAAAAACACATGCATAAATAGGGAGAATCATATGTCTGACTCCAGTGAAACAAGGTTTGTGAAAGCCTGGATGTCAACATTTTGTGTTTTTTGGGGTTTCTTTCACTAGTGAGTACACGGAAAGGATTTCGAGCAGAACCCTTTTAGTGGGATGGGAAATCTCTATCACAAACCATACGTTGATCCGGATCGGCTTTTTAATAATTTCAGGCATTTCTTGATAACAACAAAGCTAATCCATTTCTTCATTTGGAGCGATTTTCAAACATATGAATTTGTCTGAAAGGAAAATGTCACAATATAAGTGATCTTCTATTACTTTGGCTATCTATTGTTTCTGTATAAAAGCAATATCATACTGTACTTGCAATTGATGTGGAGTTATAAGGTTAACTAAAACCACTTAACGACTTTGTTACTTAAAACAAAATAATCTTAAACTGAAATAAAATATTACAAATCTTAAACTAAAAAACCAAAACAGAAGTAGAATAACTAAAATAAAATAAAAATACAAATATCAAATAATAAAAAAAAGAAATATACTAAACCTGTCAAATAAAAGTGAAAACGGTTAATATATATATATATATATATATATTGGCATTCTACCAATGTCACCAAAATAACACTGGTGCGAAATTGGTTACACAAAAACAACAATTATGTCAAAAAACAACAATAATGTCAATAGAATAAATGGTCAAGAGTGACTTACCGAGAAGACCGCGTTCTGGAGGCCGAAAGGGATCGGCGTGAGTCTCGCTAAGGCCACGATTTTGAGTCCACTTCCCCCCTCCACGACCCGAATAACAGCACTCAGCTGTTCACTGCTGCCGATCTTACCCAGAACCCAGTTCGTCAGCAGTCGCTTACACACCAGATGAGCGATGAAAGTCCCGATCAAAACCCCCACCATCACCAGCCCCATGCCCAACACAAACCCGTACAGGTACCCCGCGGCCACGTTCAGCACGATGTAGCCCCAGCCGCAGGGGAACGACACCGTGATCAGGCCCACTATGAACAGCAGGGCTCCCACGAAACTGTCCAAACTCTCCACCCACAGCAGCGCGTCCTTCAGGTACTGACGGACCAGAGCCACCGAGGAGAAGCACACGGCTGTCAGGACGCACGCCAGCAGGGCGCTCTTGAAGCAACAGGTGGTGATGCAGCACGGGTGTCTGAACTCGGGAGCGAAGGACGCGACGGGCTCGGTGTGACCCGCGGGGTCCGCCTCCGGTCTCCCTCCGTTCCCTCGCTCGTCAAACACGTTACAGATCAAGATGTCGATCTTGTCGCAGTCCAGTGAGTCCGGGGTCCGCTGCAGCCAGCGGCTGAGCTGGACGTGTCCTCTCCCCGCTGCGTGCTTCAGGGCTTTCAGCACCCCCTGCACTGGCCCCGAGCTCCACAGATTCATCCCGACTTCATATGACTCCACTGAATTGATCGACTGGACCAGTCCACAATGTTGACCCTTGAACGTAGGCTACACGTTGCCCAACCCGGGCTGCTCTGGCGAAGCGATCAGCGACGATTCCCTGGAAAGAGTCCAGTGATTTATCATCTAACGTTAGTGATTTATCTCGGAAAGACTGATGTGGAGTCGAGCCACTTCAAGGACTTGAGATGCAAGCACGTCAGCTGTCGCTCGCTTATGAACGCCATACTCTCGATCCCAACATCAGAAGAATAAACCTCTCTCAGACCGCTCCTGTCTGACCCATAAATCACACACACGCGCGCAACTTTCCCGAGTCCAGATTCCGCCGCTCTCGCCGCTCAGACTGTCACATCTCTTCGCTCAGCTGAGCACGGTTATAAACGCTGTGGAAGACGGTCGCTGCGTCTGCCGGACTGGTTGTTTGCTTGCGCTCCACGAACTCTTGCACACACAGGTAACGGATGTTTACGCCAAGTGTTATTCATACCACTGTTTGTTTCCCAGCATTCCGTGCGACGTCGTCACGTGATGTCACGAGCGCACGTCAGCGTGAGTATCGCGATGACACAAGACTGCTCTCTGATTCACCTGAAAACGCTGTTCACTGTAACGTTTTAGTGTAAAGTACAATCACTAGTAGAAATATTTCACACGTGGTCGGATGATAGTGTTGGATAATCCAGTATACATACATATAAACTTACTAGAAACACAGCTTTTTTGGTGTTATTGAATAAAACACACAAATTGGACACTAGGCTATTTGTGTAGACTCTTTGGATAAAAAGTTATGTGTGCTGTTCAAAGTAGTATATACACACACACATAATTATTTATATGAATAATAATAATAATAATATTTTTTTTCATTTTTATTAAATAATTGGTGGGCTCCAGCCTGTATGGAAGCCCATTCCTGTCTCATAAAACAAAAGTAAATAAACAAAATAAAAAAATAAAAATACATGCATAAATAAATGCATGCTTTGGTATACATTGTGTCTCTTTTCAAATGTTATTAAGATTTAGTAAAAACAATATTTTGGGGAATACTGAGTGACAACAAAGATTGGATAGTATTAGAAACTCTTTGAACAAAGTATTATACCTTTATTGTTTTCTTGTTAATTATTTTTTATACTTTCTAATACTTCCTTTTACAGATACATTTAACATTAAATCTTAGACATATAAACTTTAAATTCTATAAATATCTATAAATGTTAAGATTAAATGTCAAGAATACAAGTTACACTGATAGAATATTCAGCCTTTAAAAGCCACATGAAAACAAAAAGACGCATGTTGATTCTCATGCTCAGCCAATGAAAAGGCCCAAACTGAGCATTGTGAAATGAAAACACAAAGCTGCTCTGATGTACAGTCGCTTTACATTTGTAAAGCATTAAAGACAATCTTTTTAATGCTGCAAATCACTGCTTTTCATTTAGGAAATACAAATCTAGTTTGTTTTGTAAATCCACTGAAGCACTTTGACGGTTTGACAAATCTAAATTCTCCCCTTCCCATTTTCTGTTTTTAAAGTTCTTTTGACATTTTTCAAAGAGGCATTTAGCCTCTACAATACACTTAGTTCAATAGGTAGGTTCAATAGCTAGAGGAAACAAGAAATGGCTTCAGCAAACACTGGGATTGTATTTAAAATAAAGAATATATAATAATAGCCAGCCATAGATCTCCAGTGTAATCAGTGTTCATAATTTTGATATTTGACACCCTTTACCTTTATAACAGATTCTGTCACTCCTGGAATCCTGCCACACAAGCTCTTAACTGTGTAGTTACACACGCATAACATCTAATCATGAGAAGATAAGCGCTGGTTCTCTCCCCGATGGAGCTGGTGTCCTTTTTTACGCACTTCACACTAGCATGAACCATAAAAGATGATCAAGAATGGATAGAAGGTTATGGAGGCATTGGACTTTACCCTGGTTTTTTTACGAAACCACTTTTGAATGATTTAATCAGCATTTGTGGGAACATGATCAGACTGGATTATGGGACTGACTTGAGGGCACAGGGTTTGCATCATAGCCATTCATTTAGGTATTACCACACTGTGCAATCATCAGACCTGTCTGCCATGTCATTACAGATCGTCTGTGATTTCAGACAGTGAGGGTTGAAGGCAACAGTTGGCTTGTTCATGAATGTAGAGACCTGACTCATCTGGCCACAGTGCATTTATAAGCACTCTGCTCAAGGGTAATGGTTTTGTTCTTTTTACAACAGATTTTGAGTCTTTGTGCATTGCACACAGTCTTTTAATGTGGCTGGGTCAGTGAGTTGCTTATTTAATTCTGTGTTAGTTTTTGTGGGTGTGTATTTGTGTGATTTAGCAGCGGCCCTAATGATCTTTATCTCGAGACTAGTAATTGCTACCAAACTAATGTAACCTAATATTTCAATTCTACTGTACTTATTAAGTAATCAGTGATTACACTGATTCATCTAGAAATTGAAATGGTGCCGGGTAAAAGTTTGGGACATGTTTTCTCTTTAACATGGTGCTTCTGTTCTTGGCATGTTTTACCACAAGATGTCGCTGCTGTTTCACCTTTAATTCACGGAAAGCGCTCTGTGCTTCATTTCAACGGAGGTAGAAATGACTTTACAAATGCTTAATTGGTGTATTACTTTTTTCTGTAATAAAATTGGTAGGCTACTGTGTGTGAACATAATCCTGCTTAACGCGCGCGAGTGTATTTAGAACTGTGCTATGATGATCACTAAAAAGAATCTTAAAGAATGTAAAATCATGTCATTATTTACTTATCCTATCGTTGTTGGCAAAATATCAGTGTGCATTAACGTTTATGATACCGTTATTACTAAACAATTTTATGCTGACATTTCTACACTGTTTTCATTCATTCTCTTTTTGCAAGTGAAATAAAGCAAGTCATATTTAGAAAGACATGACGAGAGAGTGATACATAGGGACATGATGACAACATTGTTGCCTTAAATTGTACTCTCCTGTTTGCACGAATGAACTTAATGGCAGGCACACAACCAATTGAGATACCTTTTGTGTGTGTGTGTGCAAGTTTTCCATTATTCTGTCATTTGCATCCTAACAAACATGAGGAAATACATCATAAAACATCAGAATGGTTTCTCCCCGCTGAGACAGCTGAGAATAATGAGTAGCGTGCTGCCCAGCTCAGAGCGAGTGTGATTGGTTCTCCGCGCAGCATCAGGAGACCTGTGGCTCATCACTGGACCGAGAACAGCGGGAGATTCCTCACAGACACAGAGCAGAACGCACGCTCCTCCGCCTGCACGCGCACTTGTGTCGACACATTAAGCCTTATTACTATACCTGAAGCTAAGAGTTTCAGTTAGAGAAGGAATCACTATGGATTGCTCTGAAGAGGTACAGTCACTCTCAGATGAAGCCAGCACTCCCATCGAGTTAAAGAAAGGAATGTCAATATTTTTGGATGTGAGTATTTTAAAACATTTTTTAAAAACATTTTCTGATGTGTTTGTGTGTGTGTGTGAGAGAGAGAGAGAGATCTCTGGACCAAAAAAACAAAAAACAAAAAACAGTCATAAGGATAAATTGAAATTGAAATGCTGAATAAATATTCTATCCATTGATGTATGGTTTGTTAGGATAGGACAATATTTGTCAGTTATACAACTATTTGAAAATCTGGAATCGGAGTGTGTCAATTTCTTTTTTGCGAAAATCGCAAATAAAGCTGTGCAAATTAAATTATTACTAATCAAAAATTAAGTTTTGATATATTTATGCGTAGGACATTTCAAAGTATCTTCACGAAACATGATCTTTCCTTGATATCCTAATGATTTTTCCCATTAAAAGAAAAAATATATAATTTTGACCCATACAATGTATTTTTGGCAGTTGCTACAAATATACCCTACTTATGACTGTTTTTTGTGGACCAGGGTTACACACACACACACACACACACACACACACACACTAAATTTGATCTCAACTTCACTGATCTCAGGTCTAAATGTTGAAGTGGTTTGGTGATGTGAGACTGACATCCTTCATAGATATTAATGTTATGCTATCATCATTTACTCTGTTTGTAGTCATCATGCATGATGTTAATTAGCATATTATTAATTAGTCATTATGCATAGTTTATGCACATTCAGTCATTAAATCTCTTTTCTGCTCTGTAATGGATGTGGATCTTCTTTTATAACAAAGACACGCTCTTAAGAGCGATTGTAAGTGCTGTTTTAGCTACTAATTTAATTGTAGTGTGCTGTCTAAAGAGCTTCCCCTGAGACATGAGGTGTGTATTGTTAATTATCATACAGGAATAAGGAAGCAGCGGTCCCTGACAGATTGGTGGCATAGTTTTTCACTCCTCCGAGGAGGAAGCTATATTCAGCATAGTCTTGGCATGCCTAGCAGTGGACCATATTTAGAGTGTGAATATTCTCGCTGTGAATTGGGACTTTATTTAACAGACCACTACAGCGCGGCTGAGTGCTCAAAGTCAACACAGCCATCATCACTTTTTCTTTCATCTCTGCTCTTTTTAGGCCTCGACCTAAATAATTTACAGTGCTAAAGTCCCTTTACATGATCAACGCAGCATGATTTTTCCATGGCCCCTAGTTATCAACTGATATTGTCCTGTTTGCTTTCAGATATTGAGAAGAGCTGATAAAAATGGTAAGACATTGCCTTTCGTGCACTTGTTGTTACCCGCATTATAAAGTGTTTGTTTTAGTCTCGTACACATTACTCTAACTGTGCATCAATATGAATGAATGGTTGTCCATTCCCTGTTGTCATGGAAACACTATGTCCATACGTTTCCTAATGTTAGTCAATATTTTAGTAGAGCGATGCAAACAAATGTCACTGCGATCCTTCTTAACATCTCCACTTATAGTTCAGTTTTAGCAGCCATGGGATTTTAAAAATAGCATTGATTGGATTTCATATGTGAAGTTCAGTAATTGTGAATTCAAACTCAGTTTTTTATTTTATTTTTTGCTTTAGAATGCAAACAGTGCATATAATAATTTGAAGATTTAACTTAAAGTAACTGGAAATATACGGAAATATACACACAATAACTAGGAAAGATTAAAATGATGTTTATTGCAAGTTTATGTGTTAAGGATGTTATGTCTAATTGTGCATATTGAAACAAAATTCAAATAAAAAAATTTTTTGTATTAATATTACTATTATTAGAAATGATAGGCTAATTGAATACATTTTATGATACTTTAATCAGTTTAATTTGAATCGTATCTTTCTGTTAATCATATTAACTAAACTTTATGTTAGATATTTTTTTCTAAGCAGCTTCACAGTAATAAACATGTAAAAATAGAATAAACGATGCAATTTCTTTTTCTGCAAATTTTCAGTTTAAGCTGTAAAGTAGCTCTAAAAAAAGACAATAGTGTCATTATTCAGCTTCAGTCAGTTCAGCATTAATTCAGTTTTGTCAAAGGTCAGTTCTACAGAAGGTTAGGTCGTCATTCAGCTCAAATCCAGTTCAGTGTTGTTTCAGTTTGGTTAAAATACAGTTTTGATATTGCAAAATCAAAATCTGATTTGACTATAAAGCAGCTAATAATGTCATCATCGAGCTCCGTTTATTTGATATCAGCGAAGTCAAATTGATTATGCTGCTAAATATTGTGTCTTTTTAATCCAGATATTATTAAAATATTATTTAACATCACTGAATCAACCTTGATACATAAATTTATATAAACAAAACACATTTTTTTATTGGTTAAATTATGAAATGTCTCTTTATGGTAACAGTTGCAGGTTTTTCAGTGTATAATGTCAGGCACAAGGGTTTCTGCATACCTCTTTCTCTCGTCCTTATTTTGTGTTCTTTCTGAGGCTCTTTCACTGCATTTGATTTAATATTGTATATTAGTAGGAGTGTAGCACGCAGCATGTGCAGCAGTACATTTCTTCTATTTTGAGTATAGGCTGGCATGACTCACCTGTCACTGTTTGTTTGAAAACCTCTGGGCGTCTGCTCCAGCTAACACAAGCCCTCAGCCCTGTCGCAAACATCGTCTCACAGCGTGTTCATGTTTTCCCAAACACCTGAGATCTGACGTGCATGAGCTAAATCGTCATCGCGTGAAGGATGATGAACTTTGCTTGCTTTTTTATATATATATATAGATTGAACACTTTAAGTCTTTTTAAAATCTGAAAAACGTTTATGAGTTAGATTTATTTATTTATTTTTGATTTCTTTGAAGGCAACTTTTTAACCACATTTTCCTCTCAAAAGATGATGGGAAGCTGTCCTTTGATGAGTTCAAGGCTTATTTCTCAGATGGTGTTCTGTCAGGAGATGAATTAAAGGAGCTCTTCCATGCAATTGACACTCATAACACCAAGTAAGTATTGCTGCTCTTCATTCACATACACATACTAATGAAGGCTCCATTTTACGTTCCTCAGATGATTCCCACACACTGATTGAACCCTTTGGACGTCTTATAGGCAACCTTTCAAAAATGGTGGTTTTCTGAACATTGAAGTGCCCAAATTCAGTGATCAGATACAATCACATATCTGGAATCTCAGTGTATTGACTCAGGAATATATGTGTGCTAGAAACAGTGTTGAAGTCCAGGGGAAGATCTGGAGCTGGTTGCACCAGCTGTGTGAAAGTTACAACAAGTTACAGCTTACGCATTAATATGTTTGCTTTGCACCATTGAACTTAACTGAAACATTAATGTGTTTATTAGTCATTAATCAGAGTAATGGACACAGTCAATTTACCAGAGATTTAGCTGAGTTCACCTAATACTTCTGAATCAAAGAATCGATTCTTTTCGGAATCGACTCCCGTCCTACATATGAATAAACACTAAGGAGATTAAAACCCTAAATGATGCCTCAAGTATCTTTTTCTTAATTTTTACAACATTTTTGTATTTTGCAACATACTTCCTGTATGATTCTGTCACAAAAAAAGGCATGACTTTGTAGCAAGCATGCAAGAGGTTTGTTTTAACGCAGAGCTGGAAGCACCGACTTGCACCCAGCAGCCTCTCTGTCCTGATGATGTCATCACAGCGGCGGTGAGAACGAGGGTGTGCTGTCTCTCAAACACGACACACTCCTGTCACACTGATGCTTATCGTGCTTCTGGCTCGTTAGACGAAGCCATGTCAGTGGTCCGTGCTGATGTGTGTGATTGTGCGAGAGAGATAAAGAAGTTAGCTTTCTTCTGAGATTTTCTTGAATGGAAATGAAAGGCTTCAAAATTGTGCAGAAATAAAGCATGACAAGCTAGAGGAACGACATGCTTGTTGTTGTTTTTTGTGGGAGGTGAAATATCAAACCAAAAATCCAAATTGTTTAAATACCCCAATGTTTGACCATATGTAGTGATGAACGTAATCTGTGTAGCATATGTCACAAGGAGCAGATCTTGATCTTGCCTTCACCTCCTCGCAGAATGATTCCATGTCACTTAAGTCACCTTGGTTTCCATAGCAGCAGCTCTCCTGGCTGGTGCATGCTCTCTTTGTAGTAAGTGTTTGATGTGGCTGGCCGATATGGTTTGATGTAGTATTTCAAAGAAAAAATTGCTTTCGTTTGCCAACATAATGATCGGCTCTTCCCCTTAGCACAAGCATGATATTGTTTTGGGTCAAGGATCAATTATTCATTATGATAGATACGTAATAACGATTAAAGTGAGAACCTGATGGTTTCTCAGGAAAATGTCCACAAAGTTACTCCACTTGTTATACAGTACAATACATTTCACCGTAAGTATGATCCCAAATCCCATTTTAAAAACACCAAAAAGAAACCTACCAATCCCAATAAATAAAGGGAAGAAAGTAAATTACGAAAAATAAAGCAGTAAAACATGACAATGAAAGCTATGTAAAAGCTATGTATTAGTTATGTAAAATTAAGCATTATCTAAAATTAACCAGGTATATAAACACATCCGTACATAAGTCATAATTCGGCATAGTTTGTAGAGCTGGCAATCAATTGATTGCAATAACTATTTTAGTTATTAAACTATTTTGTGCAAACTTTTTACTGCATGATGTCAACGATAAACAAAAAAACTAAACATTTTTTTACTTACAGACGTATTTGATTTGATTTGATTTTTGTTTGTTTTTATCAGTTTTTTAAAACTGTATTTTAGACCTTAAGGGTTTTCTGTCTTATTTTGTACTCTATTTGTGTAAATATCTATAATATATGTGTTTGAGATATCTAAGAAAACAATTTAAAGCATGACTTCAAGTGTACTGACGGATGATTTTATGTACACATATCCGTTCCACCATCACAGATCAAATTGTCAGTATATGGATTATCACAATTCACTAGTCACAGACAGAGATTCCTGAAACGAGGAATTCATCAATCTTTCCTTGAAAGTGACCTAACCATTAAAATCTAATCTATGGGCGTGATAAGCTCAGGCTTTTCTATGACTACACTGAAAAAATTCAACCCACTAAAACTGAAAAAGCATAAACTTAATGATAGTGATTTCATTCCATTTTAATAACAGTTTCAATCCCTCTAGCCAATAATGCTTTAACCGGTTGAATTTTTAATCACTTTATGATCTGAGAGCAAACAAAAAGATTATTTAGTGTCCATTACACTGAGGTCTGTCTTTCTCTGGTGTAATGTCTGGAGGAGCAGGTAGATATGACATGAGATATGAAGATTATTGGGTGCTTCTTAAGGCATATCGATGTGTTTTTTTTTTTTTTTTTGTCTGTTTATTGAAGGTTTCACCTTCCGCTACGAGGTCTAGCTCAGTCAGTGAACAGTTCAGTCAAAACGCAAAGCCCCCTGTGACTATGTTTTATCCAGCAGGTCTAACAATACTTATTTTTTGGTGTGCATCCGTCCTTTAAAGTCTAGACAACCAATGAATGCATTGCCTTCCAGACAACTGCCAAATGCTGCAAATCTTCCGCCCACTGTGCTGCAAAAAGGATTAAACGGTTAATCACTGTCACTCTGTGAGGCAAATGGAAATTGCTGTTAAATTTGGGCAAATTTCTCTCAATAAAAACTGTTTGATGTTCAGTGCGAAAGAAGAATATAAACACTAATAAACACTTTATATCAAAATGTTACAAACTCACAACCCACCACTACATTTTAGTTTTCAACAAACAGAAAACATAACATTACATATTGTGTATTCTGACTCTTATATTGTCATCCGGTAAGATGATGACTTTACCTCACGGCGTTGAGCCTCTCATCAGAGCAGGGCTGAGACATGGACTTGTCAGTGGACTCAGTGTTTGCCTGCTGGGTGTTATTCAGGGTTAGAGATTAAATATGACCCTCTCTCATTAGACAAACATCACAGTCCCAAAGGACCTGCCTTTGAGCGGGATGCTGTCTGCATAGCTTGAAATCAGCACAGAACATGAGATCACGTTTAGATGCAGCTCACATGTCTCTTTTAACATGCTGTTGAAAATAAATGAACATGTCTGCTTATGGTCTGTTTACAGCAACGTGGACACGGATGAGCTGTGTGGTAAGAGTTCACACTTGTTATTGTCACTAATATTGGTTCACTGTGATGATGACAAGATGCTTGAGGCTGAATTTGGGGTTCTTCTGAACCCTCTGGAGACGCACTTCAGAAATGACAGTAAACCGAGGAGGAAGCCATGAGATCCTTCAAGAAATCTAAAGACTGTCAATGGTTCCACCAGTAAAAGTGAAGCACACACAAACATATGAAGTTTCTTAAAAAAAACAAAAAAACAATAGCATATTTAAGGCATCTTTACAGACTGCCTAGAGGTTCTCCAGGGTTCTGCCTCAGGTATCTTTTGATTTTATTTATTTATTTTTCTGTTCAAATTATATTTGACTTGAAATGTATTACACTGTTTTATATACAGTAAATATGGGTTATATTTATTTATAAAAAAGAAATTATATATATAGAGAGAGTATATATATATATATACTTTTTTTTATCTTTCTTACTCCAAACTTATGAATGGAAGTGAATCACAGTTTCCATAAAAAATATTAAGCAGCATGCTTTCAACATACTAATAATAATAAAAAAAAGCATATTAGCAAATAAGCATATTAGAATGATTTCTGAAGGATCATGTGACAAGACTTGAGTAATGATATATATATATATATATATATACATATATATATTAAAATAAAAATAGTTATTTTATATTGAAATAATAATAATAAATAATAACTCTTTTTACTGTTTTTTATTTATTTATTTATTTTAATTTTTTTTTGGCGCAGCCTTGATGAGCATTAGATACTTCTTTTAAAAAAAGTATTTAAAAAACAAAAAAGAAAAGAAACCTACCAATCCCAATAAATAAGGGGTAGAAAGTAAATAAAGCAGTAAAACATTACAATGAAACGTGCAAACATCAAGTATATTTTGCATTAGATAAATACAATCTATGTACATATTTTACGGTAGGTCTTAAATTATTGTATTCAACTTTGAAATTATACATACATTCTTATTCTATGTTAATGCATATAATTATTTCCATTATATCAAATGACGTTTGAAATGTGTTTTTATGAAAAACATTGTTGCATGTATCTTAATATTTTAAATAGTATAGTCTCTCTTTCTGTTAGAATACTTCTCTCAGCATCTTGGAGAATATGAAAATGTCCTCGCAGCCTTGGAAGACCTGAACGTATCCATACTGAAAGCCATGGACAAAACCAAGAAGGTGAGTTGCCTTCATTGCCTTTGTTCACCAGATGGACTTGATATCACATACTTGACTGAAACCACGTCTATGAGAAAAGAGTATGTCTGGCCATCCTCCAACTGGAAGCGATGTTAGCTGCATACTTACGTAACCTTTGTGTATTTATGTGGCTGCAGTCATTTGTTTCCACTCCCAGTGTTTGTGGGTGGGGGGCAGATAGACGTGATACCTGTAAGCACTAAAATTAGTATTCTGCATGCATTCCTCTAGGCTTTCAGTGTCTTATCTTAATCACACGCAGCATGTTCTCTGGCCCCTAATGTGGCCGTAGGTGTGTAATTTTCTCAGAGTCGCAATAAAGCTGTTGAAGCCGTGCACTCTGGGAGCTCTGAGAGTGGATGAAGGTAGATCTGATCTAGTTCAGACACACATCTGTCTGACACACACGCACACACACAGACACACACACACAGTCTGTCCTCAACATGCTGCTGGAGAGATTTAAATATGATAAAGTGCTTTAATCATTTTTAATTATTAATGTTGGTTTATTGATAAATGGATGTTATCTGTCAAGAATCAAAATCAAACTATTATGTGGCTACAAATCACAGCCCTTAAAGAATTTGTGTTTCTCACACAAACAAAATTGACTTAGTAATCACTGCAGTAAGTAGCTTAAACTTTTAATATTAGATGATATAATACTTAAAAGGTATTTGGAAAAATAACAAACACAAATGTTTTAATTAGGGTAAACCATGGGGTTATTATCATAAACTAAAATGTAAAATATTACTTTAAATAAAATACAAATTAACTTAAATAAATGTATGTATAAAACCCTAAATTGAAAAGAATACATACGTACATATATTACACCTAACTAACATAAAAATAAAAATAAAAAACGGAATAAAATGCATCAAATGCATTAAACGGGTAATTTTATATTTAAAATACAGCTAATAAATATTTTCATTCATAGCTTATATTAAAAACCATGTGGTATGCAGCAACATAAATATTAAGTAAATATGTAGTATATATGTGTTTCAGTACAATAAATAACTAAATAAAAAAATAATTTGAGAATCAACACTCTTGTATGGTTTGTAGCACAAAGGTTTACTATTGCTATATCTGTTTTAATATTACTATCCAACTATCCCTATGTGCTAACAACCATGCAAGAAAGTTGATTTTCATTTATTTATTATCTTTTTATTCTACTAGTTATTTTCCTATAACAGCTAATGAAATAAATCTCGCACATTGACAGAAAATAGCTTTTTCCGCATATAAAAATAGGGTGGATGGTGATAAACTATGATAAAAAGATATTTATCACATTAAAGTGGTATTTTCTAAAAACTACTAACTACTGTCACATATTTGAAAAATGTATATAAAAATCTCAATACTTTAGGGTTGTTACTCCCCAACACTGGCCTCAATTTCCAACAAATGTTCATGTACAAACATTTAACAGAGGTCTTATATGTTTAAACTGTGATTTATGGACAATAATGAATATTTGTTAATACGTGATTGTCACAGTAATTAACTCCAGTAAATAACTTTAACGTGCTTGGTTATTGCACCACAATAATTATTATCTTTCAAACAGTTTGTGTTTTCGACAGATGTATTGATTGAGTTATTGGCCGCAGTCTTGCTCGTATAGATGTGCAGTGTTGTCGGTGGTTATCAGCACTGACATTCTGGTCTGAACAGTGGCGTTTATCATGCTGAGTGTCTGATGTCAGTAATGGGCACAGTCCACACTGACCATCAGAGGAGCGCGCAGGTACGAGTCCCCACCGAGCCATTTAACCCAGACTGTCTGCTGCCTCGCACAGATAATGAATTAGCCAAGCGCTGACTCCAGGCCCAGCAGACATGCCACTTAATGCATGTGAGCCTCTCAGAAATGAAGTCATCGGAATGAAGGGCAGTGCTGTGTCATTTCATTATGCCGCTTGATTAGTGAGGCAGACAGAGGACGTGAAACACAATTAATGAGTTCAATGGGACTTTTTTTTTTTTTGTAAAAGACTTCTGACATTTGCTTCTGTGTTATAATGTATATGCTTAAAGCTTCAGCATTACTGTGAGCAAGAGAGCAGTAAAAACAAATGCGGCCGTCTGATGTGCAAATTGTGATTGATTATTTTATCACTGCATGGTTTAAAGGTTTATGTATGTTGACAGGTGCTGTTTTTGTCCAGACAGAGTTCTTTTTGATTTGATACTGTTGTGCAATGTTCAAAGAGCACGAGGAATAACACACTACTCATTTAGAGGCAAGAGCACAGTTCACAGTATTAAACCTCAAAGAGAGGAACAGAGCAAGACGGAAAAGAACATCATTTGAAAGCCTGTGCTTAAAATATTTACACAGTGGTGTCATTTTTTTTAACCTCCAGTGTTAAAATTATCCACTAATCATAAAATATGTGAGGCAAAACACATTTCTAGGCATTAAAGTAATAGTTAATTGTATTATATTTAATATTATAATTATTGCATTCCTGTATTGCAAAGGTGGATTTTCAGCATCATTACGCCAGTCTTGAAGGTTATTTGATCCTTGCCACTCAAGAAACATTTATTGTTTAAAAAAATTGTACTGCTTCTTTTGTGGACACTGTGAAATATATATATATATATATATATATATGTATTTCAGTATTTTTTGTTTTGTTTGTTTATATAAAGAAAGTTCAAAAGAACAGCATTTATTTGAAATCCAAATCATATAATTTGTAGCAATGATGAATTTGCAATAAAATTTAAAATGTAGAGTTTTGTACAAACTTTTGCTATAACACACATTAAATATAAATAATACTGACACGAGCTAGTGTAAAAGTGAATAAAATTGTTGTTTGACCACATTTAACATGTACAGTTCTCTCTTTTGAGAAAATGGACCACAATTTTGGACCAACTGGACCACTCTCACAGTGAATATTTATGATGTATTTGCTTATTTATTCATTGAAATAAAAGGGCAAGGTCTTTCGTACCTGAACCAAATTCTTGTTTTAATAGGAAATGTTTTCACAATGGAAAGAAAACCATGCATCTCCATATTTAAATGGACAGTTCACCTGAAAATGAAAATTCTGTGATTAATCACTCACCCTCATGTCGTTCCAAACCCATAAGACCTTCATTCATGTTCAGAACACAAATTAATATATCTTTAATGAAATCCAAGAGCTTTCTCACCCTCTGTAAACAGCAACACAACTATCACGTCCAAGGCACAGAAAGGTAGAAAGGACATCATTAAAATAGTCCATGTGACATCAGTGGTTCAACCTTAAGTTTATGTAGCTACTAGAATAATTTTTAAGCGCAAAGAAAACATAAATAAAGTAATAAGTGGCCAAAACATGCTAATCACACCAGGGCCAGCTCCAGGCATGGGCAGGGGTGGGCTGAGCTCACCCAAAAGACTGGCTTGCCCACCCAATAAGAACTACATAAAGATTAGCAAAGGTAATTATTTTTTCTTTTCCTTTTTTTTGGCAGAAAACTAATCTGAAGTGGACTGTTAAAGTTTAAGCTATAGATTGAGACTGCCCAAACAATCATAAAATAACTAAATAAATTGCAGCCTTTTTCTTTTAGTAGCTGAATGCAAGTCGCACTGAATTCACAGAGTTTCAGTCTGTTGAAAAAGCTGTCAACGTGCAAAAATGTACAGACATATATGCACGCTATCATGGGGAGTTTGCGAGTTATGAGGAGTTTAATGCACGAATATGTATTATACCATACCAATGAAATTACCTCAGCAGTTTTAATGTTCTAAAAGAAGAAGAAGAAGAAGAAACATTGCATATGGGGCACGAGCATAAAATCATCTAAAATGTATGTAGGCTATACAGTTGAAAGATTACCCCTTTTGACTTGCTGTTAATGTTGAACGTATGAATTAGTTACAATAGCAACAGTCAACTCGACTCTATTATCCAGTGATGCAAATTATTAAACTTTTTTTTTTTTGTCAATTTCCGCCGTTTTTAATTGAAAGTCTGGCTGTCATTTATAGTTATTGTGACGACAATAGCATTTCTCTGTCTTGCGTTTTCAACATAATTAGGAATACAAATAAAATTGAATGGGTGCATGCATATCTTAAAATAAAAATATTATTTGCAGTTCAGACTGATCACTTTACCAAAAAATATTTTATTTTATTTTGTTTTGTATTTATTTATTTAGTTCCTTTACCATTACCATAGTGGTCTGGTCTCAATATTTTCCTCAAAACAATAGTCCCCCTAATAGTCTAGATGTGATTATGGCATGTTTGGTATAAATAGAAAGTTAGTTGAAAAGATCACTCAATCACAAAAGATCATTGTTGTAGAAACAATGATACAGAGAAAGAGAACAAAGAGGTTGTATTTATTATTATTATTCAATAAAGAAAAAAAGTTTAATTTGATGTGACATTGCATGATATTCTAGGCTGCTCATGAAAGCGTTTTTTTTCAGTGTACATATAACAGCCTTTAATTAATATACTACAGACTATCTAGACTTTTTCCCCTTGCAAATCACCCCACCACACATACACACCCCGTAACAGGAAAAATGCCCACCTAGGATATCTGCCAGCCCACCCTTCTCTAGCTGTCAAGAACCGGCCCTGAATCACACTCTGTCTTGTGGTGAGAAAAAATCAAGGTGTTAACAAAGGTGTTTTCTTTGATCTCTTTCTTCACACCACTTGGGAATGTGTACGTCTCTGTTGCATGAGCTCCAGTAATCATGAACAATAACAGATAGTGATGCTGTATGGCAACAAATAGTGTTGTGTTTATTGCATAAGGCCACGAGTGGGTGTGCATACCAGCTGCTGTGATGCATCTGGTCTCTGCCCTCAGGACAGGACGCTATAAACAGCAACCACACTTCTGAACATCCCACTGTGAGCGCTCATATCATCCAGCCAATATCTCTTGCATTCAGGTGGAGCCATGACAGATTTATAGCTCAAATATTAACCAGAATGTTTTTATATTGGTGATTTGATCTCTAAATAGTATTTTTTTTAATAAGAATGTCACGATCTCATTTAGTCCGTTTCGGCTTCAAACTTATGTAACAGCTTGTCATTGAAAACAATGGAATATTATTTATTACTGGATTTATTTGGATGACTTATTTTCAGTCTTAAAAAGCACTGAGAGCAAAATGAATGTGCATGCATTATCGTCACAATCAGTGTGATTATTCCGAAGAATTTAATTGTGATTCATGAGGTATCATTTGCATGCTGCAGACACTTTGTATTGATTGTCTGAATGTGTGTTTACGTGATTGGCTGCTGTGTAAAACGTTGTCCTCGAGCTTCGACGCTGGAAGGAGAGATTGGTGATGTTTGCTGCTTGTTGAACAGCCTTATGCAGATCTTGGTTGCAGTGATTCATGCTGAGGTTATTGTAAAGGTCTGTATGTTTAACCCACTTTGTAAATACACATGTGTTGGTGGATCTGTTGGATTTGTGACTTGTAAACATCTTGAGTCAGTTCATAATAGACATGTTGTGCTGTTTCATAACTGGATGCTCAGAAGAGTTATGTGTCCTGTTAGCTGGGCGATGTTCTTGCCTTAATAATGGCTTTTCTTTTTGACAGAACACATGTTGCTTTGGCATGCAACATAATTATAGAGGCGGCTGTTGATTTCTAACATTGAATAAGCGATGTACCATGTGCAAATAACATACCCGTGCAGCCTTGCCTTTGAGACTGCGAACGGGAAACAAAATCTCATCCGAAAAGATAAAAGAGGCTGATTGAAAGCCGTGATGCATGGACTATTTCAGTCATGTACCTGGATTGCAAGTATAGTGCAAAAACCTACACTGAGCTGTATGATTTTATTTATTACAATTTGTTTGGGACAGTGACTTTACATCCTGCTACGGTGAATGAATGTTACTTTTATACTCTTAATAAGATTCATATAAAAATTCTACTGTAATGTAGTATATCCATTCAAATGTTGGGGTAATTTTTATTTATTTAGTATTATTCAAGGATGCATTAAATTGATTGAAAGTGAAAGTAAAGACATTAATACAGTTACAAAATATTTTAATTTCTAATAAATGCTGGTTTTTAGGAACTTTATAATTATTATATAATTATCAAATTATCCTGAAAAAATATATCAATTTCCATCAAAATATTTTGACTGTTTTCAGCATTGATTGTAACAAATGATCAGCAAAGTTTTAAAATATATTATAATAGAAAATACGTATTTGAAATTGTAATAATATTTCACAATATTACTGTTTTTACTGTTCTTTAATTAAATGAATGCAGCCTTGGTGAACACGAGACTTTTTGTAGTGGATAATAATTATTTTATGTTGTTGTTATATTATCTATCTATCTATCTATCTATCTATCTATCTATCTATCTATCTATCTATCTATCTATCTATCTATCTATCTATCTATCTATCTATCTATCTATCTATATATATATATAAAATTATAAAATACACATCAATAAAATTATTAAATAAACTATTCATATTTTAGTGCAACTGAATGCAATCTTTGCCTTAAATTTGCAGGACTATCAGGAGGCCACACATCTGGAGCAGTTTGTGACACGTTTCCTGTTGAAGGAGACCACCAGTCAGCTGCAGTCTCTCCAGAGCTCTCTGGAGTGTGCCATGGAGACCACAGCCGAACAGACCCGGCAGGACAGGCAAGCCACCCAGAACACACGCGTACTTTTATTTAAGCATACAGTTTCTACCATACATGTGGAGTGAGCAGGAGATGAGTGCATATTTTCAGTTCATTGTCTTCAGAAGCTGAACGTCAGGCTCTTTCAGGAGATTGTCTGTCTGTGTGACAGCAGAGCAGGACTCGCAGTGGTATTATCATAACATTGAGATATGTTTGACTTGATACAAATCACACATTGTAGTATTATAAATGCTGTTTGGGTTCTTTCAATATAGCTAGACTGTGACAGAATTAATGATGAAATATTAAAACGACACTGTATGTTTATGTTGGACACTGACAAAGTATGCATTCTTTCAAATCTAATCAAAAATACACTTCTGATTTTTTTTTTTTTTTGAATAATCAAATTTTTCCACAAAAATAAAATAATAATCTCTTATGCTCAAGAAGACTGCATTTATTTTATTAAAGATATATTTTAACCGTAATATTGTGAAATATTATTACAATTAAAAATAACTGTTTAAATATACTTTAAGATGTAATGCAATCCTTTGACGCGAAGCTGAATTTTCAGCATCATTACTCCAGTCTTCAGTGTCACATGCTCTTTCATAAATGCTGATTTGCTGCTCAAGAAACATTTTTATTATTATCAATGCTTGGAACAGTTGTGCTGCTTAATATTTTTGTGAAAACCATGATACACCACTATTCAAAAGTTTTTAAAGGAAAGAAATATGTTTTAAAACACAAACAGTTATTTTTAACTGTAATATTAATTCATAATATTATTGTCCTACTGTATTTATGATCAAATAAATCAGTCTTGGGGAGCACTTCTTTCAAAATCATTAAAGCAACTTAATTATTCCTAGCCTTTGGCCGGTAGTACGTGAAGACTTTATTGACTGTGTACTAAAAGCAATCACACTCCCAAAGCATCAAACCTCTAGCATTTTAAGTGATATTGAGTGGATTTCTTCTGCACCAGTGTACATGTAGTCTCCACAGATCTAAACATACACTGTTGAAAATGCATGTAGACAGCAATTGTGCACTGACTCGAGCAAAGGGGATTCTGTGCACAGCCATCCTTGCTATTGAATATCTAGAGCATCAGTGGCATTCATTGTTAATAGACCAGGTGACCAGCAGACCATTGACCCAGGCCTTTGTTTTGGTGCAGAAAGGGGATGGATGCCAGATTAAACCGTCACCGAATCAACAGAACCTGTGTGTGCATGCGTGTGTGTTGTGCTTGATTAGCAGCTCATTTTGAGCTTGTGTGTCTCTGACTGCATCTGTGTGCTGAAGAGGTTCTGCTGCATGGTCCACAGTGGGGGTCAGCAGATCTTTATAGAGCGCAGAATTTGGAATACAAAATGAGATTTGTTCCAGCACCTGGATGACTGCATGCGCTGCGTGTCTGAGATCGCATATGTGTGTGTGTGTGTGTCACAACGTGCCCACTACCTCTCCTCCCTCTCAGTATGCAGCAGCTGTGCTGCTCCGATCACCTTATTATCTTAAGAAAATTAGCTGGAGCAGCTGGCCTAAAGAAATGAAGGATGCTGAGGTTTAAATGGAAGTGCTTCCTTTTCTTTTTCTGTCTGTACTTAAAACCACTCTGGCTCTGATACAGCCAGTCGCTTCCTAATTAATTGGTAAATGTAAATTACCTCATTATCGCCTCTGCAGGCGGTATGGTGTGTCTAACTTAATAACTATGCACCACTGAAATATACAGCATTTACTGCAGTTATTAGTAAAAACAGAGGCAATTACAGACACTATTTAGGGGGGCTCCAGTCTATCCTGTGTTTAATTTCAGCTCTATTATTTTATAATTTAAAAAAAATATATATATATTCTTCAAGGTACTTAAAACGGTTTGAGGATATGTAACACTGAAACTTATCCTACTTTTTTTTTAATAAAACTTAAAGGGACCGTTCACCCAAAAATGAATATTTTGATGAACTTAAAAAATATATATATAGTTTAAAGAATGTTGGTAACCAAACAGTTACTGGTAGATATTTACCTCCATAGTGTGAATAAAAAAATAAAATAAAAAATTAATAAATAAAATAATAATATGAAAGTGAGTTGTCTTTCCTGGTTAAATAAATAAAATTAAAATTAAGTTTGGTTACCAACATTCTTCACAATATATATATATTATTTGTTCATCAGAATAACATTCATACAGGTTTGGAACAGTTTAAGCGTGAGTAATTGATGACAAGTGTTTTCAGTTTTGAGTGAACTTTCCTTTTAATTTTGTTACATTAGGTTTTATCTTCCTTATTTTCAGAGAAGGATTCTGTCACCATATTTTCTTATTTACAGTGTCATAAAATATAGTCAACATAAAATACAGGTTATGATAAACTTTAGGAATCTACAATAAATTCCCAGTTGTTAACATTAGTTAAATATATTCGATAATGTGAATGAAAAAGAAAAAGAACAATACTTTATTGAATTTATTAATCCTATAGTATTTTTTAAATATTATTTGATCTATTAGAATTATACACTGTAAACTACCATTTACATTTTTTTTATTTTATTTTATAAGCTAACAAGTGCTAAGTTTAAAAACACAGAATTGATAATATTAGCTAAGCTGTTAATGTTAACAAGAGACCATATTGAAAATGTTACCAAAATATGTTTAACTTCACAATTTTTACATTAATTGGTAACACTTAATAATAACTGCACACTATTAATCATTAATTAAGCATTAGTAAACAGATAATTCATAATTTATAAAGCATTAATATACAGTAATAATCAGTTTATAAATACAGATATAAATGCTTTATTCTTGATTTAGAAGCATATCTATAATGTGTAATTTCATGATAAATGTATCATTTCTCAATGAAGTATAGCATTATTTGTGATTCATAAGATCACAAGAAATGTAGTAAATTCAGGTAGTTATAAAGCATTTAGTAGTGGTCAGTTAACTATTTATGTGAGCTCATCTAAAGTGAGTACTAATTATGCCTTGTAAAGCATTTATAAAGGGTATTTAAAGGCTCTGTTATTTTCTAAACAAAAAACAGAAACAAACACAACACAATGATACAGAACATAGAAATATTAACAGCATTTAAATCTCATTTATAAAAGCTTTACAAGGCATAAATAGTCCTCACTTTAGATGAGCTCACAAAAATAGTTAACTAACAACTACATGATTTAACCCTGAATTACAGTAGAAATACATGTTAATAAACCATTTATTAACACTATAAGTAACTATTACAATATGTCTGAATAAAAAGATGTATGAATGCACATTTAAATAGTTTATTAATAATTTACTTACAATTTCTAAGTGATCTTATGAACCACTGACAACTCCTTAATAACTGGTGTGTAAATAATGCTATACTTAATTTAGAAATTATAAATTGATCATTAATAAAGTATGAAAAAACAATTATTAAATACATTATAGATATGCTTTTAAATCAGGTATAAAGCATTTATATCTGTATTAATAAACTGCTTAGCATGCAGTTATTATAAAGTGTTACCCATTAATTAAATGTACTTGTTTAATGTTAAGTCATCAGATAAATTAATGTTTAAACAATTAAGAGATATATCATGATTTATTTGTACAAATTTAGTACAAAGTGATTTAGTACATTTGAAATTATTTCACATTGGAACATGTCTTTATATCACAGTGGCTTTGGTCCTATGTCTCCATCTCTCATCCTATCACAGATCTTGATGTTGCTAATAAAGCTGAACCAAGTCTGCAGCCTCACTCACAATCCCATGAGCAGAGCACACTCAAAATATCTTCACTCCTGCCATGCCAAGTCCCCTCTGACCTTTATCTCGGTTGAATGAGTTTTGACAGAGCACATATATACACAGTTAAAGGGACAGTTCACCAAATATGAAAACTCATCATCATGTCAACACAAACCCTTTTTATCTTTCTTCAATAGAAAACAAATGGAGATGCAATGCAGAATGCTCACGCTGCTCTGACAAAAACTGTCAGGATCCAAAATGACACTTGGTTACACTTTATTTTAAGGTGTCCTTGTTACAGTGTAATTATACATTTAAGTACTGAGTAATATTACATGTTTGGCTTAGGGTTGCATGCATGCAAAAATACAAAATGTATTGTCATTATAATAGTAATTACATGTAACATGTTTAACAAGGACCCCTTACTAAGTTGTTACCAGGCACTTTTAGTTACATTTAATTGCATGTTATTTTAAGTCAAGTTAAACTGTAATTCATAAAAAAAAAAACATACATTTTGATATTTAGAGTGCTTTGTCCTTACCTACTTAAAGGGGGAGTGAAATGCTATTTCATGCATACTGAGTTTTTTACACTGTTAAAGAGTTGGATTCCCATGCTAAACATGGACAAAGTTTCAAAAATGAAGTTGCACGTTTGAAGGAGTATTTTTGTTCCAAAAAAACCTCTTCCGGTTTGTCACAAGTTTCGGAAAGTTTTTTTCGAGTATGGCTCTGTGTGACGTTAGATGGAGCGGAATTTCCTTATATGGGTCCAGTATAGCAGAGCACTGAAAGAGGCTGAGAGGCTGAGCACAGCCTGATCAGAGCGAGAGCGTCGCGAAAAGTCACTAAAGAAGTGTGTTTTTGGTTGCCAGGGCAAGACAACCCTGCACAGATTACCAAAAGAGAAACAGCATTAAGGGACCAGTGGATGGAGTTTATTTTTACAGAGCATCAACGGAGTTGTGCAAGTATTTTTGTTTGTTCCCTGCATTTCGGATTGCACATCGTTTATTTCTTAAGGATAATGCAGTCCCAACGGAAAAGGGTCACGATCGTGTGTTGGAACCACATGCGGTGAGTAAAACTGCTTCAAATATCTCTGTGTTGTTAACTTAGCTATCAGCCCATAAGCACATCAAGTAAACAACATGCGATGTTGTCATCAAACTGCACTTTCCACATGTACAGCTTAAAAAAATAAATATAAAAAAAAGACGACATAAAGTGGAACTTAGTCATTTTCCAAAACCGCTAAGCAAATATATACAGTTTCAGTACATACCACATAGCATACCGCCTTTGCTGATGCTGCTCTTGTTAAATTTCAGCCTCTGGATCTGTGTCACAGCTTCACATGCTCTCAACTCAAAAGCCTACTGGCGCTCGTGATTCTTTAGCTCCGCTCCAAGCATTTCACCCCCCCTTTAAATATTTATATGTGACCCTGGACCACAAAACCAGTCTTAGGTGTCTGGGGTATATTTGTAGCAATAGCTAAAATACATTGAAAGGGTCAAAATGATAAATTTTTCTATTATGCCAAAAATCATAAAGATATTAAGTAAAGATCATGTTCCATGAAGATATTTAATGAATTTCCTACCGTAAATATATTAAAACTTAGTTTTTGATTAGTAATATGCATTGCTAAGAACTTCATTTAGAAAACATTAAAGGCAATTTTCTCAATATTTAGATTTTTTTTGCACCCTACAAGATTCCAGATTTTCAAACCATACATCAATGGAAAGCTTACTAATTCAATTAGATGATGCATGAATCTCCAGGGTCACAAATTTAATTTCATAATTATTTCTATTTTCTATAAACGAGACGAAATATTAATAACATTATAACATTTTGTTCCGTCTCGATTTGGTTAACGAAAATGAAGACACATTTTAGCATTGTTTTTATCTTGTAAACCACATTTAATTTTGTTTTTATTTGTCAACCATATTGTAACATACATTTAATTATAGTCTTCATCACATGACCAGCAATTACATTGCGTCTTGTCTCGTTTTTGTCATGTGATAAAGTTTCTTTGACAACAATATTTAGTCATAATTTTCGTTGACGAAGCAACACTATTTCGAAGGTGAACGGATAGTCTCAGTTTTAGATGTCACGCCCACGGACCGTTGGCTAAACGTCTGATGCATATGGGACACAAAAGAAGAAGCACTTCAGGAGTGTCAAAGTTGTCATCGGACTGGGTGAACTATCATAGACAGTAAAAGAAATGGACACAGCGATCCCATTGGAACTCAATTGAGACAATTGAAGCCCATTTTTAGCGTTTTTTAGCACTTCCGTTTCTGACACGCAGACTCAAACGAAGCTTGACGACGTCAGCAACCTGTCTGCCAGATGTAGATCTTCTAGTAGCTGTGCGTGCAAAATGCCATCGTTACAGTTTTTCTCAGTCACTTTGGTGCAAATTTTCAAAACTACTTGTACAACCTCCACATCATCTAGTCATTAATACACATCATAAAACCAGTTTCTCATTCTTTTGAACAAGTTGCGATTGCTATTGTACATTCATGCAATTGATTACGCACATTTATCTGCGGTTTCCTACATTATCAGTTGCTAATGTCATGTTGCTCAAAATGTATTATACAGTTTTCTGTGCAATAGTCTTACCCCCCAAAACATCTAGTCTTTAGTTCATCGTATAAGTCATTAAATGCAAAATGGTTAATCTAGTTGTCATAAACTGCCAAGCACACTTTTTATTTGTATTTTTACACACTATTATTAGATGTTTTGTCAATTTGGCATGAATTGTGCAAGTGAATCTTTACTAATGAAGAGAATGTAGATGATAAACCAATGATAAACCATTTCTCTGAAATAGCTCAAAGGTTCATCTCATGAATCTTCAGTTGAAAAGCTTATAGTGTATAGACAGAGGACAACACAAGAGTTACACATTCTGAAAATGGAATTATTTTCATCTTTGTTCCCATATTTCCTTTTCTATATCACAATGGCATTGTAAAAGTATTTTTTATTTTTTTATTTTTTTGGTCAGACCACTAGTAAAAGTGTAACTGGGAATTCTATCCAGTCTCTTTCAATCAACATCCCACAAACAGTAATGTGTAAATGTGTAGTTTTGAAATGGATATATGGCATACATAAGCATATGGCATACTGTTCAATACAGTAGTTTACATCAGAACATCCCTCCACTGTTAAATTGACAACATGACTAAGCAATTTGACTATCTTATCCGTAAACTATGACACAAGGACTTGTCATTCTGATGGCACTGACATGTTCATTGACACAGATATTTATTTTTGAGAGATGAACTAAGGATTTTGAGCAAGAGACTGGCTTTTGCAGGTCATCCATTGTGTTTTGATATTTGTACGAGTTG
Organism: Carassius auratus; assembly: GCF_003368295.1. Lineage (NCBI taxonomy): Eukaryota > Metazoa > Chordata > Actinopteri > Cypriniformes > Cyprinidae > Carassius > Carassius auratus. The sequence goes on along the minus strand of NC_039261.1, from coordinate 16,612,991 downwards.
TTTTGAGAAATGCACTTACTGTTTTGCAAATCTCAAGAATGATTAGAGAAATGTACCAAAGCGACTGAGAAAAACTGTAATCTTGCAGAGACGGCGAGCTTGAGCGGGGAGTTCTTTGGCGTGAGTGAGCAGGAGTAAGTTTTCTGATTAATTATTTTGTATAGTATTTTAAAATGTACCGCCAGTATGCCATATTAAGTTAATTGCCTGCGAGCTTCTCCTCCTGTCTGTACGGTAATGCGACAGAGAGTTGAGTGGTTATGACGCAATCGTTAGCCTATTTTTTACAAAAACTGTTTCTACGGGGCCATAATGTAACATAGAAGGTAGTGGAGCCCTTTATACATTGTCGTGTATCTTTAGAAATAAATAATGGACAAACTGAGTCTTTAAACGCCTCAGATGTAAAGTTATTCGCTGTCAAAGTGATGCCAAAATGAATGGGAGTCAATGGGAATGCTAACGCAAGTGGCATTGCAAGATGGCAGCACGGAGCCGACTTCAACTTCTGGTCGACTTCCTTGCCGCCTGTGAATTAAACAGGATATCTGGGAGACGTGTGTGTCGCATTCTTTAACGTTCTACCTGGAAACAAAAATGCTGTGGTGCCAAACCCCCTCACGAAAGAAGAATGCCATAGTGTTAAAAACTGTGACGACGAGCTCTTATCAGGATCAAATAAATGCTGGATATTTAAAATTATGTCAAATATTTAAAGGTAACGCCATAGAATCCCCCACTTAAAAGGCTTGGAAGAGCAAGGACAATATTTAACATTATTTAGATTGGATTATCCTGAAAGAGGAAAGTCACACACACCTAGGATGCTTCGAAGGTGAGTAGAAGATGGACAAATTTTAATTCTTGGTTGAACAAATCTTTTAAAAATAAAATCATTCACGGTTGGCAACAACATGAGGGTGAATGAATGATGACAGAATTTCCTTTTTTGAGTGAACCATCCCTTTAAGAAATGTTTTCATAATTTTTTTCCAAGCACAGAGCAAACCTGTGCATGTCTTCACATGGCTACACACGCGCAACCTCTTATGTCACCATGCTTTTGTGTCACAGTTGACAGTGTGGAGTTTCATAACATTAGTGTTTTTTAGAAAGCATGCATACACATTTTGAGCCCAAAGGCTCTGAGATGGCGAGGCCTGGCATTATACGGCAAGCTCATTGTGTACTGGTCAGTGTGGATTTATTCCCACTGCGTTAGATGTGCTGAAAGTGGCTGGTGGCCGGAACAAATAGAAATAGCGTGGTCCATTCTCTATTCCGTCTGAAGCGTCGACTCTCTGAGAAGCAGCACCGCACACAGGGATGAAACAGGGATGAGCTTAAATCCGAATCCAGAGCTCACAGGAGCGCTCAACCCATTCACAGCACAGCTTTCATCTATGTGTGCGAAGCAGACCATTACCAGCTATTAGGAAAAAGCACTGTTGATGATGTACCTCCATTTTTGTTTTTCACACTGCTTCATTTCCATATAATTTCCTGTATGAGAAGAGGCTGGTCTCTGGAGAACAGATCGTTGGGTCTGTCGGTTCAGATCCATGGGTTCCTGCAGGTGTCTGGATGTGATTCCTGCTGAGTTTTAATCACCTGTGTGGCTCTAGCTGATTCATTTGCTTTTGATTTCAGTGTGCTGATGCAATTGTGAGCCATTTTTAACCACGGAGGGTAAGCTTCCCTCAGGACGTGCATTGTGCAACAGTGTCTTTAGGGATAATGAGCAACCAACTGAGCCTTAATTTTGACACATGCCTGCCTACATTTATTTCATTGTCTCAAGAGTTAAAATAGATGGAGCATTCCTCTGCTGCTCGAGAACAGCTGAACAATAGATACAATTAGATTTCACTTAATCATTTTTCACTCCCACAACTGAATAGTGAAATGGTATTCAGTTCATAACATATAATCTTTATGAGTGTTTGATGGCACATGATTACTTCCTAATAAAAGTTAAAAGTACTATACTATACAAACAGGTTGTCCTTATAGCAAAATAAACCCTAACCGGATGACCAGGATTAAGTCTTAAGTCTAAGTGAGAAAACTGCTGACTTATTTTGTACATTTTAATTGGTAGCAAAAAAGAGCAGGGCAGAAAGGTCATGTGCAATCGAAGAGGCATCAGTGAGGTTGTGATGTTTAAGAACTGTTTTGATGCCAGATGAAAATGTTGAAGCATTTGCATGTGAATAGACGGTGTTTTGTTAATGCAATTCATTTAGATGCAATGAACAAATGATATTAGCATAGGCATTTCAGTTTTTGCTGCAATGAAAAGCCCTACATAATGTAAGAATATAACATGTTTTAAAGGCAGGAATCACTATTATTATTTTTTTTTATATGTTGAAAATGTCAAGAAATCCATAATACGAAGTATATTTAGGTGTGTTACTCATCCCAAGAATTTTACTTTAAATCATGCTGCTTGCTGAGGGGGGGCTATTAAGAACGATGAAATAAGTTAAATAAACCTATAGACTTAGTTATAATGGGACCTGAACCATCTTTGGAGGAGCTGTTAAGAATCCTCTCAGATCACTACATCTTTATTTGTGTCCAGCTGGGCTTTGGGATTTTTACTATATTTCTTGACAAACTCTGTCACTTTTGACTCCATGCATTCTTCTAACAATTATCTGAACTCACTGTCTGTCCATTAAAGAAGTAGCTACACGTGTTTAAATATAAAAGGTCATCTTATAGTCTGAAGAACCTTTTTGTGCAATGGAAATATTCCATGGATTTAAAAGGTTAACCTTTATTTTTAAGACTTAAGTCCACCTTTCTGAAATTTCCCTGTAGAGGTCGTTTGCTGGAGGAACACTTAACAAATCATAGTTATATAGCTGAAAAGGTTTGAGTCATGTTAAGCGAGAAGCTCCATCCAGGTCATGGCACCAAAAACTCAGGATAGTCAGAAGTAAAGACCAGGATTTTCACTCTTCAGCGGGATTCTTTATGGAGAACCTGCTGTTTCAGTCTAAAGGCCCTGATTTACTTGAAGGAAAATCAATGCATGGTACTGGAGGGATGCCATTTCATACAAAATCAGGCCAAAAAAAAAAAAAAAAAACAGCTTGGCAAAGTGAACTTTGCACAAAGGTTTGTTCCAGCTGGTAAGAACATATGAAGTACCACTGGTCTGCACGGCGATTACAGAAATCTTTTCAGGTTCATTTCTTTTGTTCAGTCCATCAAGGTCAGTCAAGACTAGAACACACTGGAGAGCTGCTTTAAAGTAATTCTCAATGAAACAATGTTTTTTCATGTTTTATATTATTTTAATATTATTTGTTATTTTTGACCTCCCATTCCAGAATAATCAGAAGCTAATAATGAGATTTTGAGAAAAATATTCCTCTCATTCCTGAGCTTTCTGCACTGTGTGATTGTGTGTTCTGTCTCGATCACAGACAGGGGCCTGTGAAGCCCGAGGTTCTGCCCATTCAGTGGTCAGGAAGGAGATCTAATAGAAGACTTCAAAGGAATAACAGCTTGTCTCCGAACAACCCACTTCTGAACCTTGTCAATTCAGGTGATTATTCTGAGCCTCAGTGCTCTGGAGGAAGGAAGGGGCACATAACACACACCCAGTGGGCACGCAGCTGACAACAGATCTGGAAAGAGGGATTATGGGACAGACTCCAGAGAAAGAAGGGGACAGTGAAGGTGACAGTGTTAGGTGGAACACATCTGTGCTTGTGTTTATTGCTGGTAGAAAACATGGTGAGATTATCAAATTAATAATTGCTGGCGAAAAAACGCTCCCAGTACAATTCGATTCCAATTCAATTACATTCAGCCAGAGCAAGTTGCTCCTAGAGCAATATGTTAAGAGAACAAGAGAGAGCTGCATTTGTGTGCTGAAATGTGTGTTTCTGCAGGTCTGTATGAAGAGGACAATCAATGGATAACTCAGATCAACAGACTGCAAAAGCTGATTGACCGTCTCGAGAAAAAGGCAACAGGCTACACAAATGATTTCTGTTTTTCTCATTATAATGCTTTCTCTGTGTCTGTCATCACTCTTCCTTCTAACTTTACAATTCATTTGAGGGTAAACGTCATGCAACCTGTCAAGAACATGTTTCAGTCATATGGTCATATTATTAAGATATAAAATAATATAAAAAGTCTATTTCATAGCATTACTGAAAAGAAAACTTGGTAGTATTTATTTTACTTTATTTTAATTATTATTTACTTTTCCTTAAGTTACATGTATTTTCTATTATAATAACAATAAATTATGCATAGTTAAATGCAAGTAACCCTAAGACAAACCCTAATATAACCCTAACCATATAATAAGGACATGTAGTTAATTAATATTACTCAGCACTTATATGTGTAATTTTACTGTAACAAGGGCACCTTTAAACAAAAATTACATTACAGTAATGAGAATCTAATGAAAATCACTAATGAAAATAATGGAAACTGCTAAATAAATAAACAAATAAATAAAATAAAAACATACAAATAAATAAATAAATGCCCAGATGCATTACTGTAACGCCAATGAGATGCATTACTTTGATAAGAATGATATTTGCATTACGGTAATATGAATTTTTAGGTAAAACACTCCATAGTCATGCAAAAATTATTATCTTAAAAAACTGGTGGAATTTTTTTAAATGCAGTATATAAATTCTCATATTTATTTATATTTTTGTTGTCATGAGATTCAAACAGAGATGTGTTTTCTTCACAGGAACTGCGTTTGGAGCCGGTGGAAGAAGAGGTGTTGGAAAGCTCCACCAAATCAGTAAGTCAATTATGGTCTTCCTGTATGTCACCGTATTCTCAGAAAATCACTCACGTCATTCACCGCAGAGGCCTGTCGTCTAGGAAACAGGATCGAAAAACTAGTCCCAAGTTATTCTTTTTGATTTCCTTTTTTTTCCTCCGTCTATCACTCTTCCTCTCTCATTTGGCATCAGGACTTTGAGAGAGCTCTTCTCTGAGGCTCACAAGATGCTGTTGACAGACTTTAAATAGGAGGTTTGTGTGTCTGTGACTCGGTGCTTGTGAACGACGGGGAGAAGAGTGGTATCCAGACCCCTGCGGAGACTGGCTGTAAACACAGTTATGCGTCACTGCCGACAGAGACACAAAACAACATCATATTGGACATGCTGAAGCATAAAATTACACACAAATGAGTAGCTTCTTTTTCAAATAAGACTCCCACAAGGCTTTTTTGCAAACATCCTTTGCACAAACGAATGTGTGATCTAGCAGTCGGTTTGTTATGAGTGATATTTCAAGTCTGATTTGTTGCATTTGCGTGTATCACATTCTCAAACGTCCAAATGAAGAAGCATTTATCTCTCCATGGGCTATGAAACTCTATTTCATGGCTGAAGTTAAATAGTCTCTCATCAATTTGTCATTTGTCGGTTACCTGAACAGACCGTGATATTCACTAGCATGGACTATATGCATGGAATAACAATTTCAGCACTGCTAATGCGTCTGTATTTGTGTTCATTTCGCATTCTAGTCTGTGATTTATGTTAATAGGACTGATTATGCTCAAAGCAGATCTCCTTGATTTGAGGATACTTATAAAGGACAGTCTTTCTGCTTGACATTACATTTATTTGGAGCAGATAAATATGGGAATTTAATAGTTTGGGATGCATTGAGCAAAACCAGCATTGAAACAAAATGCGTTTTTTCTCTGTGTGTATTTGTAGAGAGAGTTAGTTTGTGAAAGATGGGAAATGGAAATAGCACAGCGCCTGTGGAGAGGTCACTATGTCCCGCAGGGTACAAACTCTCAGTTCCTGTTCTCTTCAGTTCCCATTCACCTGTCAACAGCCTGTTTTATAAAAAGTAGCTATTATGACGTGCGTCTTCATGGCTTTACCTGATGCTCGAGACCTGAGGGGTTTCTCTTGATTCTCACAGCGATCTGAGTCACAGCACCATAGGTGGGAATTTTGATGTTTTAGTCATGTTTTAATTCGACCCCATCAAGCCCTATTAGATTCAGAGCTCTATAGTGTTGATCTGACATCTTGTAACTATGACTCAAAAAGCCCTGTATAATTAATACATACAATTATTTTTTTATAATAAATATATATATATTACACACACCTTACACATACTTGTTTGGGGCCTGTGAATTTTCTTTTTTCTTAAAGACATTAATTCAAAACTTATTCAAATCAATGCTGTTCTTTTGAACTGTATATTCATCAAACAATCCTGGAACATGACAAATATAATAAGCAGCCCCTGATTGTTTTCTACACTGATAATAAGAAATGTTTCTTGAGGATCAAATAACAATATTAGAATGATTTCTGGAGTTGACTGGAGTAATAATGCTGAAAATACATCACATAAAATTAACTACTTTTTAATATATATTTAAATGGAAATCCAAATATAATATAATATAGTTATAATCATTTTTACAGTGCCTCTCACCTTGTCTTTTTGATCCAGACTCAATTTCAGCTTGTAGATACGTTGCATATTATCTCTATCTTTTATAGGGAATATTTACAAAAATGATCAAATATATTGTTGTAACAAAATCTTTAAAGGGTTAGTTCACCCAAAAATGATAATTCAGTCAATATTTACACACCCTCATGTCATTAACAACAAACCAATAACACTTTGTTCATCTTTGGAACACAAATTAAGATATTTAATGAAATCTGAGAGGTTTCTGACCCTCCACAGACAGCAACACAATAGACACGTTCAAGACCCAGAAAGATAGACAGGATATTGTTAAAATAGTCCATGTGTTATCAGTGGTTCAACTTTAATTTTATGAATCTATGAGAATGCTTTTTGTGCTCAAAGAAAACAAAAATAACACATTTATTCAATAATTTCTTCTCTTCCATGCCAGAATTTGACGCACGCTCATGACATGTCACTAGGACTATTTTAACAATGTCCTTACTACCTTTCTTGGCCTTGAATGTGTCAGTTGTGTTGCTGTTTTTGCAGAGAGCTCTCGGATTTCATCAAACAATATCTTAATTCATTTGTGTCCCAAAGATGAACAAAGGTGTTACAGGTTTGGAGCGACATGAGAGAACTTCATGTATTCCAAGAGAAAACTGATTCAAGAACAGTTTTGGTCACTTTATAAATAAGGCATGGTTGGAATCCTGTTTTCTGACTGCTGCTCTCTTCCAGCACATCCTGATCGTGCAGAGGCAGCTCTCAGTGCTGGAGGAGGAAGTGGAGGAGTTTCGTCTGGCTCTCCGGCAGTACATCGACTGCGCAAGAACCCAGACCGGCTGCCTCCAGTGAGTTCACACCGCCACCGCATCTGGGTGAATGTCTGGGGCATTTGCATACAGCTTTGGTTGTAAGGGGTCAGTCTAGGCCAGTTCTCCAAGTGATCAGTATTTACGTCCATATGTTTGAATTCAATGAATTAGATGTTTCATTTCACAGTTGGAGGCTGTTGTTTTCTGCATGAGTCATGTCTAATAAATACCTGTAATTATTACTGTTAGAATCCAATTAAATCAAGAAATATTCAAGACAAGACATCCTTTCGCTCATGTGTCAGAGCTTTAAAGCTTACAGCGGTCCGTGAATGAAATGCATCATGCTGTGAGCATGTGACCGTGTGTTTACGAGCCCTCAGTCCAGGTTTGACTTTTAACTCCGACATCACAAAAATGTCAGTGATCACGTTAGCAGTTGATTTGTCTGGAACATTTTCTAATAAAAGGTAGACCATTTGTTTGGTTTAATTATGAGCTTTTCACTAATTGGCTAATTTACAGAGGTAATGGCTTGGATGAGGAATTCTGTTTTGGATTATTAAATAATTGACTTGCCTCAAGTGCTTCAGCTCAAATGACTCACTGACAACCTTTTACACCAGAACATCGAAGGGTTCGATGGCTTACCAATATTCATGTTATTTGTTAATGAAAGGAATGGTTCACCCAAAATTTATATTGCTGACTTCATTTATTTTATTTCAGATATACTGTACATTACATTTTATTTTCCTTCTGTGGGATGAGATGTTTTGTTCAATGTTCATGCTGCTCTACATTTAGTAGAAGTGAATGTGGACTGGCATAAAATGATAATATTGATCACAAAGCTTTTGTATTTCAAATCTCAAATCATACAAATAAAAAAAAAAACTGTACTTGTAGATTTTATATATATATAAAAGTGTGCCTATTTTTGTGTTGATGACATACCAAGAATGTCAAATACTTGATTGTATGTTCAATTTAACATGTAATAATCAATAACATTTAAATTGCGACTTCATGTGTAGTTACAGATATTTTTAAAAACATGACAGACATGCTTAATTAGAAACTACATAAAGCATATTTAATTTTTTTTATAAATGCATGTCAGTTTATTTGACTCTTTAATCACATTTCAAAGACAATAGAAGTATGAAATTGCATACAAAGATGCAATTTAAATGTAACTTTCCTTAATATATATGTGTGTATATATATTTCATACATTTTATATTATATACATTTTCTGAAATCGTTTGAACAACACAGAATTAGAGCTTTAACCCTTAAAGAACCATTTTAAGCAAACGTGTTTGACATTAATCCCACGCTGGCTCTGCTCTCTCGGCAGTGTTGCAGTTCAGCGGCTTGCCAACGAATCCCGCTTCATTCTGTATGAGTTCTGGGAGCAAAGCAACATGTGGAAGAAGTAAGTCACTGCCACATTTTCACTCTTTCAAAACTACTTCTCACAAGCTTACAGTCCCAAAGATTTCTTATCGCATTCAAGGAATTGCAGAAACTGGATAAAAAGCCTATTTGTTTCTTATTTTAGTCATCTGCAGACCAATTACAGCAAAACCTTCCAGAGAGGCAATGTGGATTTCTTAGAGACGCCAGAGATGATGACAACTATGCTGGTTCCAGGTAAACTACAGTACAGAAACTAAAAAAAAAAAATATATATATATATATATATATATATATATATATATATATATATATTAAATTGAATGTATGTGTATATTAGTTATATTGGTTTATTAATTTGTTTCTTTCCACAGCATCATGGTGGGTCCTCAACAATAACTAGAATCTGTCGACTCCCGTTCGATGACAGCAGACATTATGAGGACCACACAAGCCTGGACTGACATCTGTATCCCTGTCATCAGGAACACGTTGTCTTCATATCTGCTGTATAGTCATAGTGACTAGCTCCTGCTTTCAGTGTTGTTCCATTCTTAGCTCTATAGGAGTAGTGTAAACTGTAGAGGATATCAAATAGAGCAACGAGATCTTTGTTCTCCAGTGATAGCACTCCAGTCCCATCAGAGATGTGTAAGATATGTGTTCATCTGTGCCGTGACAGTACAGTGTTGAGTGCTGTCAGTATGTCTGTAGCACAGCTCTGTGTCTCCTCGTGTAGCAGCACTTGACACGACCACTTCTTTTGAGAAGATATACTTCTGTTCTTGTATTTCATGTAGTTTGTCATCTCAGAATGAACATATGAAATTAATGTGACCAACCACAATTTCCGTATTAAGTATTGCCAAGTGGAGGTAGTATCAAGTGGTTAATAAAGTTTCTAAGTGGATGTACTGGCTTATTTGTCTTGGAATTTTTCTACATGTGGAGTTTGGAGATGGCGACAGCATATGAAAGCCATCGCTCGAGAATCTACACTGCCATCCAGTGGATGGAAAGAAACATAAATATATTGGCATAAATTAACTATTCAACACTCTAAAAATGCTGGGTTAAATATGGACAAACCAAGCAATTGGGTTATGGATGGTTAGTCCATATTTAACCCAGCATTTTTTAGTGTATGTTTTTTTTTTGTTTAACAAATAATATAGAAACCACAATTTTAGACTTTTTTCTTCGATTCTTTAATTGTATAGTCAATATAACAATGTGAGTTGAAAATGTTACATGCGAAGACCCAACTAACTTCTCCAGCTGCTGTGATTCTTGGAGGTTTTTCCGCATCTCGAACCATCCTCCTGAAAATGTGTCGGGACAAGATAGACACCCAGCGAGAAACAGGCATTCTCAGTGTTTTTGCTCTTTTCTTGTAGCCACTTCTCATTTCGTGAAGCTCAACAACCGTTTGCTGCACATCACAGCTATGGTCTTTGGTCTTACCCATTGTGATGAATGAATAAGGGAGTTTTGTGTCTGTGTTACCTCTTATTTATACCCCTGTGAAACAAGACGTCATGTTTGAATCATTTCCACGCACCCATACTCGTAACTGTATATATACTCATATGCAGCCATTCCAAAAGATGCAAATGTTCACTGATGCTCCAGAACCAAACAAGATGCATTAAGGGTGGGACATTTTGTACAGGGTGAAGTCAGCCCCCCTTTTTAGTTTGTTTGCTTGTTTGATGTAGTAATGCCTTTATTAAGCTGCATAAGACAAAAAAAGTATACTTCATCCTGATTTTAAAATGTACTAAGTTTTTAAGCATTAATAAGCATTAACGAATGTTTGACGATTTTATAACAGTTGTGTATGAGTTGTCACCAGTGTGAAAAGATGAGTCACTGCTGGAAAACCAAAGGATTTGCAAAACCTGGAGGATTTTCTGAAGAACAGTGAATAATAAATAATGTACATTATAAATGATAAAGCTGCGGACCATGTCTAATGACCGCCTGACCTTTGAAAGACCATTTGGTGTTAGCTTCTTCCTGAATTATATTATTACGCCTTATTCATCCAAATGACACATTGTGCCAAATTAAAAGAAATCAGGAGGCTTTTGTGCAATGCAAAATAACATATTTGCGATTATACGTCAAAGAAAAAATGACATTTCATGTCAAGCTGGCATGAAGCAACACACCATCAAAGGGCAAGGAATATTTTTATTATTTTATTGAGAAATTATTGTTTTAAAAAGACCCAAGCCATATTCCAACTTGAACTACAGACTTAGTGCGCTCAGTTTCCTATGTACAAGGACTTCACTGGCTTATCACATTCAGAACAAGTTTAGATAGTATAGTTATCTCCATTTGTCTTGACAAAATACTGACCTACTGTAAATGTAAGCTACAGCGATACTAGCAGGGTTGTGGTGAGTTGTAGACTTAGGCGGCTGGCAGTGGGGCGTTTACATTCTACACACAGGACAGAGAGCAACACTTCCACTGTGCCCTGTCAGTAACAGACTAACAAAACAGTTTCTGAGTATAAAAGAGTCCAATTAAAATCATGCACATGTCATTTCCCATTCACCAAGTGTCTGATCAAAGTGTGAGTTAAATTAAAGGAATATTTCAGGTTCAATACAAGTTAAGATCAAGCATTTGCGAACTTGTTTTCAATAAAAATCAATGTTACAGTGAGTATCTTAGAATGGAAGTGACTGGGGCCAATTCTGGAGTATTTAAAAGTAGAAATGTGAAGCATATAATTTTATAAATGCACTTAAATTAATTCTTCTGTACAAGTCATTTTTGTTATATTTATTTAGTATATATTAGTATAATACTGATGAGACTAAGATGAACCAAATTCTGTTCTAAATAAAAGTTTTCAACTTCCTGTTCATAACAGAAATATGAAAAAATAAAATGCACAAAAATATCAAGCAGCACAACAAGTTTTCAAATCATCATCAGTATGATTTCTGAAGGATCGTGTGACACTGAAGACTGGAGTAATGATGCTCAAAATTCAGCTTTGACTCACAGGAATAAATTACAATTTTAAATATATACAGTTATTTGAAATTGTAATAATATTTTATAATATTACTGTACTTACTGTATTTTTTATTAAATACATGAAGTCATTCTAATCAAATTATTTTTTATTTATTTATATAAAATCTTGCTGCTTAAATGCCTTGCTGCTATTCTATTGAAGGACAGAGTATTTCATGTTTATGAACTGGTCCCACTCACTTCCACTGCATCAGTGCCTTTTTTTGTTTGTTTGTTTCTATTGTCAAAATGATTTTTTTGCTAAACAATCAATATCATGACATAAAAACTGTTGAATGAGCTTAAGTTGCACTGAACCCAGACTTTTGTTTTAAAGCTCCAGGGACAGTCTACAAAAATACATGATTCTTGCACACATGAGTTTGAGCAGCCGAAATGGGTCGGGAGATCTCCTAACGGACACTGAACAACCAAAACAATGTTGGCACAGGATTTGAAGAACAGTTAAATATATCTGAACGTGACAGACTCTCTGAACACACAACATCTCTCAGCTCAGAACGACTGTAGTAACTAGCAGCAACACAACAGAAGAATTGCATAACAATTGTAGTGCAACGGGCAAATAAAAGATCATCTCTTTTGGTCAAGTTGGTAACAAAATGCAGTACGTAAAATATGTTTGATATCCACCCACCAAAACAAATCCAGGTGTACCACGAATGGAATATTTGTATTAATGTCTAGTTTTTGAATCACTGATTTGACTTTAATTCCTCAAGTCATCATATTGCGGGTTCAAATCAGCTACAGGTACATCAGAGCTAATCAATAACTCAACCTGAAACATCTGCACGTACCCAAACCCCCTGGATTCTGATGTTCTTGTAACAGTTAACCTGTTCAAATCAAGAGAAATCAAACACTAAGGACTTGAAGGATGGACGCTTTGTCTACGCAAAGGTGTTCTCTGGATAGCTGACTTTAATCGTTCCCCAGTAGCAGGCTCGTACCAGACAGATGAGGCCCAGGAGATACGCCAAGGCCCAGGACACATAAGTAGCGTGGTAACGCCTGGCGAAGTCCTGAGTGCCAACCTGAGAGGAAAAACACAGCGATGTGATGATGTAAAAAAAACACACTGAGTTTAATAGTTCATTTCCAGAATCCAAAATGAACAACTGTCAAATGCTAATTTGAGTGTTAGTTGTTAGTTGGTTGGTAACTTTTTTTAGGAACTGCAACATAATATATGGTTTAAATCAATCTGTGAGAATGATCATCTGACCCTGATGTAAATTACCAGCGGGACTGAAATAAGTCTGTTACTAAAGAAAACCGTGACTTCATGTCAGTGGAAAGTATACCGTTTTCTGCTGTGTATCCAGGAAAATGAGTAAGTGTCTCCAGGAAGCTTTTTTGTTTTTATCCATACTGTCATGTAGTGAAACTCCTGGAGAACTGCCCCCCAGGACACACGTTCATAAGGGGTCATTACATGACAGGTACAAGGACAGCTAATAATAAATAAAGAATAAATCATTTATATTCTTAGATTCTGTTAAATAATATATTGCAATGTTTTTATCTCCTTGTTGCATGTTTTATTTAAGTTTTCTTTTTTTTCCATCATCTATTTATTTTTATATAATTGTTGTATTATGAATTGGATGGAAAAGCTGAAGTTAAACAGAAACATGCTTTAACCTTTTAGATGTTCAATTATCTAAACTTGCTCTTCTGAAAAGATGTACACATTAAAAATAATATTTTCATATAAACAAAAATTAATATTTTTATACACTGAAAAAAAAAAAAACGTTTATACTGCTATAAAAAAAATTTAAATCCAAAATACAGTTTACACTGCCTTGGTGACATTTAAATAATAAAATCTTAATTTAAACATATGCACAAATAAATATACATAAAGTGTACACATAAATATACATATATGTAAGATTTTTTTTAAGGTTTTTGAAAGAAGTCTCTTAAGCTCATCAAGGCTGCATTTATTTGACCAAAATACAGTAAAACAGTAATATTATAAAATATTATTAAAAATTTAAAATAACATTTATATTTGTATACATATTTAAAATGTAATTTATTCCTTTATTTTTTATGATGCTGAATTTTCAGCATTATTACTCCAGTCATCAGTGTCACATGATCCTTCAGAAATCACTTTAATATTTATCAGTGTTGAAAACTGTTGTGCTGCTTAATATTTATGTGGAAACTATGATGCATTTTATTTTTCAATTTACTATTTTGAATAGAATATCCAAACATTTGTTTGCATCCATGCTGAATAAAAGTATTCATTTCTTTCAAGAAAAAACTTCCTGTCCCCAACATTTTGGATGATAGAGAACACAACAAAATGAACTATGAACCATACTAAATAATACCTACCGTTAAACCGACGCCGATGAAAATGCAGATCATTCCGACTGTAATGTAGGCACAGCAGCGTCTTCTGGGTAGAGCACTGCCTACAGAGGATCTGAAGATGAAGATAGCAGATGTGCTTAGTTCTAGGGCTGCTTTAACCACACACCTGATGTTTCAGTCCCTCAGTACAGCGGTATAACGCTTTTATAGCAGGAGTTAGTCAGTGCATGCCTTTCAACTCTACATAGGAAAGGCAGTTAGAAAATTTTAGTTAAAAAAAAATTGGCCAAATAATTTAATTTAGAACAGTGATCTTCAAGAACAGCTTCCATTACTCAAACAAGAAACAGTGTGTACATCTGCTCAGATCCTGACGTGATGCTACGCACTTTTCCACATCAAAGACAGTTTTTACAAATATGAGCGCTGGCGTATGCACAATCTAAGATCAAATCTGTGCGTATGCATGCTTTATAAATGAGGCCCTGAAACTACAAACACTGGAAAGAGTAAAATGACTTGTGTCATTTATTTAAAGAGCATTTTTATATTGGTATAACTTAAAATAATGATTTCAGGTTTAAACCGGTTCTGTTTGGGTTTCTAAAAAGCAAAACTCCTCATATTGCTTTACTGACGAATTATTTATTTAGTACAAAACAGGAAACACGATGCTTAATTTAAAAATAGACCACCATAATCATTAACAAGAACGTTCACCCATAAATGAAGATCCTGTCATAATTTACTCACCCTTAAATTGTTTCAATCCTCAAGTGCACAGTATTTCTTCTGTTGAACACCAAAGAAGATATTTTGTAGAAGAAATAAAAAAGGTCCCCATTGACTTCCATACAATTTTTTCTGTTTGTTTACCCGTATTCTTCAAAATATCTTCCTTTGAGTTCAACAGGAAAAAGAAACTCGTACAGGTTTTGAACAACTTGAGGGTGAATCAATGATCACATAATATTCATTTTTGGGTGAACTGTCCCTTTAAGCTCTTTTGAAATTGCCGTCATTTATAGTAAATAAACTAAATTAAACATTGACTAATGAATTTTTTTTGCTTTATTTAAAATGTGTAAATTCTACTTTTATATTATAGCTAATTTAGCTTTTTGTGAACTTAAGTTGTAAAAAACAAAAAACGTCAACCTACATTAAGTACTCTGACTTAAGTCCAAAGAAAATACACTGATTAAGTATAGTATAGTCTTTATAATAAATGTTTTTACTTTCTTTGAAGATACAAATTTTGAGGACTTTTTAAGAACTAAATATAATTTGAGAAAAACTAAAACTTTTTCTTTTTTAAATAGTATTCATCTTTAAAAAAAGTTGGTTTAAAGTTTTTTTTTTTTTCTCAGTGTACCGGGCCTTTGAGATCTCACTCGGTTCAGCAGCACAGAGCCCTCAGTCACATGGTATGCTCTTTTTCCTGTTTGAGGGCCATTAAGTCTTACCATGACCCTTCACATGCCTCTCATGTGATGGGATCTTCAAACATTCTTCTAGAATCACGACAAATCAGCTGCTTGTATCTCCTTCTGTGCCTCTTCCGATGCTCTGCGTTCAGGTGGAAATCTGTGCTTTGCTTTGGGAGACTCGGCTCCATTCATCTGTGCTGCAACATCTGTTGTCGTAAGTCTCCCTCGCAGCATCACTAGTGTGCAGGGCTCGTGTTTCAGTGTGTCAGCATGATACGCTCGCTGTCTCAGGTGACTGGCAGACAGGCATCACATTGCCTCCGTCTCTAACTGGAACTGGCCAGGGTTTATTTACTTTCACATCTACAAACGGGCCAGTTACAAACTCAAGCCTGACCTGGGGGCTAGGAACGCACATCACACACCGCGATTTACGACATTTCTCCTGAGAACGGCCCATCACTGGTGGAGCATTGCCACACACACATCGCTTTTTTGATGCACAAATATTATGACAAATAATGCCAACTCACATTTTTTTGCAATGCGGGCACTTGGCCAGTGTATTGAATCGGAGCTCCATCCACTGCAAAAACAAGGAGAGTTGAGAAAGAGGTTACGTCTACAGTACAGTAAGCAAACAAACAGCACGACAAATCATTTTCAAATCTACACCCAACTTGATTCCAGCGGTCAGTGCATAACATTCAGTATTAGTTTAAATGGCTGCTGATAAATGATTCAAACAACTAGCAAATCTTTTGGAGACGATTTAAGTGAATAAACTGACATGTATAAAGGATTATATTAGGAGAATTAGTGGATTTAACCCTGTACAAAGGCAAAAAGCAGTTAAAAACTAGAATTCTTTAAGATTGTAACAGAAGATCTCACAAAAAACATGTAAATCTTTTTTTGTTGTTGTTGTTGCATCTTGCCTCTGCAGGCTACAAGGAGTTATGATCATCTGAGTCATAGGGCTCCAGACGAAAATATACAGCTAAATGACATACAGGAGCCAAACGACTTTAAGTTGACAAATTACAGAATTGCTTACTATGGATGACTGCTTAGATGTTCATTGAGTTCATAGCTTCTTACTTTAGTTATTAACAGTCAGTGGATGAAATGAAGATTCAGTATATAGACTGACAACATTAGTTATGTGAATTAGTTGCTTAAAATGCTTTGAATCGATCAAACGTGATGGTAAAGGCATGTTACAAAAGATTTCTATTTCAGATAAATGCTGTTCTTCTGAATGGTCTTTTCATCAAAGAATCCTGAAAAAAATCATACTCACAGTTATTATGTTTTCAACATAAAAATAATAATAATAAACGTTTTTTCTTTTTTTTTCTTTGAAAAGCAAATCACAATATTAGAATGATTTCTGAATAATCATGTCACTGGAGTAATGATGATTGAAAAAAAATCTGTTTTGACATTTTAAAATATGTAAATATAAGTAGAAAACTGATATTTTAAATAATAAAAATATTTCAAAATGTACCTTTTTTATTGGCACATCAAATAAATGCAGGCTTGGTGAGCAGAAGATAATTCTTTTAAAAATATAAAAAATCTAACCATTGAAAATCTTTTGAGAGGCAGTGTAAATGAAAGTAATACATTTGAATTTTAGTAAATTTTTCACAGTCTGGAGCCCTGGAATCATGCATTTCTAGTTAGTTTGTCATTCAGTCAGTTCCACCAGCTGAGAAGGTGGCAGTGTTTTAGGACCTTGAAAAGATCAGAGGGGCTGCGAATAGCCAGGCCTGAGGAAGACTGGGAGCACTCATCATCATCATCATCATCATCATCATCATCATCGCTGCCCTACACAGCAGGGGCATCACAGGACACTAAGAACATGTACACTATAGGAAAACTCTACAGCACATGTACACTACCCTACAAAAGTCTGAGGTCAGGAAGATTCTCTAAAAGAAAGCAATGAATACTGTTATTCCGCAAGGATGCATTCAATTGAAAATTACAGTAAAGACATTTAGAATGTTACAAATTATTCTGAACATCTTCGTCATCAAAGAATGTATCACGGTTTCCACAAAAACATATTGAGTGGTACAATTGTATTTAATATTGATAACAATAAGAAATGTTTCCTGAGCAGGAAATCTGCATATTAGAAGGATTTCTGAAGGATCGTGTGACACTGAAGAGTGGAGTATTGATGCTTTGAGATTACAGCCATGGATAACATTTTAAAATATATTTAAATAGAAGGCAATTATTGAAATATTACTAATCCTTCCCAATGTTACTTTTCAAATAAATGCAGCCTTGGTGAGCTGACGGACCTCCAGCTTTTGAATGGTAGTGCAAATGCATTCACAGATCTTCTCTGCTTTGAACATACTGAGACGGGAAGAAATATTACAGTAAGTCAGAGATGAAATATGAACATAAAGATGTGAGAGCTTACAAGGAATGTGTTGCCGCAGTGGCCGCAGACCACACGCATGCCCTCGGGCTGGACGGGCAGAGCTGGCTGGGCGGGCTGCTCCTCTGGGATCACCATCACAGGACTCAGGTTGATGATCCGTCTGCTGGGGGCCCATCAAAACAATCTCAGTTTTTCACTTTCTACATATTGCAAGCATTATATTAAATATGCTATTAAGCATGCATCATGTTTGATAACCCTAACCCTATCCCTAAATTATTATCACAATCAAAACCCTGTTGTACAGAACCTACTACATGTTGTATGTCATCTGATTAATAATTTATACTTAATAATATAAAAAGAAAAGGCCTTTTAGTGTAATTGTAAAAAAGGTTGTGGTACTTGTCTTTCATCTGAAAGTGGCAAAATCCTTAATTATTTTTATATTTTTAGTAATATTTCAAGATGGACACTGGAGTGAGGTTTACTTTATTATCAATACATCCTTTTGTTTTCTGTAAAATTATCATTGCATTAAATTGCATTATATGTTCTGCCACCACAATAAAAACTACAGCTTTGATCATAAAACTAAGCATTTAAATACAATCTAAGACAGAATACTGTGAGATATAGCATGACAACTGACATTTCCACGCATTTTAGGTAAGCAGTCTATTATACTGTTATAAAAATCACACTGATTTACATTACAAACTATCTTTTTAGCCATATAAGAATCAGCAACTGGAACAAATTGCATATTTTAGCTCAGTTTAGGCCTCCTAATAAAACTGAGGGAAACTAGATGATTTTTCTTCCTCTAGCAGCAGTATCTTTGCTAAAATTGTAATTTCTTTAAAAAACACATCTTACTGACACCATTCACACTGTATTATACTACATGAGCCGTTTATGGTAATGCACATCCGCAGTAATACTTTTACACATCCCATAACACATGCAGACTAATTGACCCTCTGAAATGCGTCTTACACACTTACCAGTTGGGCCGAGGGCATCCTATCCTCCTAGACGTGTCTTTACAGATAAGCAGGCAGTTGCAAGGACATCTAACGTACTTCTTTCCTGTTGGTGGATTTTTTATAGGCTGTCAAAAAAACAGACACATCATGTTTCAGACGGGGACCATGCAATATGCATGCCTTAATATATTAAATCTCCCTTATGATTCTGAATGTGCTTAACTGCTTTGCTGTAATCTTTTCTTTATGTAATAATTATATTATTATAGGGACTTGACTAGTCTGGCAGGCTTAATGCTTCTAGACAGAGCAAGCCTTTAATACATTGATCTTATTGAGGTCAGGTCTGCATAGGAATTTATGAAATCTGAATCAAGCTGAAGGTTTAATGTAATGCAACACATACTGTATATACACTAAACCATTCTGAAAAAGAGCTGTGCAAAGCCCTTTAAAATCAAACAAGATGGCAAACATCATGATTTTTGCTGTTATGTGAATCAGGTGACTGCGGTTCAGATGAAGCATCCACTGTTCATGTGAGGTGTTTCTCATGCAGACAGTTCAATTATATTGCAATTCAACCCTCCTGAGCGCACAACACTTCTGGGTATGTACGTGGATCCTTCATCCCAAACACAATTACTTGTAGGCTCTATGAGGCAGGGAGGACTATATAGTGGACCAAATTGATCTATTATTCACTGATAAACTTCACCTCCACTAAAGCTTGTGTCTAGTCTGCATTCTCGCCCAGATTCAAAACTTGTGTTGTCAACAGCTGCAAATACTTCTGTGACTCTAATGTTTTTGAATCTGAATATCTAAGCAGCAAAGACATCAGGCTCAGCAGAGGGGAAATGTCAAAAAGAGACTTAAGAGCTGTTTTAGCTGTTTATGGTTGTCAACCTGTCATAACTTGCTGCATTTATGAACTGATATGCAATCGCGTACATAAATCAGCTGCTACACAGCTATAAATATGGATGATATTCGATGAGAATTTAAAGTTGTAACAATCCATTTTAGAGAGTCTGTTTTCAGCCTTTGTTTCTGAATTAGTTGTATCATAATCTGAAACTTAATTTCTTAACATTATTATTATTCTTTTTTTTTACATCCATCAAGTTCCAAATAAATGATAAATGAGATGAAGATTAGTTACAATCCTATTCAAACGTTTTTATTTTATTTCAATGTTCTTGGAAGAAGTCTTATGTTCACCAAGGCTGCATTTATTTGATAAAATACATCAAAAATAGAATTATTGTGAAAAATTATTAAAGTTGAAAACGTCTTTTAGTTTTGAATATATTGTTAAATGTAATTTATTCTTGTGATGGTAAAGCTGAGTGGTCATTATCATTACTTCTACTACAGACTTTAGTGTCACAAGATCCTTCAAAAATAATTCTTACACGCCGATTTGCTTCTTTTTTCAGGATTATTTGATTCTTTTTCAATTGAATGCCTCCTTGCTAAAAAGAATTATTAATTTATTTAAAAAAAAAAATCTTACTGACCCCTAAACTTTTGAATGATATAGTGTATGTAAATTAAATTATTGAATTTGCTGGATTAGTGAAATATAGGCCTTACCAAATGGTTCTTTATTATCATTCATCATTGAATTTTTTGTATATACTACAATACCATAAAATGATACCATAAAGTATGCATCAACTGTTAATACAGTTGGGGTCTCTTACCGTGGCCTCATTGCAGACGGTGCACTTCACCACGTGCTGATGGAGCTTGCCATCCAGAGTTATAAGAGACTGGCACACTCGACAGTTAATGACAGGAACTCCACCTGCATCTGGACTGGCGATGGCTGTGTAGGGCGGAGGTAATTCAGCTGCAGAGGGACACAAACCAGCATGCAGTCTGTCAGTGTTGCATGACTACCACACTCTTAAAATCAAAGCTTTCAGAAGGGGTTTTAGCAGTGATGCCATGTTTGGTTCTCCAGCGAACCTTTCAGTGAACGGTTCTCAAAAGAACATTTTTTTTCTTAGCGTGAAGAACCCATTTACACTATAAAGAACCTTCTGTGCGATGGAAAGATTCCATGGAAGCGAAAGGGTTTTCATGGAACTATAGATACCAATAAAAGAGTGTATTGTTTGTTACAGATTTTAGCTTGTTGAGTAGTACAAGATACACCAAGAATGACATACTGTTTGGGAAGTTAATGTACAGTCAGACAGGGTGATCAGGTTTATCACCCTAAAGAGGTTTATTTGCCATAATGACCAGCTCAGATCCATTACTCCATGTATAATTCCACATTATTATAAGGCTATTTCTTAAATACATCAATAAATGGGCATGAAGTATTGATTTGAGTTCAAATGATTTCATTACGTGAGAAGAAGGAGACCACAGAACAATAATAGACAATAGCAATTTCGCAGTCATTCTACAAAATATTTTACTTTGAATGACCAACAGAATGAAGTATTCCAGACAGCCGCGTAATAAGCAATGATATTATTTTGCTGAATGATAAAACCTCATAAATTAATCAAACGGTACAACTGCATATAGACCGTCATTCTTGTCTTTAAAGCTAGAATCTACTAATATATGATATATTTCTATCATGAATGTGTCTTGATTTGAGTCCCATCCAACGGACCCAGAAATGCAGATTCATTGTGTTGAGCAATAAGTGCATCCTACTCAATTACTCCCTCATCCAATTTCAATTACTCCCTCACATCCATTTCACAGAAGCTGGGCCATCAGCCAAACCCTGCACTGAGTCTCTGCTCGTCTTCAGTGTTACTGAAATTCAGAGCTCAGCCGCTGCTTGTTCTCAGTGAAATTAAGACATGTTCCTCCTGCTGTCTGTCACTTACTCTGAGGTCACGCTGGCCAACGACACAGTCATACTGCAGCCATATTGAACATGTGACACCACAGCACAACTGACAGCAGCTCTGGCCCCATGACCTCCCTCAGCTGTCAGGGATCATCCATCTCACTATGTGCTGCTGCAGGACACCAAACACACATGCTTGATTCTGAGAACGGAGATATTTTTATCATATGTAAAACGTTTCAATATTGTCCAAATAAAGAAAAAAAAAAACAAGTCCCTTGGGGATTAATAAAGTTACATTGTTTTGATATGGCTGTACCAGAAGAACCATTTTTGGTTCCACAAAGAACCATTCAATCAAAGACTCTTTAAAAAAAAACCTCTTTTTTTTTAGCTTTTTATGATATAATGAAGAACCTTCTTTTAGCACAAAGAACCTTTTGTGAAACAAAAAGGTTCTTCAGATGTTAAAGGTTCTTTATGGAACCATTCAGGCAAAAGGGTTCTTTTATGGCATCGTGAAGCACCTTTATTTTTAAGAGTGTGGTGCAGATGAACCTGCTTGACCCTGTGTTTATATGACACAAAATCAGCGTTGTCATGAACAAGTACTGTGCAACTGTGCTTTTTTTTAAAGGTGAATTTCTGCACATCTAGCAGCACCAAACTAAACGTCAAAAATAATTGAATTAACAGTCTCGCCATTAGTTTAATGTTGCTGTGTCAGGATGATCAAACCAGCAATTCAGTGTTTTAAAGACAGTGCATTACTCAAAACATTATTAGCCTTTAAGTTACAAAAGTCACTTCTCTGTATTGTTTTCAGTAGATTATAAAAAAAAAAAGAGTCTGAAGTTGCTGCTATCTCATGTGCTTGGTAGTTGTGTACATTGTAGTAGGGGTTCATGCTGACAGTTCATAAGCAGATATCCGTATGCCTCACGAACTAATATAGCATATAGTGTCTCTCCAGGGGCAGATGGACAGCACAAGTCTCATTTCTCTGACACCATCCTGCACTGTTTGTAAGATGAGAGGCCTTTTCCCAACCCTGGGTCCTGCAGACAGCTGTTGTTGCAAGTTGCAACTCCCTCTCTGTCCGTCTCAGTATCATGTTTAAAATCAGAGAGAGGTTGTGCACCCCATGTGCAGCAGAGATTAGCATACATTGACAATAGTGAATACGAGAGTGTCCACAAGTCAGTATACATGTTCTGGTTTCCCCCTGAATTCATAATCTGCAGCTGTATGGATAATGTGCAAAATTGCATTATTTTACACTGAAATGACACTTGTGGCTGGATGTAAGCACTATTCTGTATCACAACACTAAAATGTAGTTTGAAAAAATGGATATTCAGGATCATGTGCACGACTGTGAAAGAAAGGTGTGCGCTCGACTTATAAAACAAGACAAAACGAGTGCATCACTGTAAATCTTAATAATCTTTGCAAGCCAAAATTGTAATTGACAACAAAATTGGATTACTTGCCCAGGCCTAAGGCAACGTTGATCCAGTCCTGTCCATCCCTAGACCTTCAAGAGTTTCAGTCAACTAATATTAGTTTATCTTGTGAGATGCTTGCAGAAATGACATGACATCACCAGCGGAGAGAGCAGGTTTTCACCTCGGAGGACTTATCACATATCACTAAAATAAAACCCATTCAGTGAATGTCATGCAGACAGGGTCAAAGCTTTCTAATCCTTTGTTCTACTCAGTCTAACAGCACAGAGCATGGTTAAAGACTTTGCAGACTGGTTTTAAGGTTTGCTGCACACAGGTGTTTCCAATAAATGTAGCGTGGGCTTTCAAATGCAAATGCAACTGCAGAATAAACTCAGCAATGTTGTGCACAGACTCCAGTCCAGTTCAGTAGTTCCTCCCCCAACATAACAAGCTAATCCCTCTCATAGACTCAGCGGGTGAATAAAAAAGAAAAAAAGCCAAAGAAACGGTAATCCAGGGCTTTGAAATACTAGGCCAGATAATAATGCTAGAGTACATAGTTTATGCCGTCCACATCACCTGATCATGGTACTTCATGGTAATAAAGCCATTTTGAATAATGAGTTGAAGTGTAAGCTGATCATTACAGGAAAAATGTAAATCTTTTTCTGCTAATCAGGAAGTGCAATATGGGTAGATTTACAAAAGAGCAAATATGGGTTGACAGACTGTTTAGTAGGGAGACATTTGGTCAATTTGGGTTTACAAGTCATTCCTTTGTTTTCAAATATTTCAATGAAATATGCATTAGATGTTAATAAAAGTGTATTTCACATCCCAGAATCGCTATAATTAAATTGTATTATCTTATATCACATAGGTTATATGTCAGTATTCTATTGCCTCTTTTCTTCTCAGTATCTGCCAATAAAAAAATTAAAAATAAACTCTATTGCTTATCAATTTTTTTGTTTAGTGGGACAATGTGGAAATCTGATGTCCATGAATGTGTCCTTAAACAGTCTTTGGGGGTCTTATTTATCAGTTGGTTTGAAAATCTGTGTTCAGTTCACAAGGCCCTCATTTCTTCAGTTCAAATCACAAAACTGGTTTTACTGTTAAATATGAAATGTATAGTATATAAAATAGTATAGTATGTAAAATACAATATACCATAAAATGGTCTTTTCTACTTATTCATACTTGCAAAATGTGGAACTATTAAATTTTTGGCATCATCACTTAGATTTGTTGTCTCATTACAGCCTGGCAATCAAATACAAAACCAATTATTCATGATTAGAAGGATACTAAAGTAAAAGCCTGGAGATCAATCACTGAAAATCCTATACTGATTGATATGCTGTGTGGAGGACCGGCCTGCATGTCTGTGGTGGTTCTGCTAATAATCCCAGAGAAAAAAACATTATAGGTATCCTCATTACAGTGTAATTACACAAATAAGTACTGGGTAACAATAATTAACACCAGACACTTACTATAGGGTTAGGATTAGTTGCATGTAATTATGCATAATTTACTGTTGTTTCTATGTAACAATGAGACTAAAATATAGTATCACCAGCATTACTGTGGCAAACTAAGAATGTATATAAAACATATCTTCAAAAACAAAAACTCCACACTCTTCACAGCCTATGTGCAAACAGAAAACGTTTATATTTAGGCTACAAAGTGAACTGACGTCTTGTGTCTTCTCTTTGTTGTTTACTATAGCAGTATGTCTTATGTAGGAATAAAGAATTGTTTTATGACTTACAATGTTTAATATGTTGATAGAATCTATATAATGTGTTCTGGGCCTATATGATAGGAACTTGTATGAATGTGTATGGATGTAGACAAAACATTTCTTGTAGGCGAAATGTCAACTCCCTGATCTTAATGCAGCACCTCGAAATAACAAATCTGCAGCCGACTGAACCGGTGTTAGTGGACCGTCGTTTAATAATCGATCAATCCGATTGTTTTGCTCCTAACTAGCTTAAAATTCGACACAAAGTATCCTTGTCAAAGAATGCAACATTTTGCACCCATCAGATGAGGCTGCGATGGCACTATCAGGCAGATTGAGGCCCGTTCTCCTGGCACGATCATCTGAGCTGTTATTCCTTGTCGTCTGCAAACAATGTATCATATTAAACGGGCTGTAGGCTGCTAAGGTTCTCGCCCACTACTATACGCCCTAAATGATTCAGCACTCCTCCGTCAGTCACAATGCACAGTCATTTACCTCTCGGGTTCGGGTCCTGCAGGTACGGCGGAGCGGTGGGCGTGACATTCCCCGAGTTCGGTGCTGACAACAGCGGGGATCGTTCATCCATACCATCGGAGGCCATTATATCAGCAGGTCAGCACAGAAAGCAGCGGCAGCGGCGAATGGTGGTGAGCTCCGTCCGCTGCTCTGGAGAGGGGCACCGTCTGAGACTCTGACTCCAGGCAGGGCAGAGGAGAGGCGGAGTCAGAGACGTAAGCGGAGCCGGGAGGATGGGGAATCACTGCTGCTGGAGCGGATCATGGGATTGGGATCTCCTCACTGCCTTCTGCAGCCACTGATGACTGCTAGTCTTTCCCGAGTCTATTCATTTGACCTTGTAAAGGTGTGTTTGCTCATCACGGAGAAAATGTTTAGGTTCTGTCCTGAAGCCCTTTATCGGTCATAGCCTACTGGACCAGTGGTTTTCAACCTGTGGTCCGCGGCCCCCTAGTGGGCCGTGGTGGTATTGCAGGTGGGCCGCCAATTATTTTCTGTTCATTTCCAGTCCATTCTAGGGCTGTGCGATTAAAAGAAAACGTCCTAAAATCACAATTTGAGCGTGCGCATATGCCTAACTCCAGGTTCACACACTGTCTGTGATGCGCCTTTTTTCTGAGCCAATGTTGACGGATCAGAGCGTTCTCACTGCGGTAAAAGGCTAGAAATAAAAACGTGCGAAAATAATTCATGTCTAAAACATGAGCATAGAGTGAATTTGTTAGTGAACAGGATGCAGTTTAAGTGAGAGGAGACACGTTTTAAGTGTGCACACTCTCTCCTCGCAAAGCAGCGTGTATCTGAGCAAGCACGACCGGTTTTGTGACAGAGCAAAGGAAATCTGCTGCGAACAGAGAGATTCGCACTCGTGCATTATTTTAATGTGCTTTTGCGTTATATTTATGCGCTCTCACTGCTGAGCGCATACACATACTGTATACACACTGCAAACACCTGAGGCACCGCTACAATTAATGAGCTCTATGAACAATGCATGGCAAAAAAGAAAAAAAAGTCCCTGTATACAGGATTTTTTTTTTTTTTTTTTTTTTTTTTTGCCACAAGTCTATAAATTTTTTTACATCTTCACTATAGTGATAATTTTGACTTATGTCTGTTCTAGAGATGTTACAACTTTTTGATAAAGCTCTGATTGGTTTTCTTTTGGAAATATGTTTCAAATTAATCCTGAATGCATTTATGACTGTAAAAGCACAATTGCAAAATTGATCAAAAAAATCGCGATAGTTTTTTTTTTTTTGTCCATATCGCACAGCCCTAGTTTATTCAATAAATATAGTTTAAAATCTAGCTTCTGAGTACTAAGTTATTAACCCAACAATAGCGGGGTCAGTTAATTTTTTTGAAGTGGGCCGCGCAAACATATGTGTTTCGTTGTGTGGGCCGCGAGTTGAAAAAGGTTGGGAACCACTGTACTGGACGATGGTGCCAGAAGAAAAATTATTTGTACAGCCATTGCAGGAAATGTGCGCGTTCAGAATGTACAGAGCTGGGGCCAGCTGTATAAAAACATAGCCATGTTAAGACTGTCTTAAGAACTAGTTTAAGTCACTCTTACTTTTTAGAATCAATTACACCAATCTACCTTTTTATGAAGCTTACTGACTTTACAAATTTATGACCAGTCTTGAATAAACCAAACAGGTCTAAATAAATAAATAAAAGAAAGAATAAATTAATAATTAATTAATTAATTTTAAGACTAGTCTAAGCAGTTTATGCTACTAGCACCTGACTCTATAATTCTGTAATTCTTATCATTTAACAGTCTATTTAATTCCATCAAAACACAAAACTAAAAGAGCTACACTGAACACCTATAGGTCACTAAAGTGTCTATAACAAAAAACTAAAACAAAAAAAGATCAGAACATAATACAATGAAACATCAAATTTGATTAATAGGCCGTCCAAATAAAAAAAATAAAAAAATTGTATACTCGTTTTAACTTTGTGGTTTTCTATTTTTAATGTAATTTTTAGCATTCTTTGCCAATAATTTGATTTCATCCTAACAATATTTTGTTTATTCTTATTGGTAAAAGATATTTTAACTTTATAGCCTATTACATGTATATCATTTTCAGACAAATTACTGCATGCTATGTTACCTAACCTATCTTTTTAAGTGTTTTAAAATATGTATATAAAGGTATTAAAACCGGTATGTGCACATGTACAGTTCATTTCCCCATATATAAGGGGACATATGTAAGGGGACACTGTGTTAGACACAAACACACAAAATGACTGCATTCTGCATTCAGGCATGTCCCATGAAAATATCTACATAGGCTATGAATGCAGTTACATACGTTATTATAGTTTTGTTCATTTGCAAAGTAATTATTTGTTTTTACTTTTATTTTTTTATTGCAGGCAATAGGGAACATAGTCCTTTTTGTTTTACATTACTACATGTTTTATTTAACTAGGGGTTTTAGACTGGTTTTACCACCCACACACACACACACACACACACACATGGTTATAGTTAAACAGTGGTAACCACAAATGAACCATAAATTACATTTCGTAAGGGTGTTGGTCCTACAAGCAATCTAAGGCGAAGGATTTGTTCATTAATTTTTATTACAGTACTCGTCGTTCGTCCAGTGGCCCTTCCTGACTTGCTGTAAGATCATAAGTATCAATATTCATGAGTTTTGGCCTTCGCTGTAGTAGTATTCTGTGTCAGTGCGCATGTCAGTGCAAAAGATAAACGACGACTGCATGACCACCGAAGCGCTCACTTACATTGATTCGTTCAGGTAACAAAAGAATCCTCTACATAAATTTTCATATTTGGTATGAGGCAAACCCATTTAAATCTTAGGCATTGTTTTATGAACGGGTTCCGACAGAAAAGCCTCTTACGTCTTTACCTTAGCTTTGTTTTTAGCAAACCGGTTATTAGCTATGCTTGTGTACGAGCTCGTGTGTCCAGGCCTACCAATGGTCTTCTTTATCATGTTTTCTTTTTTAACTTCGCACTTTCTCCAATAACATAAACACGACACGTGACTTTAGGTCCAGCAGCTTTCATAAATCCCAAACGTGATGACGGCTAATGTTTTGGACAGCGATGTCTTGCTGACACAGTGTTTATATTCTTTAGTTATATTGCCTCATGTATTCTATGTAAGAATCGGTTATGCTAATATGCTTGTAACGGTATGATGTGTTTATCGGTCTTTTTTTCCCATAAGGAATCTCAGCTGAGATCGTGACACAATGGTGTTGAAGAGTCTGTTTTATTCAGTTCTTCGTTAAAGGCCCTGTTTGATTTAAATGTTCAATCCCATTTGATTCTCTATTAAATGTCTGTTTTAAATGAAGGTTGTGTTCTATTTATTTCTCTCTTAAATAGTAATCTATTCTGTTCCTGTATGAAAGATTTTACTCCTTTCGATTAACGTTGCTTGTTGAAGGTTCATTTGGATTCTGTCCAGTTCACCGTGGAATTTCTCTTGTATTCGATTCTTTATTGAAGATTCTGTTGTGTTTGATTCTCTGCTAAAGATTATATTGTAATATTTTCTATTTGAAATATTCTGTTCTAAGTTCCCCATTTAAGATTCTATTTAGAATCTTAGAAGGTTGTATTCTGTTTGATTCTTCATTAAAAGTTCTGTTCTGTTTTCTTCTAAAGATTGATACTCTCTTCACTGTTTCATTATATTTCATATTCTTGTTAAAGATTCCGTTTTATTTCTATTAAAATTCTGTTCTGTTTATTTATTATATATTCTGTTCCAAATAGTTTTGGTGGTATTTATATGCACAGCATTTAAGTAATTCTGCTCTTAACCCTGATTTTTTTTTTTTTACCCATACAGTATTAAAATTTTGCTCTTATCAGCAGGTGTAAAAAATGGGGAAGACTCTTTCCCACCTGCCGAAGAACACCTGTCATGATGAGTGCAAGGACAGCCTGACCTCATCACCCATGCAGACCGATGACAGTAAGAACGGGGGAGATGTGTCTCAGTTCCCATACGTGGAGTTCACCGGCCGAGACAGCGTCACCTGCCCCACATGCCAAGGCACCGGAAGGATCCCGCGAGGTGCATTTCTAAACTTAGTTTAAAACACTTTGTCTAGAGAGTTCCTGTTAAATGTTGAAATGTTTTAAAAGTAACCTGATCTGAAGTGTCACCTCTCACTAAAATGCACACCATGTGACAGAATGTGACGTGTTTATGCAGGCCAAGAAAATCAGCTGGTGGCCCTGATCCCATACAGCGACCAGAGGCTGAGACCAAGGAGAACGTAAGAAACCTTGAAAGATATTTATCCTGATGTGTTTTGTTAAACCAGATAGTATCAATCCTTTTTGTGAAACTATAATAGAGCTTGCATTTGTTTTATGATATAGAATACTGATTGGGCTCTCTGACTAAATCTCTGTTATAAATGTCCTACAGCAAGCTGTATGTGACTGCTTCAGTCATTGTGTGCCTGCTGCTCTCCAGCCTGGCTGTCTTCTTTCTTTTCCCACGTTCCATTGATGTCAACTATGTGGGAGTGAAGTCTGTCTATGTGTCCTATGACCAGAGCAAACGCATTGTGTATCTCAATGTCACCGTAAGTTATCACTGAAAACACACATGGCATAAGTGATGTTTTTAAAACTGTAACAGTGTATCTGCTTCAGAAGAAAATGTAAGAGATCCCAATTAAGGCGATTCTGTTGTCGTTTAAGGCTGGAATACACTATACTGAACAGATTTTAAAATGCTAGACATCACACATTTGCCAGCTTTTAAAATGGTAATAGTGGGGAAATCAAACACTAAAAACTGTGTTAAAAGGTATAAGCTATATTTAATAGTCTGAAGCTATAAAATCAGAGTCTGTGCATGTTGTACACTACACAATTGTTGTCCAACTGTCCAAAATTTGCAGACAATTGTAGAAAAGTTTGGCAACTTGTGGCAACTTCAGAATGTAAAACGGGGCAAAAATCTGTGCAAAAGTCCTTTAGTTTATTATGATAATTTCTCTTTCTTTCTTTTAAAGAACTCCTTGAATATTACGAACAACAACTTTTACTCAGTGGACGTGGCCAACATCACAGCCCAGGTGCAGTTTTCCAAGACCGTGATTGGAAAAACCCGCATTAGCAACATAACCACTATTGGCCCTCTGGATATGAAGCAGGTAGAGCTTTATTAGAAATAGACGTTTAAAAATAGGTATGTACATTGATCATTCTTTTTTAATACTTCTGTTTTCTTGTCAGATTGACTACATGGTGCCCACCACCCTTGCGGATGAAATGAGCTATATGTAGTAAGTTTACACACTTTTCATCATGCATGAAAACATAAGACATAGTAAATATATATATTTTTTTCCTGGCAGACCTTTTCAACTTCCTCTTTTTTCCAGTGATTACTGTACCCTGCAGAGCATCAAGGTGCACAACATTGTGGTTATGATGCAGTAAGTATTGTGCAAAACATTGCAAGCTACAGGTTTGTTAATCAGTGTTTTATGGTTTTGTTGAAGCCATCAGCCCCATGTTTACATGTACAGTAATTGTGTTTAACATAATTTATACACACACACACACACACACACACACACACACACACACACACACAAACACAATATATATATATATATACACACACACACACACATAGATACACATACATATATATTTATATATAGAGAGAGAGAAAGAGAGAGCAATAAAAGTATACATGGTTTCTATATTCACACTGAACACCTATAAAAACATTAAACAATAGTTTTAATATATGAATTTAATTTAATTTAATTTAAAGTATTTATTATATAAGCCGCTTCATGGGATTGTAGTTATTTCCCTCATTAAAGCTGTCAAGTACATAGTCTTGCTTTTTTGGCGGATTTTCAAATACTTTTTAGCTTCAGATCTAAGTTTGTAATGTTGTGATTCACCTTGTAGCTGGTTGAGTTCATAACTCAGCTATTTAACGTTAAAGGTACAATTTGTAAGATTTTTGCTGTAAAATACCCAAAAACCACTGTTTTGTCCAGCTGATTACTAACAATATCTCTAATGTTTTCAACTACTTGTAAATCATGAGAAAATTCCCATTCTAAACAGTGACACGGGGCAGTGCAGTCGCCTGTCAGTGATGTTAGTTACCCTTTATTACCGCCTTTACTGACGTAGAAAACACATGACAACAGTGTCGTGGACAAATGCGGTAGCTTCGCGTCAAACTTCAACTAGAAAGAGATGCTGACCTCGCTTGTGTTTTACTCGACAGTTGAGTTGTTTTGATTCGTATCTTTACAGAAAACGTATGCTATTATTACGATCAACAAGATTAGTATTATGGGGCATACACGCCAAACGTGGGGCATCGCGTCTCTAGACCCACGCGAGGACGTGTCTGATCCATAGTCTGATCGCGTCTTTGCATTGACATTGTATGTAATCCACTCGCGCAAATCATTGAATTCGCGTTAAATCCATGATTAATCTTTCTGTCTGATTGATGGCCATCAGCGTTTGGGTAGAAGACAACAAATCCCATCATTCCACGCTTTGTCTTAGCATCATCAAACCACACGATTGTTATTGTTTTGATAGTGCACTCTCTAGTGGCAGGTCCTTCAACCTGTACCTTTAATGAAAAAATTATGTCAAAAACACTGATAAACTAATTGACATAAGTAATAAAGAAAACACTTCTTGTTTGCATTTACATTAATAAAAATTGACATAATTTACTCGCTCTTAAGTTTTTCCAAAAGTGTTCAAAAAGTTTCTTTCTTCTGTTGAATACAAAAGAAGATATTTTGAAGAATGTTGGGAACCAAACAGTTGCTGGTAGCATCTGTTTGGTTACCAACATTCTTCAAAATATCTTCTTTTGTGTTCCACACAGGTCAACTACTTTAAATTTACAGGTTTTTAACACTATTAAAGTGGAATGGAAATATTTAATTTAGTGATACATTTATAAATAATGTAAACAAATTAATATATACGCAAATGTATAAATAAATTCAATAAGCATATGTCCTAACACACTGGACTACAAAACATCAGGTTAATGTGCTTGCTTGTTGGTTTGCAGGATAACCGTCACTACTGTGTACTTCGGCCACGCTGAGCAGGTGTCTCAGGAGATGTACCAGTATGTGGATTGTGGAGGAAACACTACTGCGCTGCATGAGTACAGTCTGAATACTCCTCTGGCAGGCTAGAGCTGAGCCGGTCCCCCGTCACTCACCGCTCCACTCCATGTGTCATTGTTTCGGCAAAACTGGTTGAGTGTTTACTGCACTTCTGCCAGTTACCCACTAGATGTCAGGCAATTCACGAATGATGCACTTTATTGTCCGTGTTCTCCAAGCAATATGAACATTGCTAGATCTCAGAAGTTCTCATTCCAGTTCACTTTGCCAAACTGAATGGTACACTACAAATTCATTTTTGACGAAGTTCCATTGTTTTCAAGCACTGCATATAGTATTTAAAACCTTTCTAAAGTGAATAAGGATGTATTTGACGACCAACTGTGCTTTAGGTTATTTATTTCTATCAATTTGAACCTAATATTAATTTGCATTTCAGTGACCGGATCAATCTTAACCCAAACCAATCAGTGTAGATGCACAAGTTGGGAAAAGTAAAATGCTTCAGTCTATTTATTTTGTAATGCAGAGTTTCTCAGGTTATAATCTGTATAATCTCTCCATGAGGAATTGCCTTTAAATGCAAACTGATAAAGCACTAATAACGTAAAACAACAATCACTGGGATCTGAGAGCATCTGGCTGCTTGCATGATGGAAGATAGTATGAGATGATCATTCACTCAGATTCCCTCATGTTCAGAACTGAAACGCATTTCACAGAAATGTAGACATTTGCTTAATAAACTAGATGTGACGTTTTGATTGAAAGAACTTTACTAACATTTTTAACATTTCTCAAATGGAACTTTACATTTTTAAACATTTTAATCATGTTTAAAAAAGATTCATAGATTATTTTTGCTTAAAGGTGGTCTATTTTATTTCATAACATTTATGCAGTTCATAACAACCGCTGGCTTGATGTACCTGTACATGTTTATATGTAACACTTGTGATTTTTGAGAAAAGTGGTTTGGACTGCTTTAGAGAAACGCTGACATAACATGATGCTGACTGGTTTCCATTAAATAAATCTGGTTTGACCCATTTGCTCATTTTTTTTTTTTTTTTTTTTTTACTATGAGAATAAGAATTACAAATTCAATAAATGTATTCAAGTTATTTATTATAATGTTGCACGGATGAA
This sequence comes from Carassius auratus, assembly GCF_003368295.1. NCBI lineage: Eukaryota > Metazoa > Chordata > Actinopteri > Cypriniformes > Cyprinidae > Carassius > Carassius auratus. Next base: position 16,579,197 of record NC_039261.1, on the reverse strand, counting down.
AAATGTTAATATTTTTATATAAAAGCACACAATGCATACTTACAAAACAAAACATATATTCATTTGTTGCATGAATATGTATTTTTTATCACCTTATTTGACCATTTGAATTTATTTTTTTAAGAAGACTAAGTAAACTCTTTGATAGAGGAAACAACCTGAAACTTAAAGGGATACTTCACCTAGAAATGAAAATTCTGTCATCAATTACCTACCCTCATGTTGTTTCAAACCCGTAAAACCTTCCTTCATCTGGACACAAATTATATTTTTGATGAAATGCAAGAGCTTTCTGACTTTCATAGACCACAAGAGAACTATCACATTCAAAGCACAGAAACCTAGTAAGGACTACGTTAAAATAGTCCATCATGTGACATCAGTGGGTCAACCTTATTTTTATGGAGCTAAGAGAATGTTTTTGTGTGCAATCAAAAAAATGAATTCATACCATGATGTGTGTGCATTCCTCTGCTCGTAAACAAGGCGCAGTTTACAATACCTTGACACGTGCGTCGTGGTACTCTCGATAATAGAGGTGGACTGTCACGGAAGAATAGACATTATTTTGCTTTCTTTGTGCACAAAAAGTCTTCTTGTACATTCATAAGATAACATTTAAACCACTGATGTCACATGGACTAATTTAACAATGTCATTTCTGGGCCTTTACTGTGGTAGGACCCTTGCAGTCTATGCAGGCTCAAAAAAAAAGCTCACGGATTTCATCAAAAATATCTTAATGTGTGTTCTGAAGATTAACAAAGGTCTGACGGGTTCAGAATGACATGCAGGTGAGGAATTAATTACATAATTTTCATTTTTTGTCTGAACGATCCCTTCCACGCTTGTTGAAAAACATGAAATGCAACATCATGTGCGATGTTGCTGCAAACCTGGACCCTGAGTCTCTTGCTAAAGCACTCGACTAAAAGATACCTTTAAAAGTCCACTTCTTAACATATTTAACACCACCGTTTTACAATAATTATATAAACGTGTGATTAGAAATAAATGCACTTATACTATTGACTTATTCTGACTGGTTGTGAAAGACTGGAAACCCGTATCTACTCAGCAGTTAGTGTTAGAGCAACATGTGCAATTGAAATGCACAAATAACTCTGAATTGATTGTAACTGAAATGCGCAAGTAATCATGTACAATTGGGTATTATAACCCACCGTCTAATTAGTGTTATTTCATAACCCCAACACCTACCGTAACCATTATTTAGAGTTTACACAATGGCATTTCAAATAGGGAGCATGCTTTTATTAGCTAGCAACAAAGCCATGTATCAAGGGCATAGACAGATTACACAATAGTTGTCATGGAGACAGAATTGCCAATAAGAGGCATAATTCTTGTACAGTCACTTGCAATAATTGTGTCACAATTGCTCGTCTCTTTAAACAGAGGTTTTTCATATCTTCAGGATTGTTTATAGGCCCTGGTACACTTTTACAGAGATCCACCAGTGTATCTACATTCGCTAGATGCAAATGTGAACATAAAGAAGAGCAGTCCTTCATAACCATAACCTGATGATTTATTTATCTGATCCCAGATGACTTGCAGCGGTGTCTGTTTTGCCACAAGAGGCAGTCATGAGCATTCTCCCAGGCCCCTTGAGTGATAGTTTTCATTATCTGAGGATTTGCATAAGGCACTGTTGAGTTTCTAGCACGTGATCAAATTTTCAGCGGAGGAACGAGGCTTTGCTTTATCATTCACAGATCCACAGAGACCCAGATCTGTCCAAAGCACAGATCCCTCAAATGATGGTTGTCATGGAGACAGAGCTTCAAGTGAGGAGACAACTGAACTCTAAGGGGCGATTATGCCTCAACGGAGTACTGTATACACATAAGTATCATAACTATATGCATTATATGAGCCAGCCTGAGATTTTGTGTAATTACTTATTGTCTTGTCTGTGCAATGCTATATGTAATATGTAAATGTATGTATCATGTAAACCTGGTAACTTTGCCTATATTCATGCAAGAACACCAGAAAAGGAGTTTAACATAACTATGTGTAAAGCATAACTTGGCAAAAACTTCACCCAGACATTTCTTTGTAAATGCATAACTAGAATTATTTCTTCTTTTTGCAATAAGCGTGAAAAGATTTTCTGTGTTACTCAATAACACTGATACTATTGCCTGGACTAAAGTTGTAATTAGGTGTTTTGGAAAATTCCTTTGAATACATGTTGTTTACTGGTTTCACGGTGTGATGCAAGGTTATGTTTAACTCATGACAAGTTGTTGCATTCAGTTTCTTAATGCTGCAAAAAAAAAAAAAAAAAAAAAGGTGTGTGCAGAAGCAAAAGCTGCCTGTTTTGTTTGTTGCTATAAGTGTAAATGCAGCTGTGTCCCTGCCAAAAGAGAAAACCTGGTCATCTACCAGAAGCAAATGTGATCTTATCAACACATAACCAGAATCTCATAAATAAATAGACATCTTTAGTGCATGATGCAATGAACTGTATAGTGCATAACACTCTCGTTTCCCATAAATGACCCATAAATTGCTTCATGGGTAATGCACAGATAATGTGGCCATGTGACATATCTGTTTGCTGCAACAGCTGATAAATTGAACAGAAAAGCGGATACAGAAAACAACACTCTTTGAGTCACTCTATATCCGGTTATACACACAACAACAGATGCAACTTTAAACTTAAATTGTTAGACATTTAGTTATCATTTATATAATCATATATTTAAATGTTAAATAGAAAACTTTTCACCCGCTAAAAGTGTTTAGTAGATCAGGAACAGTGAAAAGGCGTTCCTCAGCACAGTCCCCTCAATCCCAGTGGAAAGGTTTCATTTTACATTAGAAACTCCTCCAGTCATTCACTAATACAGTTTAAACGAGCTCTCTCACTCTTGTGGGTCTACATATTTGAAACGGTCCCTTTGTTAGAAATGAACCAGTTGCTAAAAAGAAGCCAATACAAATTCACTACTTAACTATTTTTCCCAAATGATTTCATGAGAACAGTGTCACCTGGGTGCAATGATGAAAGGCTATTACCATCATACTGATATCAGTATTAAAATGTCTTTTAACCCTATAAAGTCTGTACTATTTCATATTTGACAAACTCATTTCTAAGGCCGCTAGGTTACAAGATGAAAACTTTGCTGAAAAGAAAAAAAACAATCGTCCACAATCTACTATATGCCTTATGTAATCTGATTGAAAAGTTGGTAGCACTTTATTTTACAGTCCTGTTTCTCATGTACAAACTATGTACTTATTATAGTAATTTCAATAACTATGTAATAACTAGGTACTAACCCTGTACCTACCCCTTAACCTAACCCTACCCCATGTAGTTACCTTGTGTTACCAGAACTGTCTTAGATAAATACACTGTAAGTACACTACAAGTACATGGAAGTACACGTACTGTAAAATAAAGTGCAACCGAAAAGTTTATACTTTTCAGCAAAGTATAAGGCCTTTCATTAAAAATTATTTAAGATTTAAGACATGTGAAACATGACTTGAAGCTGGACTTTTTTAAAATATAAAGTAAACAGGTAAAGTATAAACATAATTACTGATAGTGTGCAGGATTTATTCTTTTTTTATAGATTCTAAAAGTTTCATTATATATAAAATATTTTAGTTCATGCTGTTGGGTAATAGTCTGTGATAGTTTGAACTGACAAGTTGATTTGGTATATAGAGAGTTTCTTCTTTTCAATATACATCTCATATGCTACAGAATCTGTGAAAATTTGAATATTTTTCAAAAAATAAGGGAGATCATACTAAATGCATGTAATTTTTTTATGTAGTACTGTCCTGAGTAAAATATTTTACATAAAATATGTATGCATATAGTCCACATGAAGAAAAAAATTGCTGAAATTATTACAATAACCCCATTCAAAAGTTTGGGAACCCTTAGTTCTTAATACTTTGTGCTGTTACCTGGATGATCCAAGACTGTCTTTCTGTTTTGTGATGGTTGTGCATGAGTCCCTTGTTTGTTCTGAACAGAAACTGAGAACTGTTCTTCAGAAAAATCCTTCAGGTCCTGATTCTTCAGTTTTCCAGCATCTTTGCATATTTGAACCCTTTCCCGCAGTGACTGTATGATTTTGAGATCCTTTTTTTTTACACTGAGGACAATTGAGGGACTCAAACACAACTATTTAAAAAGATTCAAACATTCACTGATGCTCCAGAAGGAAACAAGATGCATTAAGAGCTGGGGGTGAAAACTTTTGGAATTTGAAGATCAAGGTAAATTGTTCTTAATTTGTCTTCTTGGAAACATACAAGTATTTTCTGTTGTTTACAAAAATTATATTTCAACAAAATAAGAAATATTTGGACATCTTCTTTGTGTTCAAAAGTCTAATCTTGGTTTTCACCCCCCAGCTCTTAATGCATCTTGTTTCAGTGTGAAAAGATGTATCTCAAAATCATACAGTCACTGCTGGAAAGGGTTCAGATATGCAAAGAACCAAGGGTTCCCAAACTTTTGAATGGGGTTATTTTAATGATTTCAGCTATTTCTTATTTTTTGTGTGTGTTGAGGACTAAATGTAAACATCTTTTATGTAAAATATCTTACTCAGGACAGTACTAAATAAAAAACAACATGCATTTAGTATGATCTCTCTTATTTTGTTAAAATTATTCAAATTTTCACAGATTCTGCAAGGGGTTCCCAAACTTTTGCATGCCACTGTATTTACATAATGTGGCTTGAAATGACAAGTAAAGCTCGTTTCTCTCCTCACCAAGGAGTTATCCCTTATCATTAAAATACCTGGCTTGTTGGAGGCTCTGTTGGGTGTCTTTTTTTACCATTTTGAATAAAGTACTATTAAATAATAGATGATTTGTTCACACAGGTTTACCACTATCCACTGCCAAGGACCAGAGGGACACTCTTTGATGGCAGCAAACAGTACACGACAGTCACACCCTTGACTTCCTGAGAGATGCTGCACTAAAAACTAGCAAATGTTTCCTTTTAGTCACATGGGTAAACCATGTGTCAGTGAAGGATTTACTACATGAATTAACTGCTTGTTTCTTGTTCAGACTGAGACCTTTCATATAACATACCCTGCTCTAAATTGTTGTTTTTTCCTGTGTTTTTATTTAATTTTTTAAAATACATTTTCTACCAAACCTAATTTAACCTCAACACCACCCATCTCACTGAATGACCTTTTTCCAGCTGCAGCTGAACTTTTTCAACCTATTTTATGATCAATCTCCAATACTGATGAAAATGAGCTGTGACGGTGTCTCATCTACTACTAGCTACTCGTGTACTTTTATTCAATTCCCCTTCGAAATGGAAACAAACTTCACGTCATATGTTCTTCACTTAACTATTACTACTCAACAGTTTCTGTGCATCACATTAGAGAGCACTTTCTGTTCATTTCATTTTCATCAGAGTATATATTTAATATGGTTTTATAAGAGCTGCAGTTGGGAAATGCAATAAAACAACTGCTCATATATTACTCAACTTTTTATTCTCTCTCCTCTCTCTCTCTCTCTATGTGTTTAACTACTGAACACGCCCATGTAAAGTGTCAGTGGAGACATCTGCACACGGCTGTCATTGATTCAGTGCTGTCAGACCACTGAGGTACACTGTCTGTCTCTCACCACATCTGCATCCGACTTCTCTCAGTCATGGGGCTTCACCACAAAGAGTTTGAGCAGGCTGGCAAGCGCCCAGGTCTACAGATATGGAGAATTGAAAAGCTGGAACTGGCCCCCGTGCCTGAAAACTTACATGGGAGCTTCTATATAGGTGATGCCTACCTGGTACTCCACACGGTCAAACAGAAGGACTCGTGCTTCTACGATCTGCATTACTGGCTGGGTAAGCATTGCATTTCCTGTCATTTATAAAAGAGCATAGGTCTTTCGAATCAACTTTTTATATATGTACTATGTAGAATATTTTCTGTTACTTAATATTACATGTGACTATGGATTTAAAAAGTAAAATGACTAATCTCAGTAGCTTGACAAGAACCTATATATTCAATGGGGTATTAGTACGGTCAAATTGTATTCGCAAACTATTCCAGAACTGCATGGATAATGATTTCAATGTTATAAAAAAAAAATATAAAAATAATAATAATAAAAAAATAAAATAAAATAAATAAAAAGAAATCGCAGTCACTATTTAAAAGGTTGAGGAAAGACTAGGGCAAATTAACTGACTGATACTCAGATGTGTTCATTGTAAACAAGCTAGCAGATAGACGGAGCAAAGCAGAGTATATGGCCCCTATAAAATAACACTTTTAATCGTGAAGGTTGTAAAGTTTATTCTCAGACATGGGTATACTGGGTCACCTGATGTTAATAATGGACTTTCATTTATTCACCTTCTGTATAATGAGCATGTTTTTAATTTCTGAATTCATAAATGAAAATAGTATTTTAATGCTAATTTCTAACAAACAAGCAAACAAAAAAGCTTTACTGAGTAACAAGTCATGCGGTCCAGCCAACATACGTAAAAAAGATGCAGAACATAAAACAGGAAATGATGCAGAGTTTCAATGTGACATAGATCTAGATTAATAAATCTCTTAAAATAGCATAATTTGACCTTTTTTACTGGCGATGCCTCAGGCATAGTGCTCTAAAAAGCTGTCACAGCGATTTCAAAAAAACAACTTCTGTGGTCAGGTTGCAAAAGATCAGAAAACAGGAAGCTCATGAAGATTTTCTATGGCAAAGTCTACAAGAAAAATATGACTTTAAAGTTATGTTAATGTCACCAGTTTGCTCAAAGAAGATCACAGAACTTTAGAAGCCATTTAGTTGCCGGAAACCATGTGCACTTAATAAAGTGTCCTTCCTCTGCTGAGAGAAAGCACTTCCTTTACTCCATTAGATGTTTCAGAACTGTCAATATCACAGATGATCTGCCCTTGAGTGTATTTGTGACTAGAACCAAACACACACACACACACACACACACAAACACACACAGACAACAGCTTCCATTATAAATCATTAAGCACTTCCAATGCAAATGGATTCCTTAATGATGTTTCTGCCCATCGTGCCTTTCTTGCCAAGTCATTTACCCTAAAAAAAGACTACTTCAAAATGAACAGGCTTTTTACCTCCGACAACACATCTATGGTCACATGCAACAGCTAACACAGCAGGCTTTAAAGTGTAAAAATGTATGCTGGGTGAATAAACACTTTGTATATCAGTCATCATTTAGTGTGAAAACAAACAGCTCAATGTGGTTTGCAAATGCAATGTTTATGCAGCTGATTAACTGAAAGTGTACGAGTAAAAAAACTATCGCTTAACAAAGGAACACTCCAATTTTTTTTTGAAAATAGGCTCATTTTCCAACTCCCCTAGAGTTAAAAAGTTGTGTTTTACCGTTTTTTAATCCATCCAGCCGATCTTCGGGTCTGACGGAAGCACTTTTAGCTTAGCTTAGCATAGATCATTGAATCTGATTAGACTGTTCAAAAATCACCAAAGAGTTCTTATATTTTTCCTATTTAAAACTTGACTCTTCTGTAGTTACATTGTGTACTTAGACTGACGGAAGATGAAAAGTTGTGTAAGGTTGGGGGTTCGATTCCTCGGGAAAACATGATACGGGTAAAAATTGATAGCCTGAATGCACTGTAAGTCGCTAAGCGTCTGCTAAATGCATGAATTCAATTTAATTAATTTAATTTAGGTTCAATGATCTATGCTAAGCTAAGCTAAAAGTGCCAGACCCACCTGACCCAGAGATCGGTTGAATGGATTCGAAAAGTGTAAAACACAACTGTTTAACTCTAGGGGAGTTGGAAAATGAGCCTATTTTCAAAATAGTGGAGTGTTCCCTGAATCTAAAAACCTAAAAGATCCTTCTTTCTCTCTTTGTAGGTAAGGAATGTACCCAGGATGAAAGTACAGCGGCAGTCATCTTTACCACTCAGATGGACGACTACCTGGGAGGAAAACCGGTCCAGTACCGTGAACTCCAAGGTTTCGAGTCCACCAACTTCACCAGCTACTTCAAAGGCGGGATCACATATAAGGTTTGAGACAGTTTATAACCCTCTAGACCTACTCTTGACGGCAATTTGACGCACAACGGCGTATTATTCTTCACTTTACTTCAGGCCGATCTTAGGATACCATAAAGCTACTGTTTAAACTGATGGAAAGACTTACAGTTTCTGCTGTACTGAAAATGTTTCTTAGACTTCACAGTGCAAACGTAGGATTAGTCTTTTTGTTTACAATCTGGGTGAGGTAAAACCTGCTACTCCAATACCTTCCTAGTGTACATAGGACCTTATGTTTTTCACAAACATGCATGGTCTGAGGGGATGTTGTGTCACAGCATGTGTTTGGGGGCATTCAACTCCTCAATGTTGCAATTGGCCTCAGAATGAAAATGACTCACGGGTTTATAAATGGAAAAACCAGAAGAAAGAGCAGGAACGTTTTAAAAAATATTTTCCAACCTTTTCAGGCCGGAGGTGTGGCATCAGGGTTTCATCACGTGGTCACCAATGATCTTAGTGCCCGCCGACTCTTCCACATCAAGGGCAGGCGCACTGTCCGGGCCACAGAAGTGCCTCTCGCCTGGGCCAGTTTCAACAATGGTGACTGCTTCATAGTTGATCTGGGAGCGGTAAGATCTGCAACAAACATACAAGCGACTGTGTTAGTCTTTTTAATAGGATATTTAAACCTCATTCACCCTCATGTCGCTCCAAACGCATGTTTAGACTTTTTTTTTTTCTTCCCATGGAGCATCCATGGAATTATTTAGCAAAATGTCTACACTGCACTTTTCCACAGCGAAAATGGAAAACCGCAGCTGTTGATGTATAAAAAGACATCCACACACATAATAACTTATGCACTGTATTCTGAGTCCTCTGAAATCAATAGCTTTTGTGAAACGTAAGTAATTTCAAGCTAAAGATAATAAAATTCATTGCAAAATACTATGCAGTGTTTAAACACCATCACCTTTGATTGCTAAATGACTTACCAAATTCATTTTTTGAGTATTACTCTACAAACTTTTTCTCCCTTCAAACCTTACAGTTTTTTATTACTCTAAAGAAATGTCATGTATTACACTTCATTTTCCATAAACAATAACTGGCTGGTTCACTTGTGCTGAGAGTATTTAATTTCCTCTCTGTATGCACTTCGGGTGGGTTTGATTGATTTGGATTCCTGTCAATTTACTGACAGTCAACATACAGTGTAGCAAATGTTGTGAGAGCACAAGGGCTGAGCCACATCTCACACCTAACAACAAAGCATTTTTTTAAATTGCTAACAGGCTCTTGCTGATGAGTTACAGTTTGCAGGAAGATTAAACGCGACAATACCAAATGACTAAAGTATTTGACAGCACACTTAGTGCTGAGTGCTTTCTCACTTCTCCAAAGGAACTTGCAGACCACAGTCAAATAAACAGAACAGACACTTTCTGTCTGATACCTTTCCACAATGACAGTGTAAAAACAACTATATGGTAACATTTTCAAAGGTAGAGGTGGTAAAAAAGATTTCTTAAGAAATTGTGTCACAGACATAATTACCAAGAACAAAACAGAGGCCAATGTTTTCCTAAGAAGTCTGCTAGACATGCTAGGATCACAATTAATTAAACCTCTTTCTGAAACAGACGATCTACCAGTGGTGTGGGTCTAAGTGCAACAAGTTTGAGCGCCTCAAAGCTGCACAGGTAGCTACTGGCATCCGAGACAACGAGAGGAACGGACGAGCCCAGCTGGAGGTTATAGAGGAAGGACATGAGCCTTCAGCAATGACTGAGGTATCAAATAAAACCGCCCATCAAACATCTTAAGTATGGATGAATTTGCATGGAATACAATCTTAAGCATCTAGAAGTACTTAAAAGAGCTTATTTGTATCTTTCATCACTAAGAATTTTACAGTTGAACCAATGTTTGCTATGGGATATCCGGTTAAGCTGGAAGGTTTGACATTTTCAGACCTTGTCTTTGCACATCACAGGTTCTCGGTGAGAAGCCTGAAATCCCTGAAGGTGACGATAATGAGGATGTGGTTGCAGACATGTCAAACAGGAAAATGGCCAAACTTTACATGGTAGACGAGTCTATAAACTTCAGTTTAATTAATCTTTATGCAAAATCTAATAGAGACATGCACACAGACACATGCACAATGTAAATGTAACAGGATATTATTCAACTGCACTTAACAGGTATCAGATGCAACTGGGAAAATGCAAGTGTCGCTTGTGTCAGATGAAAATCCGTTTAACCAGAGTGACCTGTTGTCTGAGGAATGCTTCATTCTGGACCATGGAAAAAGCAAAATGATCTTCGTGTGGAAAGGTATTGGTAAACTGAATCCGTTAAATTAAGTAATTGTGGAACTAATCTTACTGAGATTCCTTCACTTTATATTTTTTGATGATCTAGGCCGCAACGCAAATCCAGACGAAAGGAAGGAGGCCATGAAAACAGCTGAGGGCTTCATTAAGCAGATGGGATATCCTGCCAACACCCAGGTTCAGAAACATTAGATTTGTGTATATGTTTTGCAGCATTGTTTACATTACATTCACTTGAATGAGTGAGCCAAAATCTGCAGGACGTCAACCCTCCAGGAACAGTACTGGAAGGTTCTTTGTAGTACCTTAAGGGTACATCAGGGGTAGATGATTGCTCCAAGATGTTGTATGCCTAAAAGATAAAATTTGAGCACTTTTTTTCAGACAGGGAACATGTATAGTATTATTTGGGTCACCCAGGTCTTTTTGTCTCTGCACACAGATCCAGGTCCTTCCAGAGGGTGGAGAGACGCCCATCTTTAAGCAGTTTTTCAAAACCTGGAAAGAGAAGGACCAGGCTGAGGGTCTTGGCCGAGTGTATGTCACTGAGCGGATCGCCAAGATTAAGCAAGAAGAGTTTAATGCCTCCAAGCTGCACGAGTCTAATCACATGGCTGCTCAGTACAACATGGTTGACAATGGCACTGGAAAAACACAGGTAACAATTTGCATACAAAAGATCAGAGATATTGGATAAGTTCAATTATACTGGCGTTCTAAACTGGGTTCCAGTTGGTCACATGGATTCACTGTATTGACCCAAAAAGTGACCTCTATTTGAGAGCACCTTAAGAGGACATCATTTCAAAGCAATTACAGATTGTTATATATCTTTCACAGGATGAAATCCACCTGTCCCAACATGTAAATATAATTGATAGATATTCTTAATCTGGTCTTGTTTCACAGATTTGGAGGGTGGAGTGTGGTAGCACCACAGGTGATACCAAGGTTCCTGTTGACCCAGAGACATATGGCCAGTTCTATGGAGGGGACTGCTATATCATTTTATATACCTACACCAGAGGAGAAATCATTTACACCTGGTACGCCTCATAGAAGTTTCCAGAGGGGGAGTCAAATCACACACAAAAAGAATCAAATTAGGCTTATCGCTCTATGCTTCCACCCTCAGGCAAGGATCCAGCAGCACAATAGATGAACTGACAGCTTCAGCCTTTCTCACCGTTGAACTGGACCGTTCGCTGGGAGGAAAAGCTGTTCAGGTGAGTGGGATTTGAATTTTATCTATATACTAATTTGCTGACTGTAACTGGGGCTGGATTATGAACTAGATAAGTAGGGCTTCAAAGATGTCCAGCAGCCCTGACTGGAAAATCTAGAAGAAGACACAACTAGGCTAGAGTTGCTGTCTTATCATGGTTCCCCATCCCATGTCCATTCAGGTGCGAGTGACTCAAGGAAAGGAACCACCTCATTTGCTGAGCCTCTTCAAAGAAAAGCCTCTGATCGTGTACAAGAACGGGACTTCTAGAAAGGGAGGACAGGCACCCGTACCTCCAACCCGTCTCTTTCAAGTGCGCAAGAACCTGGGCACCATTACACGGATTTGTGAGGCGAGTCCTGGTTTATAAACTCAATGCCCAGAAACATGAAAAGTCCTGAGCTGGACCAATCCTGGTCATTCTGAATAGGACTGGTTGATCATCAAGTGCAAGGTGGTGGAGATCTGCTTGATGGTCCAAAAAAGTGTTCATCTTTGGTTAAGCTGACCTGTTTTTTAAGTGTAACTTCAATTTAGATATGTCCCTTGAGTGTGTTGGTTTGTGGTCTAACAGGTAGATGCTAAAGCATTAAATTTGAACAGCAATGATGCCTACCTTCTGAAGTTACCCGAGGGGGATGGGTACTTGTGGAAGGGGAAGGGGGCCAGTGAGGAAGAGGAACGAGGGGCAAAGTACATGAGTGAGAAACTTAAGTGCAATGCCAAACCAGTTACTGAAGGAAACGAGCCAGGTATGGCCAATGCGCAATAGATTCAATTCATTGGTAGGAGTTACAGGGGTTACTGATGACATTTACATCTTTTAACCTTTACATACTTGTTGCCCATTGAAAGAGGACTTCTGGGAAGCTCTGGGTGGAAAGATGGAGTATCAGACGTCTGAGATGTTGGAGAGCAAATCTATACCACATCCTCCCCGCCTGTTCGCCTGCTCCAACAAAAGTGGAAAGTTCATTGTGAGTATCCTATAGACCCGGATAAGAGAGAGCCCAAGTCCAGTTCAGTTTCACATTAAGTTTTTGCTTTGAATACAAATTTTGGATTGGGATCTATGCTTAAAATGTAAAATATGTCTTGGCTTCCTGTGTTAACTGCTCAGATACTGATAGATACTGGCAAACTGTTGTTTGGGCACTAAACATGCATCTTAAAACTATAGATTGAAGAAGTACCTGGTGAGTTTAACCAAGATGACCTGGCAGAGGATGACGTCATGTTACTGGATGTCTGGGAACAGGTGATGTTTCTTTATGACTTCCTCCGAGATTATCTCTAAGATTCAAAAGACAGCAGGTGTCTCTAATTAGATTTATTTTAGCCTTCAAAGATATCTCCTGACTTTCATGGATTAGCGTGTGCCACTGATCCTTGATTTCATCTCTCAGGTGTTTGTGTGGATTGGAAAGGATGCCAATGAGGTGGAGAGGACTGAGTCTGTAAAATCTGGTGAGGTGTCTCAGGCACACATCCCTTAAAATGGGTTTCTTCATAATCTGAATAAAAAACAGAAACCCCTTTAAATTTAACAGGTTCAGCAGCATACTAGAACAAACCACATTATTCTCACATGCAAAATATATATTTTAAATTATGTTATGTAAAATCATGAATGATGATGTGCTCTCTTTGTAAACTAATAAACGTAGTCATACATATTTTTGAATAAGTATTTGTACCTTTGCAGCAAAGACCTACATTGAGACGGACCCATCAGGTCGGGACAAGGAGACATCTGTTGTGGTGGTAAAGCAGGGACACGAGCCCCCTACTTTCACCGGCTGGTTCCTGGGGTGGGATGCCTCTCGATGGGACAGTGACCTCATGGCAAGAGCAGTGCAATCACTGCAGGTTTAGTGAAATCCTGAAAGTCCTAAAGTCAATAGACTTGACTGGAATGATAAAACAGAAAGCTGTTACTGAGGCATGACAAGCGGAATTGGACTATTCCATTAATATACTAAAAATATACCATATGTCCAACATGTAAAGATACTCAACATACATCAGATCTAAAAGTTGTGTATTTCTCTTTAATTTGTTTCGACAGATTTATATATCTGCTCTGGATTTCAATAAGCATGATTTCAAAACATACAATAAAATAATTAATACATAAAAAAAATGTCTTGTCTCAGTCAAAAATCACGTGCCAACTGATACTTCCAGGAACACTATGCATATCATATAAGCACACTGATTATAATTAAAGAAATGTACATTTCAGTGTTAAAATTTCATCACACCCAATGAACTATTTGAAAATATGTACTTTTTTTGGTACAAGCAAATTGGAAGTAGCGGGATAAAATGCTGTAATATTATTTTAAAACCATCCTGCACAGGCTGATGCATCTTCAATATAATTACTCAGTGAATATTGGAACGATGGTTAAATGTGTATTGAGGGCTTTCAATGAAGATGCATTGTACGTGGGCAACTAAATGGCCTGGTCAAGTGCATGATACACTCATAATTAAAGTCATTAAAGAAGGATCAAATACTTGTACTTTTAGTTAATCAATTTTACAAGATTGGTTATGATTAACTGGTTACAGTTGTGGCCAAAAATACTACTACTACTACTAATAATAATAATAAAAATGTATCGACTGTAGTTTGTTTCAAGGCAAGGCAAGTTTATTTATATAGCACATTTCGTACACAATGGTAATTCAAAGTGCTTTATATAAATTAAAGTAAAATAATAATTAAGGAAAATAATAACAATAATAAAACAAGCAATTTTAAAACTTTTAAAATTATAAAGAAATGTACTTACTTAAAATGAATTTTTAAAAAAGAAAATGTTTTTAAAAAATAAAAAAAAAAAAAAAACCCCAGTAAAAATATGCAATCAGTTCGGACATTGCACAGTGCTCATTCAATAAATGCACAGCTAAACAGATGGGTTTTGAGTGTAGATTTAAATGTCACTAGTGTTTTAGCACATCTGATGTCTTTTGGAAGCCGATTCCAACTGCGGGCGGCATAGTAACTATAGGCAGACTCCCCATGTTTTGTGTGAACCCTTGGTATTTCTAACTGACTCAATCCTAGTGATCTGAGTGCTCTGTTAGGCTTATATTCAGTGAGCATATCTGCAATATATTTCGGTCCTAGGTCATTTAGTGACTTATATACACGATTAAAAGTACATTCAAAATCAATCCTAAATGTAACTGGAAGCCAGTGTAAGAACCTGAGGACTGGGGTGATATGCTCAGATTTTCTGGTTCTAGTCAGAATCCTGGCAGCAGCGTTCTGGATGAGCTGCAGCTTTCTAATGGTCTTTTTGGGAAGGCCGGTGAGGAGCCCATTACAATAGTCCACCCTGCTGGTGATAAAGGCATGAACAAGTTTCTCCAAGTCTTGACTGGAAACAAAACATCTAATTCTTGCAATGTTTTTTAAATGATAGTATTCTGATTTAGCTACCGCTTTGACATGACTACTGAAACTAAAGTTTGTCTCCAGAATCACACCAAGATTCCTGACTTGATTTTTAGTTGTTTGACCCCTAGACTCAATGTATGCATTCACCTTGAAATATTAATCTTTGTTTCCAAATGCACTGACTTTTTTTCTTGTTTAACTGAAGAAAGTTCTTGCACATCCAACTATTAATTTCATCAATGCCTTGTCAGAGGGAGTCAATGGGGCTGTAGTCATTTGGAGATAAGGCTAGGTAAATCTGGTATCAACAGCATAGCTGTGATATGCAATTTGGTTCTTTCTCATTATTTGACTTAGTGGGAGCATGTACAGGCTAAACAAGAGCGGTGCAAGAATTGACCCTTGTGGGACTCCGCATGTCATGGACGTCCACTTAGACTTATGCTCTCATAGACTCACATAATAGCCTCTCCCTTCTAAGTATGATCTGAACCATTTGAGTACCATCCCAGAAAGCCCGACTCAGTTTTCCAGTCTCTGTAGGAGTATGTTATGATCGACAGTGTCAAACGCAGCACTGAGATCTAGCAATACCAGCACCAATATTTTCATTATTTTCATCATTTATTATCTTAATGAGTGCTGTCTCTGTGCTGTGATGTGGTTGAAAACCAGATTGAAAATTGTCCAGGTATCCATTTGAGTTTAAGTATTTGTTCATCTGATTAAAAACGACCTTTTCTATAATTTTGCCTATAAAAGGAAGATTAGATATTGGTCTAAAATTGCTCAAAATGGTGTTATCAAGATTGCTCTTTTTCAGGAGGGGCTTAACAACTGCAGTTTTTAAGGAGTTTGGAAATGTCCCAGAAAGAAGTGAGGCGTTCACCACTTCTAAAAGATCTGCTTCTAAGCAGTTAAGCACACTTTTGAAAAAATAAATATGTGGGAAGTGTGTCAAGATAGCAGGTTGACGATTTTATGTCTTCCAGAATTTTGCAATCAGTTGCTTCAAAAATAGACATAGTATCTTTTTGATATTGTGGCCGATTCTGTCTGACTTCTGCATTACTTAAGGATGTGCTAATCGCCTTCCTGATATTGATGATCTTCTCAGAAAAGAAGGATGCAAACTCATTGCATTTGCTATTTGAGAGCATTTCACTGGGAATCTGACTTGGGGGTTTGTCAGTCTCTTAACAGTGGCAAAAAGAGTACGTGTGTTATTTAAGTTACTGTTTATAAGGTTTCAGGCATAATATGGGCTTAATTGAGTTAAGTAAAGGGTGAATAATCAGAGCCCATTCTTCCAAATACCACGAGATGGCGCACAAGTGAAACAAAACGTTTTACGTACGAAATCCCTCATCCAAATTATAGGTTGATTTAATCTAATGGAAATACCATGTGTTACTTAAAATAAGTTTAGATTTTCAAAACCGCAAAGCTGTTACCAAAAAGGCTTGATTGAAAGAAATACAACATTAAAACCTGTTTGCATTTCTTAAACGTAGTCTTGTTTAGTATTGTGTTAAACTTTGTTGAATATGCACATAACATAAGACATAAAAATGGGGTTCTAGTGTCATCTTTTTAAATGATAGACTAATTTATACTGAATTGACAAGTTTATAAAGTAGCTCAGAGTCAGACGAACGATTGTTTGAATACGCAAGACGAATGTTCACGGGAGTCTACGGCTGTTCAGTGTGTGAATGGATGTGTGGTGTGCGTGACAGCACGTCCATCACGGGCTAATGGTGTACTGATAGCGCCGCTAATTCTTCTGACACTTTAAAACCCCTTTCTTTGACAGCGTTGGCTCACTAATGTGTATTGCATTTTGCTTTCCAATACACAACAGTTCAGTTAGTTTTCACACTTTGACCTGGCTTTTCTTTACTTCGTTTAAAGTTAAAGACTCTTTTACTGGGGTCCTTTGCTTTAGTCATTTGTTAGAATCAGAACCAGTGAGATTCGTTTCGTGAATGATTAACTCTTTTGAATCGGTTCTTTTGAATTAATTGCTCAGACACGTTAACAAAACGGGCTGAATCAGTTTGTTATTTACTCTAAAATGATTCACTGAACCTTTAATCGGTTTCCAACTAAACATTAACAAAACATAAACAAAACCTGCACACCCATCTTTTTGGATACTAGTTAAAGAACTGAATTAGGCTACTGATAACCTAGTGACGCTCACCTGTAAGCGCGTCTCTTAAACTGTAAACGCCTCGAGCGACACGAACAGGTGGTGAAAAGGTGTGTCCAAAACGACAACGGGCTTGACTTTTCACTAATCAAACTCCAAGGAAAATAACACGCGCTCACTGAACTCAACCAATCAGCGCTTAGTTCTACACAGTGGGCGGGGCCAACCCTGCTGGAATGAAGTGGACGGCAGCGCGCTGTAGAGTCAGTGAAACAGGCGCTGTTACAGGGAGTGGATACACTTGTCGGCTCAGCTGATCTGAATGGCAACAATATTTTGGAAATAGTCGTACACATTTTCATCTAACGAGTAACGCAGGGATCGCACTAAATAAGGTGGGTGCCGAATGAGATTGTATTTCCATACGTGGGTGCATACAACGCTTAAATTGTAGAAAAATAGCATTCGTCTATGTAATAATTTAGTTTAGAGCAACTTATTATTTTGGTAATACATTTTTAGCGTTCTGGTGCCCGTTAAGCATTTTAGCGCACAAAATAATAATGAATCTCATGTTGAATCACTTGTTGGGAGAAAATGATGACAAAATTCATGTCTTTATGTATGGAGATGAGCCCCTCCTAAAGCGCTTTTACAGATGGCCATAGAGATCTGCGACAGACTCGTGTTTTCCCCGTTTACGCTGGCCAGCTTGTGCGTTTTTCCTCTATTTGCAACTGGCAACTACTGTTGAACAATAAAATGGCAAGAATAGATGAACAGGAGCCTTTGCGCGCTAGGATTTTTACCGATGCGTAATTCTGGTGCCCCTGTGGCGCTACATGTGCAAATGGGCTTCCTGCTGTTTCATCCTTCATTCCCCATCAGTGGAACTGAATGACACCCAGCTAGGCTGAATGTGTGTGCCTTTTAGAATGACAAAGAGAGAAGCATGCTTACTTAGAATGAACAGCCAAGTAACAGAGAGCTGTAAAAGTGTGTGTGTCATGGTGCTTCACTGCTGGGCTCATTGCATCATCTTCTTTTTCATTTGGTTTCAGGTTATAGCAGCAGCAGCTTCTCAGGGGAACGAGAGAAGCCTTGTGAATATTTGGTGAAGCATCAGCAGTAGCAGCGGCGACACCTGGTCTCCTGAGTCTCCGCGTTCACTTTCATCCTCATCACAGTGGCGGAACAAGATGGGGAATGGATTATCAGAGCCCCATGCCCTCTTTCCATGCCTGCCGTCCTTTCAGGCCCTGCACATTGTTATTCTCGGCTTGGACTGTGCCGGTAAGACTACCGTATTGTACCGGCTACGCTTTAATGAGTTTGTGAACACGGTTCCCACCAAAGGCTTCAACACAGAGAAGATCAAGGTGACTCTTGGTGGGAAAAGCCGGACTGCAACCTTTCATTTCTGGGATGTAGGAGGTCAGGAAAAGCTCCGGCCTCTGTGGCGCTCCTATACGCGGTGTGCCGACGGCCTCGTGTTTGTAGTGGACTCTGTAGATGCAGAACGCATGGAGGAGGCCAAGACGGAGTTGCATAAGATCACACGGCTACAGGAGAACCAGGGGGTGCCCGTGTTGGTGGTGGCTAACAAGCAGGACCTGCGCAGCGCGTTGCCACTAGGTGAAGTCGAACAGATGTTGGCACTTAACGAACTCGGCTCCCATACTCCTTGGCACCTCCAACCGGCCTGTGCCATCATCGGAGAAGGTCTACAAGAAGGCCTGGAACGTCTCCACTCCATGATCATCAAGCGGAGAAAGATGATGAGGCAGCAGAAGAGAAAAAGATGACTGTTTGGTAATGGGACGTGAGCTGGATGTGGTTGTAGGCCTCTATGGTGGCTCTGCTGGTGACGTGCCATGGGCCGTTTGTGTCCCTGCGCTCCTGGAATTATTGTTTCGGCGGGCTGAGTTTTATCAGTCAAATGGTTCTGGATAAATACAGTTCAGAGACCGCAATAGAACTTTATTGATTTACCACTTTAGTTGTTGGATTGTAGCAGCAGTGGGACGATCACATGGAACTTTTACAACAGTACAAGTGTTACAAAATGTCAACAGGTCTTGTGGTACACTGAGTTCTCATGAAGGACAACACTGGACATGAACTTGTAAATGATGAAGACCTATCCCTAAAGTCTTTGTCCTTGTGTCTGAAGTGTTACACGTGTCCTAGCACCCTAGCGTTCATGTAAAGTCTTGAAAAGGAAGGATTGAGTACCAAAGCTGCCATAGTCATCATAAAAAATCCAATGTATACATCAGGTGATGTGTTGTCCTCCATTGGTTTTATCCAGAATGTCCAACCATCATGTTCCCAGGGGTTTGTTGTCCCGGTGGACAGGGGAACCAGAATAAGCTTTATGGATCACTTGTTTGGGAATGCACAAATGTTGAAATCAGATTGGAGAAGGGTCGACCACTAAAGTAGTTCAACAAGTGTATGTGTTAACTGTCAAGAGGTTTACTCAACATCTCAATGCAGTAGGTTCTCCCAAGTTTGAGGGCTACTGGTGTCATTTCTAGCTGAACCTACATTGTGTGCTTCCCTGAACGACAAGAGATGTTTAAATGCACTTTAGCAATTCCCTTTTCTAAACTATGAACTTGCAGCATCTGATTTTTTTTTTTGTTAAGTTTATCATGCTACAAAAAGAATCAATGTATTGCTTCGAGTGAAGCATTTTTTTTATATCCACTGTTCCACATTCAAATGTGCCAGTTTGTCACTCAGTACTTGTTTGTTGGGGGATGTTCATATTTATGTGTCAGAATTTGTACATTTTGAATAAATCAACAACTACACTAAATATCATGTTTTGAGTCCTCATTACTACCTGCTGTATGACTAATTATCAAAGTTTATGACCTGACAACGTCTCTAGTTGCATTTTTAATCTGATAATCATTTGACGCACGTCACAGTTGAGTCATAGAAGGTCGCTCCTTTATAGAGTCATTAGGACATGCAAAATAGGTAACATGACGTGAACTTTATTCGCTGCATTCTAGGCATGCGTCCAAACAGAATGTACTATGTACTGTCACTGAACACCTATATAAATGATAAAGGTGCTGCAAGAGTGCAATTATTGCATCTCCATATTGAATATAAAAGTGCATATTTAATTTGTACGTTGTGGTGTTTTCTTCTATTTATGCATTTCAGAGTCATCTGCTACAAAAATGCAAAAAATGATTATATGCACTTATTTAAAAATGTTACATTGCAATGAATTTACAATGAATATAATTCAGACTTTAGAGTTTTGTCATAAAGTTAAAAATGTCAGGACGATACCATAATGAAGGAAAGGTAATTAAAAGAATGAAGTTCAACAGACAATTCTTAATAAAAAAACTAAAAATATATATTTTAATATATTTTAAAACATATCGTTTTTGAAGTAAAAAATATTAAGATGTATTCAAGTTGTAAGGAAAACCCGGTTAAACTAACTTGAAAAAAAGTTTTTTCATGAAACCAACTTGAAAACAGACATTTCTAAGAACAACTAACTTGGCACATGTTTTAATATAGTTCTGGTATATTATTAGATATCTAATAAAAATAAATAATATATCTAGTGTATTATTTTTTTTCCTAACATTTTTCTTCATCATGGACGTTCTTACTTGTCATTGACCCCTAAAAACCAAAAATAACAAAATGTTCTTGCATAACAAGCCAAACCGACTGAAAGTTCACGCTTAATTAAACATTAATCAAATAAGACTGCACAAACAGAATTTGCTCTTTTACACACCACGATACATAACTGCTCAGAGTTTTAAACACAGCTGGCTTGCCCGAAGCCCCACAGAGTTGCTTGTTGTGTTTGGAGAGGATCTGGCACAGCCAGTTCTAACACAAGAGCGTTTTCCCTGGGAACAATGAAGCTTTAACACAGGGAGAGAGGGGTCTGTACACCAGCTGACCAGTTCAAACAGGAATCCTTCACTGGACGTTAGTTGGTTCGGCATTCTGGACGACAGACGTAGATCACACGAGACCAGCTTCAGAGATAACAGAGGTGGGATTGGCTTCTAACTGGGTCTCAAATCATGAAAAATGCAAACACAACCTCCACAAAAGCCTGAGCACCATGCTCAGGGAAAAACCTGCTGTTTTGGTTCTCATACAAGGAGACGGTACAAAGAGAATTCACAATTTAGCATCTAAAACACAGTTGCAGGCTTTCATATATTGTGTTTTGCAGGGCAACAACATCAAGACTCAGTAATCCAACTTGGCTGGGCACGAGGCTTTGGAGAGAGGTGTGATCTGGCTGTCTGACTGTCTGCTTTGATTTGTTTGAGAACAGCACTTGAGAATTATACCTGACAACCTCTGCTTCACAAGCCATGTAGGTGAGCTGGGGAATTTTAATGAACCGGTGTGCTGTGCTTTTTGTCTTTGCATAAAAGTACAGCTCACTTTGCATTAGTGATGCTGTTACTTTGAGGGAGGCTGGCGTTATGCCCAGTGCCCCATGGTCTGTTCCACTTCATTTAAGCAGGGCAGAGGTTAAGCTTGTGTGCCTGGTTTATCAGAATCAAACTGAGGTTAGCAGTTCCCATACTCCCCTATCGCTCCTGACCCTTCCTGTACACTGCTGTGACCCAGTTCGGGCCTCTTTCCTTCTGATCCAGTGATGTAAGTGATGTGGGACTGAAGGGCCAGTGTTGGTGGAGGAGATCAGAAATCAGAGCAGGCTTCCTGTTCGCTCCACCCTAGAACACGCTGAGTCAGGACATGGCACTGAACACTCCCTTCACCGGGCGTCCTGCTTGTCTCTGCACTGGGTCATAAAAGAGCCACTTATGCTTGTAAAACTCTAGCTTACAGTCATAAAAGTTGCTCCAGGCCATCATTAAGGCCATTTGGGAATGTAGAACCAATCTGGAACACTAAATGTTTATGCACAGCAGATGTTTACTGTAATTAAAGTTCCCGTGACTTGGAGATAAATGTTTCTAATGACCAAGTTTATATATTTTCTCATTCTATTGGCTACATGTTGTGTTGACACAATATGGTGATACATGAGAAGATATGACAGAATAGATCATGAATGATTCTGAATAATGAGGCAAATATGTATTTCAAATAATTGTGTATAACTGAAAGCAGTCAATTTAAATGTTACAAGTTTTAAAGTAGAAGTCACTATTGGTTTACCAAGATTTAATGCCGTTTAAACTTGGTGTTTACATATATTTTAAATGCAAAGCTATGAAATGATTTCAACAAGGGCAAATTTTCTCATTTTATGACTATATATGTACACTAGCATTCAAAATTTGGGGGCTAGTAACATTGTTTTTAAAATAAATTAGTACATTTATTCAGCATTACAGTGATCAAAATTGACAGAAAAGACAGAATGTCACAAATTATTTATTTTTCAAATAAATAGGCTTTTGAACTTAAAAATATATTTAAAAGAAATCAATTATTTAAAAAAATGGTAATACTATTTCACAAAATAACAGTTTTACTGTATTTTTGATCAAATGAATGCAGCCTTGAACATTTAAACATTTAAAATTCATACCAGTCTCAAATTTTTGAAAGGAAAAGAATCAATTTGATCAGTGTATCGCAACCTATCGCACAACGCCCATAAGGCAATGGTGTCGGCTCACTGCCCACTATGCTATCAGCACCAACCAAACATGACATTTTCAGCAACTATGACTAAACCTTGAAAATGCTTCCACATTTATGCATTTTATCTAAATCCGAATTATGTGTCACATGCGTGTAGATAGATATCTGAGATGTTTCATGACAAGTCTTTTGATCAGCTGATTGTTTTTCTGTGTAAACATAACTAGCTGGCAAAGGTTAACACCCAAGTTTTTTAAGAAGTGGCTGATTGACAGATGAATAGAGAGTCATTTACACTACTAACGCAATGAAGTCCACAAGTGTTTCCGGCTTCCTTCTAATGTGTTTTGAGTGATTAGATCACAAAATGCCTGGGATATCACCTGAAATGGGCAGTAGCACCGGAATCAAAGAGGTCCTTCAAACAACACTATAATCATCACTTTCAATTGTGCTCCTGTTCTTAGATGACATAGAGTTCATGTTTAGGCCTTTAATGGTCGGCCATAAAAGTGTCTGTCTCAGAGCCCGAATTGTGATTAACATGTGTTTGAAGTCAGTGCATTTATCTATGTTGTCTTGCAGCAGTGGTGAGGTGTGAACGTTTGAGCGCAGGGTTGCGTGTGGTGTGAACGGGCGGGTGGAGGATGATAGGCCTGGGTGAGAGAGGGAAGCAGAGCGAGATAAGTGCTCCACCACTCCCTGCCCTTCCTGAGAAGCACAGTGGCTCCCGCCCTTCTTAACACACACATGCCAAGATATGACAACACAATCATACTTGCGAATTTATGCATCCCTGTTGCAAAGGAAGTCTTTCTCTTCTTTTAAATGCAGTCCTTTTGGATAATTTACTTTGATAGCAATTTCAGAAGTAATATTCTGGGTTTAATTATACTGAGCAATGTGTGGTTACATTGCAAAATACGAAGGATAAAGATAAAATATACTAATTATTCTTTTAGTATCAAACATTTTGTAGGAACATTTCTCTTTATATTCTGTGTTTTAGGATTCGTATGGTTTTGAATGAAGCTCAGTGTGTCTTATGCAACTGGTGGCAAATTTCATGGCTTGGTGATCAAGAGGGCACCTTCTGGTGAGGTTGTTTAAAAGAGGTTTTCATGATTGGTATTTTTCGTAAAATACTTTTTTATGATTTCAAAAGTCTAAGCTAACTTTTGAACTCATGTCAAACAACTGTTTACACTTATGGTGATTTAACTGATTCTTAAAGAAGAGGTCAGGAGTTGCATCATGTTTCTTATACTCCCTTTATTTTGGCCCCTAAACCCTCCCTCACAGATTACGCAGAATTACGCTTTGGTAATGTTAAGCAAAAAAACTTTACATTACCAGAGTACTGGTAACATTATGTACTTATATACATATACTTATTTAATATATATATATATATATATATATATATATATATATATATATATATATATATATATATATATATATATATATATATATATATAT
This sequence comes from Carassius auratus, assembly GCF_003368295.1. Taxonomy (NCBI): domain Eukaryota; kingdom Metazoa; phylum Chordata; class Actinopteri; order Cypriniformes; family Cyprinidae; genus Carassius; species Carassius auratus. The sequence continues at coordinate 16,554,893 of NC_039261.1, read as the reverse complement.
ATATATATATAAATAGTAAAAATTACATTCAATTAAAATATAAAATGACATAAAATATACAAATAGAATGAAAATGACTGAAAACCATAGGTCGGGAGTAATAGCAACATAATTTAAAATTCAGCATTCATATCTGTGAGCATACCAGAGGAGGCAAGGGAGAGAAAGACAGAGAGAGAACGAGCAGAGAAGGAAAGAAGTGAAGAATACGTGTGTAAGCGAGTATCCCTCAGTATGCCTGACAGTTCAAAGCCGGGCTGCACTTAAAACAAAACCTCAGTAGAGTTGTGTAAGTATTCAGTTTGAAGGTGCTCTTTTACTGTCCTCCAAATGAGCTCTCCTCAACTGTGATTCTTGACAAATGCCATCATTAATTCATCCAGAGTCTGATGATTATAGGCCTAGCCTGATCTATGAAGTGTTTTTAGTAAAGTCCTGTTATCTCAACCACATATTAATGAATATGAAAAACCCCATTTAGTGCAATTTAGTCTCATGATTTTTTACAGACATGAGCTTGCATGTGTGTACTTCGTATCTTGTGTAACTGATACAAAATGAAACATCATCAGTGGAATGCAAATAAAACGAACAATAAACCCTAATATTAGAGCAACATTGTTAAGTCTTTTCATATCCTCATGTTGTATCCTAAATCAGTGCACACTGTATACATTTCAGAAGTCAGATACTGTGTGTCTCCAGGCTGCATCATCTAGTTTAAAACATTGAACATAAATAGTAAAAAGTGTTTGCGTAAAGTATAATTGTGGTCTTTGGATGGTGTCTGTCTGGCTGGAGGCACTGGGCTGGGTGGGAGAGGATGACAGGGCAGTTGCAGTGGACAGGAACTCAGCTGTTGTGTTTTGTCTAGAGAGCTTTTGTTAACACAGAGGGTGTGGGTCTCCAGAGCTTCCTGTCATGGTCTTGAGATGGCTGTACAGGGCCAGTTCAGATAAGACTAAGTCAAACAGAAAGGCGAAGAAAATGGGTGGAAGAACTTAGTGTAGAGTAGTTCATCAATCAATCCTCTGCAAATGCAATTTGGCTGAAAAATAAGTTTATATTTGAACTCAGCTGTCAAAATGTTGAATTTCAGATAGGAGTTCCCGTTATTTTATCATATATTTGATTACTTTAACAACAATAAAAGACCAATGGAATACATACAGAGTGCTTTCTTTTCACTGGCTCAACCACACACACACACACACACACACACGAATGTGACTTTTTATACACTCTTCTAATGCAAAATAGCATGTTATGAAATGATTATACAAATGTAAAGAATCAAAAAAAATATTAAATTCATAATATAATATATTTTCATATATATGGAGATTTTGAGATTTTCCATTACCATTTAAACGTCAATTTATTAAAAACTCCTACATATTGCAAAAAAATGTTTACGATAAAGGACTCATTTACAGGTCACCTGGTATACATAAAAGTCACATGATGATTCTTTAATAGTATAAGCGGCTTTCCTTGCCATTAATGTTTAGATAACCCCTTATTGACAATGCACACATTAGAGGCACATCACAGCTCCAACACGGCCGCAGCCATGGCCACAATCATTGCAGTGCTGCTTCGCTAAAGATACACGCTTATGTCTCCTTCATTTAAAAACAATAGCTAGTGTGTTGGCTGCGCTATACCGAAAACCTACCAACATCCTTCGGCATGACTTATCACGAGGGGAAAAATTAAGTTTTAGTAGCATAACATCAGTTAATGGTTGCAATAGTCTTTTATCGACATTTATAAAATATCAGAAAAGTTTTGTGCAAATCTTTCATGGAAACGCAACTAGTAACTATTGTAGATCTTTATTGTAGCAAACTAATCTGCGTTTGTTTAATCTCACTTGTATGTTTTTGTACGATCTGCTTACATGTACATAAGCACTGATGTTTAATTGAGGTAAATCAGTGGACTTGCTTAAAAAAACTGCTATCATAAACTTCACAGTGTGCGCATTTATAAATAATCGCCATATGACAAAGTAGTTATATTTTCCTGTGAGATCTTTAAGGTTGAGTCCTGACATGGCATGATTAAAAAATATTTTAGTTTTCATCTAAATTGACCTTTACTTCCTTTTAAAACTTACATAACCTTTATTTACGCCCTTTCATCTCACCATGTACAGCGAGCCTCTGCCATGTGCCCTGTCATCCTCTTTATTAAACATTCAGACATTTAAATAAACACCTCAGCACCTCCACCATGAAGCCACTCTGCTTAAGAGCCTTTTACTGTCAGTGCCCTCTTTGCTCATCTACGCTCCCCGTTTGCATGCCAAACCTTTTCCAGAACACCTCAATCCCTCTGATCTGCCTGACAACAATCACGTCTGGAAATTATCTAACGTTTCAGTTCCCATGCACATCAGTTATGCTCACACAGCCAGAGGAAACACAGGCCTTGCTTCTGCATTTGCGCAGAAAATGCCTTGGGGTTATGCAACTGTTGGCACAGTGCTTGGGCAGACCTCTGTGAAAACACACAGTGTGGAGATAGCACTGGAACCTGTGAGATTTAGGCAGCTGTAGAGCCACTGTAAACAAACCTCTGAAAGCCGACAGCTCGGATCTGAGGGAGACTGAGTGCTGAGTGAATGACAGCTGTCAGGAACAGAGACGTGCGGAGAGGTGTGTCTGAGAGAAACGGTGGCGAACGGCGGATGTTTACTTGAGGGAACCAACAAGATTATCCTCTCAGCAGGTGAAAGTCTCAGCGTGCCCACTCATCATCGCTGCTGATGCCACGAGGAAACGCGATGTTGTGAGACTGTAGACCCTTGTTCATTTACACAGCAAAATACTTTTGTACTCCATTTGCACCTCTTCTACATGATCTGATTTCAGCATTAAATAGACCTGTAAATGGGGTCCAAACTGCATTAGTAGTTTAAACAGCAGCAGAATGCCTTTACGGCAAGTCATGTGACACAGTGGCTGGTTTATAATATACATTTAATAAAATAATAAATAAAAATAATTATATGTGTCCAAAATATATACAGTATAATTTGTACAAAATATATATCAGCATGCAGTAGCACACAGTGAGTGATACAGTATATGTAGATAAAATAGATGCATTATATGATATATTTAGATAGATAGATGCATTTTCATAGGTGTAAACAGAGCCTCAGACTAAACAAAGTTATCCTACTGTTTCCGCAGATTACGCATTTAGGAGGTGTCTCAACAACTTTTTAAATGAGTCCAAACAGCTGCTCTGGAAAACTCCCACCTTCTGGCAGAGCTGCTCTGACACCGGCAGAAACAATAGCACAGTCAAGGCCGCAGTTCCTCACAGGTTACATAAAGCTTCCACCATTGCAGATGAAAGCTTGCTCCAGTTTGATCCACCTGTGCTGTTATATGACACAAAGATTGTGTTGTCCCTGATCTGTTGGCACAGATACACCAGTAAAGCATTTAAGCCCCGAGGGGACAATCATCGCCCACGATAATGCTTGGGATGAAGCTGGCTGTGAAGATTCGGGCATGGTGACAAGACCATGGTTAGCATTACATACAGTACATTATAAACCTGATTACATAAGCCATGTGTCCTCTGGGAAGGTTGATAAAATATTGATGGAGCTACACAGAAAAACGTAAGGGGCTGTTTTAAGTTAGTGCACTTAGGATAATGATACTTAGGGTATCTATTAATGAATCTCTGCTTTTCATGCAATCACACATAATATATGAGAGATGTGTTTCTCTTTCACAGATCCGATGTATTAATATATTCACAGAGCTTTGAAATCTAAAAATAGCGTGCATGCAACCACGAGTTGAATGGCTAATAGCTTATGCAAAGTGTGTTACATTTTGGCATACGCTAACAAAAGCCTGCTCACAACTGAGCTATTTTGAGATGTGCAAGTTCTGCCTCTACGTCACTATACCATATGGGAAAGAGCCAGAGTAAAATTTCCCTGATTTTAATGTCATATTAGCTCTGTTCATCCCGTCATCCTTTGCTCTTTTTCCTGTGCGCTAACTGTTATCTCTGCCCTTTCCTGCTCACTCATATTCCATCCTCATACCTTTTCCGCTGCCGTCATTTGCACACATCCATCTTCTAATTCATTTCCAGTGCTTACGTTTCCATGCTCACTTATTCCTTGTTTACACCTAATATGAAAATCGATCTAGTGCGATCTGATCACAGCTGATGCATGTCACAGAACAAATAACAACATAGAATTCAAAGATGTGGAGTCTGTGATGTTTTCAATGCTTTGAAAGAAATGTCTTATGCTCACCAAGGCTGCATTTAGTTGATTTAAAATACTGTAATAGCAGTAATAATGTGTACTATTATTATAATTTATAATTTACTATTTTTGTGATGCAATGCTGAATTTTCAACAGCCATTACTACAGACTTCAATGTTCTTAAGAAACGATTCTAATATGTTGATTTGCAAGAAACATTTCTTTTTATTATTAATGTTTATTAGGGATATCTTACATTGGATACCTTTACTGTCACCAATGTTAGTTTATTGCATTCTTGCTGAATAAAGAAAAAAAAAACTCAAATGGCAGTCAACATGGTTGTGGAATGACATAAAGGTAAGTAAATAACATCTTATAACATTTTACATCCTCTAAAGGTCTTGTTGATATGAAGTTAATTAGCCCGAGGGTGGGGGAACAATGGCAGGACAAAGGGTTGCTTCCCTCTGTTCAAAGCACACCACAGGGGGAGGATATTACCAGGGAGACTTTGTGTGGTGCCAAAGCTGACGGTCAATAGTTTAATTTGTGACGGATGACCAGCAAAGTGGCTGCTCAGTGTGAGCCTGTTGCTCTTGCATTAGTCAAAAGGCTAGGAACCTTTTTAAATAGTGATTTTACTGCTGTAGTCTTCAGGGCGAAGTACAGTGAAAAGAAAAACAGAAAGAGCATGACTGATTAGCAGAGCTTCTTTGAAACAAATAATTTGTAATGCGTACAAAAACACCTTAAGCTAAATCTGTTTAGCATTAACTATAACTTCTGAAAGACTGTTTAGCTCTGCTCCCTGTCTAACTGAGATTCTCCATCTGGCTGTGATCAGTGGACTATTAAAGCTCTTCGGTCTCTTTTGGACCAGATGAGATCGCTGGACTCGGCTTACACCACAAACACTTGTGGTTGTGTAACCAAACATCTGCGGTTCCAGTAAAAGCATAAGGGAGGGAACTTCAGATCTGTCAGGTTTTTTTTCCACCTTTTAGGGTGAAGAAGGGCTGTAATTTTATGCTTTTACCCAGCAGTCTTTGAGGTGCTAACTCAGTGCCAAAAAAACAGGTGACAGGTAGTTTCAACCCCAGACGGCAGGACCCATGGACTGCAGACAGTCTGTTTGCTGATGTCTGATGCATATTGCATCCACTGGTAAAGACTGTCACAGCATGATTTTTTTCTTTCTAACCAGCCTGTGATTGAGGTGTACTCCAATTCAGACAAATCCAGCCTTGCATATCACATAAAAACAAAACAAACCATAGCTGCTCACTTTACATGTGAGTCAGTCAAATAATCTCTTCCCTTTGAAAGGGATAGTTCACCCAAAAATCACTTTGTGTTTTCTTTGTACTGAGAAAGTCAATGAGCAATGGGTTTTCGTTCAAAACAAATTCTTCAGAATATCTTCTTTTGTATTCTGCAGAAAAGAAAAAGGGTTTTTGAAGCCAGTCCTACTAAAAAAAAAATGTAAATTGTATTTTTGGGTCAGCTGTCCCTTTAAGAACCCTGTAATCTCAAAGCCTTCATTGTGCTTAATGTGCACATTGTTTACAACTTTACTAGTTGTGCAAAGGCATGTGTAAATGTTTTGAAAACAATAACAGGGATTTCTGGAATTTGCTAGAGTATGTGGTGTGACCGTTACGCTTGCTAACCCAGATTTAAGTGTGGCACTATTACCACAACCCCAGAATAGCTCTGTATTCGATTTGAACATCAGCTGCTCTCCTGCATGTCAATAAAGAATATAGAGGCCACAACAGTAATATTCGTGAGAATCTTAACCAGTCCTACTAAAAATTCAGACCTAATCCCTTGTTATACTGCCATACATGTGATGTCTCCTCTGCCTGAGGCCTAACAATTACACTGCATGCCAGTCCCATCACTAAAGTACAACCTGATGCTAAACATGAGAAAATGTTTTTATTGCGCAAAAATAGATGGCATGCAACCACATTTGACAAATGCTACACTAATCATTGATTTCTCGTGTTTTGTAGAGCAGATGAGCCTGCCTGATGGAAAATTCAAGAGGTTTATTGCCATGGTAATAAAGATGTAGATGAAAGCACAGACATCCTCATCTCCCCATGGTTATTAGATCATATCTGTCATCAGTCATTCCCATCTGAGTAGCACAACCTCCTCGAAGTGAACTGGGAACACTGGAGGAGGTCTACGAGTGTGTTGAATGAGCAGGAAGAGGATTCTGATTGTGAAGTAGACAGACAGCGCAAGCACATGCACAAGTAGCATGAAAAGGTTCAGATAATGTGTGTTTGGGAACGCCTCACTGTTGTGTAATAATAAGTTAATATTGTGAACAATCTCTTTATGTTTCATGTTTCTTTATGTCTTATTTCTGAATCTACCAATATGTATGAGGCACACACCCAATTCCCAAAGCTGTGAAGACGATAGGACCACAACCACAAAGTCACACAATACGACTGAAAATTGTGCAGCAAAGACAAAAACAACAAACATCAATAAAACACATAAACATATGACACACAACACAACACAGAGACAGCTGAAACAAGACAAAACAAAGAGACTCAACAGAGCATATAAACAGACAAAAAATAAAGGCACAAAACAAATCACGGAAAAGAGACAAACTACAAAACAAAACAAAACAAAACAAAACAACACAGGGACAGACCAAATCCAAAATAATAGGCTGGTTGAAACAAAAACCATGAAGACAAAACAAAACACAGAAAGAGCCAAAAAAATAGACAGACAAAAAAAAAACAAAAAAAAAAAAACACAGACACATTTAATTTCATTTAATAAAAAAAAAAAAAAAATTATATACACCTGGCTTTGCGTTCTATACTAGACTAACTGAGACTTGTCATGGCACTTGTATTCTGTTGTTGTTCTCTTGTTGACCTGACTGCTTCTATTGTTCTCATTTGTAAGTCGCTTTGGATAAAAGCGTCTGCTAAATGATTAAATGTAAATGTAAATGTAAAAGCAAAACAGGGACACATGAAAACACAAAACACAAAGAGAGGCCAAAACACAGTGACAGACAAAAAAAAAAAAAAAAAAAAAAACCTTAAATAAATGAGTAACTATTTAAAAGTCTGAACAAATTGAAAGTTAACTTTGCTGTAAGCAACACTTGGCTAGGTTTCCCTCCAGTGCTGCAGTGTTTGTTCAGGTGGAGAGACATATCAGTGCAGTGGTAACCAATAATGACTTTGAAGCAATGGCGCATCCTGACCAAAGGTCTGCTGATAACTAGATATTGTCAGCAAATGACATTGACACACCTACAATGCATATACCCAAATGCATGATGTAATGAAGCTTTATGACCTTTGTGGCTGAAAGGCTTACATCTCAATTTACAGCATCACCCATTCTGGATCTAAACCTTCCCAAGGCTGATTTTGGAGTTTCCCATTTCATTCCCTATCTCGAGCTAACAGAGTCATCTTTGGCTTTGTATGCTAAAGCACCTCTCAGAAACATGTGCTCTTCAGCTCCAGAGTGCAGATTAGCAGCTGCTGCCTAAAGGAGAAGTGGGCCTGTTTAAACCCAGAGAGGGAGCCGGCACAACCGCGTGAACCCGGCACCTCTGCTTGATGAGCCAAAACTCAATCAGGGTGAATCCTTTTAAAGCCATCCCAAGAATGCAAGCAGACACCTAAAATAATCACAGTAAAAATACCGCCTCGACATAGCCACAGATGTAAAAACACAGCTATATTTAAACTCTATGTAAGCACTTCATACTTCGCATGTTGTGTGTTTTTCAATGGTCTATTAGTGTGTGATTTTGCGTGTTAACTCAGATCAGACTTTATCAAATTAATACATGATGTGAAAAATAGCATTCGAGGATTTCGTTCAAGCCTGGGGTTGGAGAGTGACCCAGTAAAGAGACTAGATTAAGTTTCTACAAGGTAGCAGCTGTGTGTTTTAGGCCTGCATCTGTTCCTGCCTTCACCACCTTGATGAAAATTGGTCTTTAATTAACTTTATACTTAAAATATCTGTCTTGTTTTATTTAGCTCTCTTCTTATTTATGGGTTTTTTAAAGGTAATTTTACCTCACTATAGTCCCATGTGAACATGTAGAATGTTTATGAGTTTCTTTCTTTTCCACTTCTTTTTTGGTACAGTGCCTTGTCCCATATAGGCTTCCATAGTAAGTTCATATTTTAAAACAGAGGCATGAATCTAAATAATTTTCTCTGGTTACAGATGCTGTCAATAGAGCTTAACTTGTATGCAACCCATAACATTCCTTTAACCATTAACAGTTTTATGGTTTCTGAAAGACTAGCATTTAGCATTCACTGGGAATCCAAGTTGTGTGTTTCTATGGATGTTTTGTTCATAATGTCTACATACAGTATCCCTGAGGCTTATGCATTTCTCAGATTCTTCAGGTTCTGTACATTTCTCACATGATTTTTGGCAGTGATATGGTACCACAAACAGAGCCTGCTGAATAGTCTTAATTTAGATGGAGCACTTTTGGGTTTATCTTTAACCACGCAATCACAAAACCCCTCAGTGTTTCCAAGAACGCTCCCAGCACACCCCATTCACAGTTATCAGCTGCATCTCATTAAAAGAGATTTTTCTGAAATCTGCATCACAAATCTGTTATCCACATGGACTAATCTCCATTTAAACAGCAACACCACACGCTGAATATTTTTCAAGAGCCAATGCAGCCATTTTTTTTATTAAGAATCAGATGCAAAAAGGAAAGTAAATAAAATAAATATTGTGTTAGCTGAGACCAGTGGGGTAGATCATGTTCACTCACATTTTACCCTAAAATGAAAAGCAAAATGTCATGACTGGTTGTTCACATTATATTCTTACTGCTGTAAATTAACCCTCATGCTGTGTTCTGGTCATTTTGACCTGGAGAAGATGTTCTTTTCCCTGAAACTGCTAGTTAATGTTATCACATTAGATTGAAAGTTGCTGGTAATCAGGTCATTTTTGTACTTTTTTGGAATTATTTTCACACCTTGTTATACTTGTGATGTTCCCGGTCAAAAATGATCAGTCTCCAAAAATACTTTTTCCTTACGCTGCATTTTTATTAAATGGATTCAATCTTTTTTATAAAATGGATAATTCCAGTCCTTGATTCTGATTGGTGGTGCTGCGACTGAAGCTGTTGTAAATTACTCTAAACTCTTTGTTTCTGTTGTTGCTCGGCACACTTCAACCGTTTCTGAGGAACTACATTGTTTGGCGGAAGAGTAATGTTTTTATTAATACCATTATATTTTATTTGCTTCGTTTTATTTTGCGAAACTTTGCTATTTATGTGGAACAACCATTTTATAAAAACAATAAGCCCTGTGAAGTCGTGGTTTACAGTGAATTTATCACAGTTAATGGGGTTTTAGGCACATAACAACACCTCTTAGCTGTTACACATTGACTGTAAACTTGGCTTCTTGGGGCTTATTGATTTAATCAACTTCTTTTCTTTTAATTAGACAATTTGAATTTGTTCCGTATTTCTTTTTGGAGCTGCTTGATCATTAATCTAAGCTTATGCATCAATTAAAAATGGTGTAAATGATCCACAAACAATGCTTTTTTTTCATTCAAATACTGAGGTACGTAAGCTCAGATCAATGAGGCCTATGACCAATCAGTTTAAAAGTAAAAATATAAAGCCTGTGCTGATTAAAAGAAAACAAGCTGACATACAAGATTCAGTGATAAAATAGCATAATGAGAGATTTATAAGTTTTTTTTATTTTTTTTGTACCAGAAATACAAAATTAGGTATGAATTGTCAGCACAGCATAAGGAAATATTTCTTCATTTTAATCAGTATTAATTAAAGGCAATGGAACAGAATTACACAGAAATTTCACTATATTAAATACACAATTATTGTTGTCATAATACAGTCCTGAATATGTTTTTCTTCATTATTTTAATGAGAATTATACTATATGGCAAAAAAAAGATATATATCTTGAAAAAATGGTCTAAAGATTGTTCAAGTCACACGCATTTTCATGACAGGTTTTGTGAGATCCACCCAATAGCACTATTATTAATTTATCATTTTATGTATTGCTCTGTACTTGTGAGGTAGTGAGGTAGCCTGGCAAAACCCCTGCTCAAGACCCCTCAGACACACATATAAGGGCAGAAGTAGTAGACGGTGCAGAAGAGCTGGATGCACCAAGGCTCCTCCATAAATATCCCACATAAAAAAGGAACCCTTCCTCTACTGGCTATTAATGGCAGGCCTGCTGCACTAAGTTCCTCTTCCACGCCTGCTCCAAATCAGCAGCTCGTTAATCTTCAGATGAATACATCGCCCCGTCCTGTCCCCCTCCGTCCGTCTCGCCCTAAGGACCTTTAAGAGGAACGATACTTCATCATTTTCCTCATCTTGAATTTTGTCGCCTGGTTCTTCTCTATTTGTCCAATTAGATGTATCACACATTTCAGAATCCGAATACGGAGGAAGAGTATTTGATTGTAATTTCCGGGTAGTCTCTGTGCTTTTCTTTCATCGACTTCAAATAAAAGAGTGTCTTGCTCACTAATATTCTTCCATGCGTGCTGTTTACATCCACACTTTCCTTCACAGGTACACAAGAACTGAGAGACACACAGCATGACGATGTTGTTTTAGCCCGAACTCACGTAAACAATCACACCGAGTTAATTCCATCACAGCCAATCTCAGCGTGATTACTGTCTCTCACATCACTATTTTCACAACTGTTTGATGAACACTGAAAGCAAGTGAGAGAAGATGACTGAAGATAATGCGCTGAAAAAACTCATTAAAGAAGAAGGCCGTGGCCCGTTATCACTCATCACAGCCGAGCCTGAGTCACCCATTACAGATCAAACACAAGTTGCTGCATTTCAGCTTTCTTGTGCGCGTACAAAGCGAGTCGGATCAGGTGAGCGCCGTTTGAAGTGGAATGAAATCCTACACGCCGGGTGGCAGATTGAACCCCATTCCCAACCTCATTAGCTGTGATGCTTCGATTGGACACACATACACAGCTCTAGCTTTGACAATGTGTGACATACACAACGAGTTTCTGGGGGGTCGGATTAATTAAAGGATTTTTACAAAGCTGCTAAATGAGTAAATGTAAGTTTGTAAATGCATGCATGAAAGCAATGATTTAAAATGTGATTTTTTTTGTGATATGTAAATGCACAATAAAGTGATACATAATGACAGTAGTTGTCAAAAAGCAAGGTAAGCTCAATTCTCAGTGCATGATCTTGATTAGAAACTGTGCAGCTGTACTGGTATATTTTAAAACCCTGTTAATTAAATTAATAAATACCATTCAAAATATTTTTAAAGGTGGTCACCAAGTCCTCATTCAAAGAATATAATAAAAACTGTAATAACGTGAAATGTTATTGCTGTTTAAAACTACTGTTTTCTGTTTGAATATGTCGTAAAATGCAATTAATTCCTGTGATGCAAAGCTATACTTTCAGCATCATTACTCCAGTTTTCAGTGTCACATGATCCTTCAGAAATCATTAATTTATTTTTGATCAGTGTCGTCACAATATAAAACTGTCTTATGTGTGTGATAACATTAAGGTAAGTCGAGATGAAAGCAGAGATCTTCGTGTCCCAGTTTTACATGTCCTTTGTTTGACCTATGAACCTTAACCTTGTGAAATGCTGAATTATCAGAGGTGTCAGTGTGAGGGGTTGGGCGTGAGTAAAACAAAGTCTGGGGTGACAGTAAGGACAATACTTTCTGACAACATTGGCAGTGTTTTTCTCCAGCAGCCCACTGACCTGAATCAATGAATCCCTCTACATCTGATGTGGAGGTCTTTTCCCATCTCTTTCCAACAAGGAAATATGAATATACAATCATCTCTGCAGCATAGAAGACATTTTTAGGTCTCCACTGGAATTGACTTTCTTAAATTGTTATTTATTTATTTATAACAAAAAAATTATGATAAAGCTTCTCAGATGAGAATGTTATATCTAATATAAATAATAAATGAACAGACAAGTAAATAAATATGAAATAAATGAAAAATAAATAAAATAAATTAGTGTATAAATATAAAAATATGCATGAATGAATGAACGAATGAATACATTTGCAAGTAAATAAATATAAAAGAGAATAATTAAAATAAATAAAGCTAGCAAGAAAATAAATAAACACACAAGCAAATAAAATAAATAAATTAAAACAATTTTGTAAATAAATATATAAATATAAGCAAGTACATTAATCAATCAATAAATTAATTAATTAAAATAAGCAAGTATAAATACATAAATAAATAAGATCTCTGTATATATTCCCTTTCATATACTGTTAATTGTAACACATTACACACTATGTCAACTATCCCAGACCTCAGAGTCATTGTTTAGCCATCACAATACACATTGGGATTTTCTCCAAACAACTAGACTAAATTTATCATTAGCATCACAATTAGAGAGAGGAGCATCAGAGCTCATATGTTTATGTTTGTGTTTGGTGTTAGTCTGTGCTAAGTCTTATAGCTGCTGTGGGGACACAATGGTCTATCAGGTGAGGGGAAGAACAGCTTGTTGAATGGAAGGAAGAGAGGCGTGGAGACAGGAAGTCCACCAGCCTGAGGAAACACACTGAAACATTATACCTCTCCACACACACACACACACACACACACACACACACACACACGGCCCTCTGTCTCGACACTGAGAGGGAGACAGGAAACACAAATACAGAGAAAGAGAGAGTGAAACATAGTGTAAGAGCAAGATAAAGAAAGTCACAAAGTGTGAGAACATGTTTTTATGTGCAGCATGTGAACATGCTGGAAGAAAAATCCTTTTAGAAACCAAGTGTTTCCACAAAAATAATCAGCACAAATGTTTTCAATATTGATAATAATATTTTTATGTTTCTTGAGAAGCAAATCAGAATATTAGAATGATTTTCTGAAGGATCATGTGACACTGAAGTCTTGAGTAATGATGCTGAAAATTCAGCTGCACATCACATGAATATATTATACATTTAAAAATATATATGAATAGAAAATGGTTATTTTAAACTGCAATAATATTCCATAATATAACAATTACTGTATTTTTTATCAAATAAATGCAGCTTTGGCATTTTGAATCATATTATCAAATGGTCAAAGTCTTCTGGACCCCACTGTATATATGTGACCCTGGACCACAAAACCAGTCTTAAGTCGCTGGGGTATATATTTAGCAGTAGCCAATAAAACATTGTTTGGGTTAAAAAAAATAGATTTTTCTTTTTTGATTGATGCCAAAAATCATTAGGATATTAAGTAAAGATCATGTTCCATGAAGATATTTTGTAAATTTCCTACTTTAAATATATCAAAACGTAATTTTTGAATAGTAATATGCATTGCTTTGAATTTCATTTGGACAACTTCACCCTCACATTCCAGATACTCAAATAGTTGTATCTCTGAAAATATTGTCCTATCCTAACAAACCATACGGTAATGGAAAGCTTATTTATTCAGCTTTCTCAATTTATTAAACTTCTACTTTCACATTAAATTTTGTGAGAGGATATGCTGCATCCATATGCAGACAGACAGAAAACCCCTGCAGGTGCATTTGTGTTACACAACCATCCAGAATCAACAGCGGCCAGCGCCAGCCTGTCATTTCCAAAGGCTTGCTTAGCTTCTGTGTGCATGTGTGTGTGTGTGTGTGTGTGTGTGTGTGACAAACCTTCCCTAGTGACAGTTATACAGCAAAGCAAAATCTGTCCTTAAATTTAACTCATCGGTTCAACCAGAATACTAAAATGATGAAGTTTGTGTGTTTCAGGATGTTTTTGAGATGGGTATGTGGGGTTTTTTCGTCTGTTTGGTGCATGTTTATATGGGTGTGTCTGAGCGGTGCGGGGAAACTGAGGGTTTTTCAATGCTGTCAGATTGAGTGTGTGTCTGCAGCTGCTTGAAATTATGTTTGTGAGAGTGTGCACAAGTGTGTGTCATATGCATAAGTACAATAGACATGTCAGAGCAATGAACGCCGACAGACATACACACTGCAATCTCAGTACACAGCCTTTTGTGAAGGTTACTTGGAAAACACAGGCAGGGTACAAATGAGGTTAATCTCAACGGGCAGAAGCTACCAGACCCTTGGGCAAAAACAAAGTCACAGCTAGTCAGAATACACCCAATCCAAGAGATGACTTCCTTTAATTTATTAGTTAAATATGGACACCATGCAGGTAGTTAACAGTGTAAATAGCATTAAAAATATATATAAACAAACATATACATGCACGTAAAAAAAAAAAAAAAAAAAAAAAAAACTTTTTCCAAACAATTTGTATGTATGTAAATTGTATAAAATCCAAGGTACACATATCTAGTAATTGTGCAGTTAATTCTTAAATTGTATTTACAGAAAGTGTTGAAATATTTGTCCTCTTTCCAAATGTACTGGAGTAATAATTTAATTTGAATGTTTATATTGACCTATTAAGAATTGTAAATATATTTTTGATACTTTTGATATTTTTGTCATTATCTATCTCCGCGGCGGGTTTGTCCTGCAAACTTTTCCTACCTTCAGAAGTCTACTGCATCCAGTGGAGGTGCCTGTCTTGACACAATCAGGTTTGCACATCTGAAAGCTTGCTCTATAAACGTCAAAGTGGCTTCAGTATGTGACATTGTTGTGGACAAAGAACTTGACTTTTCTGCCTCTGTGAAACGTGGCATCAGACAAATGACTGTCTTAATCTAAATATATGCTCTGCCTGGCTACACTATATAGATCAGTCACGTTCCACTGGTAGAGGTGGTGGTCTTGCTGTCATTTATCGATCTGATGTTGCTTTAACTGAAGTTTTATTGCCTAGTTTTTCATCTTCTGAATGCTTGGCCAAACTCATCTTTACACGAATAGCCTACTAGAGACTTTTCAATCTGGGTTTAGGTCTGGACATAGAATGGAGACTGCTTTAGTTAGGGTCTTGAATGACCTTCTTGTTATAGCTGATTCTGGGGCTTGTGGCATTTTGGTTCTGTTAGATCTTAGTGCTACATTCGTTACAATATGTCATAACAGACTACATAGATTGATAGGTGTTTCTTGAACTGTGTAGAACTGGTTTAAATCTTATCTTTCAGAATGTTCTCAGTTGGTTTACCTGGGTACTAATAGATCTGACTGCACCTTTGTGTCAGGGTGCCCCTCAGGGGTCAGTTTTGGGACCTGTTCTATTTAGTATTTTACATGCTGCCTCTTGGACAGATTATTCAGTATGGCCTGGGTTATCATTGTTACGTGGACAATACCCAGATTTATATCAGCACTCATCCTGATTCCACTTCTTCCTATTCAACTCTTTCTCCCTGTTTGCTGGAAATGAATGCTTGGAAGAAATGCAACTTTATAAAATTAAATTGTTATAAAACTACAATTTTATTAATTAGCACTCCATCCAATGTTAATAAGTTTAGTAATTTAAAACGTTCAGTTGACAATACCCATATATCTCCTTCTGCTCAGGTCCGTAATTTTGGTGTGATTTTTGATGCTCAGTTGAGTTTTAACTCTCACTTCAAAAACAAAACAAGGTTGCTTTTTTCTTTCATCATAACATTGCTCGCATTAGACCCTTTCTTTCTAGGCCTGATGCTGAGAGGCTTATTCATGCCTTCATCACATCATGGCTTGATTATTTCAATTCTCTTTTAAGGGGGTTTACAAGCAAGTTCTGATAAGAGACTGCAATATATTCAAAACTCATTTTGTGGATTTTGACTTATACATCCTCACGCCATCAGATTACCCCAGTGCTCCAGGAACTTCACTGGCTCCTGGTTCAATCATATATTGTTTTTAAAACTCTTTCCACACCTTCTCTCTCTCTCCACTCTGCTGGTTGTTTTTCCTTGTATCAGCCTCATTGTAAATTAAAACCATGGGGGCAAGGGCTTTTCCCTATAATGCACATAAGTTATGGAATGCATTGCCTGTGTTTATTAGGAATGCTTAAAGGGTTAGTTCACCCAAAAATGAAAATTATGTCATTAATAACTCACCCTTATACTGTTAAAAACATGTAAGACCTCAGTTTATCTTCAGAACAAAGTTTAAGATATTTTAGATTTAGTCCGAGAGCTCTCAGTCCCTCCATTGAAGCTGTGTGTACGGTCTACTGTCCATGTCCAGAAAGGTAAGAAAAACATCATCAAAGTAGTCCATGTGACATCAGAGGGTCGGTCAGAATTTTTTGAAGCATCAAAAATACATTTTGGTCCAAAAATAGCAAAAACGACGACTTTATTCAGCATTGTCTTCTCTTCCATGTCTGTTGTGAGAAAGAGTTCAAATCAAAGCAGTCTGGATATCTGGTTCGCGAACGATTCATTCAGTTCACCAAATCGAACTGAATCGTTTTAAACTGTTCGCATCTCTAATACGCATTAATCCACAAATGACTTAAGCTTTAATGTGGCCTCTTAGTTCAAACAAACGAATATACCGGAGTAATTTATGTATTCAAACAGTACACTGACTGAACTGCTGTGAAGAGAGAACTGAAGATGAACACCGAGCCCAGCCAGATAACGAACAAAACATTGACTCGTTCACGAGTGAAGAGCCGTTTCTGTCAGACGCATCCGATTCGTGAACTGAGGAGCTGATGATACTGCGCATGTGTGATTCAGCGTGAAGCAGACCGACACACAGAGCGTCTGAACTGAACTGATTCTTTTGGGGATTGATTCTGAACTGATTCTGTGCTAGTGTTATGAGCGCGGGTAAACCGAAGGCTTGAATCAAGGGCAATCTTTTTTTTTTTTAAGCGTCTCTTATGTTCACCAAGGCTGTATTTATTTTAAAAAGAGATACTGGTAATATTGTGAAATATTATTACAATTGACACAAATAACACTTATTTATTCCACTCCTAAGTATCACACGACCCTTCAGAAAGCATTCTAATACAGTATATTGATTTGTTGCTGAAAACATGTATTTTGATTCTTATTCTTTATAATGTTAAAAAGAAAACAGTTGCTGCTTAATAATTTTGTGAGAAAAAAAATCATATATAATTCAATCTATGTGAATAGTTGAAGTGTAGATAAACACACAATAAAATTTAGGCGTAACTAAAAAAAACTATTAATCCTGAGGTCAGGTGATTCTACAAAAGATCAGTGCTCTACTGAACTGAGAATTGGTTATATATTTGACCATGTGAAATATTATCTTTTTAACAAATCATGTTTTTTTTTTCTTTCATAGCTAGTTCAGAGATTTATCTTCATAAAGTGTGGTATTAAAACATACATTCAATAAGTAGGTCAAGGCTTGCTTAGTTCTTGTCATGTCAGCAGTTTCATGGAGAAGCTCCTACTGTATCTCTGGCTCCTGTGGTAAGAATGCTTATGAATATCTCACTCTCTCTCCAGGCTATTAATAGCAATGACAGCAAGTGCTCTGCCCTGTGCTGTAAACCCAGATACCTGATACAGGGTTCAGACACACTTCCATCCCATAATGCAGTAGGTAAACCACACGCTGCATTAATAGCAGGCCTCCAGCCATCTGAAAATTGAGAGTAAATCATTTGATATGGCTTATCAAAGGAGTGCACGCTTTGTTGTTTATTTCAAACATGATTTACTAAACACATACTGCAAATCAGACAGTTTTATGTTGAAACTATAATGGAAGTAAAACGAAGTAAAACTAAAGTTGAGTTTCAAACTTCTCTCACTATCTGTATCAGCTCTGTGTAAAGATGAAGTGTTTCTACTGAGACACACAGAATGTTTGATATCAAACAGCGTGAGTCGAGGAGGTTTCGTGGAGCTGCATACTAACTGGCTTGCAGTGTGTTTACCAAAATCCCTCCAAGGAAATTTCTGTTGTGCCAAAGTGAGGTTGAGGGTGTGGATGGGGAAAGTCAGAGATGGAAGATGGATGAATCCTGTAACCCAAAGCGAGCTGATATCTGTTTGTGGAATCATGCCTACTGCCAGACTTATCCATGATCTCATCCTCGGTATATGAGTGTATCTGCTGTGGCCTCCTGCCAGAAGAGGAATGAAGTGTGTGATGAAGCACTCGTGCTGTTGCTCACGCATAATTGGCTTAAACAATTTAAGTGCTCTGCATTTAGATAATTAACTCCAATCAAAGAAAAGATCGCACATACTTGTGATAGTGAGCAAAGGTAATGAAATGCAACAAGACTGCAAAAATAGTGTTATCCAACATGCTTTAATGTTATGGTATATTAGTCACTGAGCACTTTAATGCCAACTGAAAAAAATTGGCCATTTAATGGAATAGTAATTCTTTCATCATTTACTCCCTCTCATCACTCATCTTCTGTGGAACACAACTGATGATGTTAGGAAAAGATCACACTGCTCTTTTTCATACAGTGAATGAGAAAGACGACCAAGGTCTGTTCAACCTTGACAAAAAATATAACATTTGCAATTTAAATAAGCACATATTTAAATTTGTCATTTGCAATCGATCCTTCACAAAGACACCCCCCCCCCCTTTATTGTTCTTATGTCCACCACGCCATGCCACACATCGTATCAAAAATACCTCACAGAGCAAAAAGGACATTGACACCGACAGACAAGACAGAGCAGGTTCCTTTTTGCCATGAAACAAAGTCTCTTCTTTCAAATTGTGTCATTTTGTAAGAAATGTAAACAATAAATACCATTTTTTTGCCTCTTTAATGTGTCGTGACAGATTGCGTGACAGATTGCTTTAAGCAGCACATGAACCGATAACTTCTTCCTTTTTTACTATTATAGCAGAAAATAAACATGAATGAACATCAGAAGGTATCCTGTCTTTTCAACCTAGGAAAGACATCAATACACAACATTTTTAAAGTTCAAGTCCACCGATGTTAATTTACGCTCCTGTTTCTCTTGTTGGACAAAAATGGCATATTTGGCATTTTAATTGGTTGGATCGCCTGTCAATCAAATTCCTGGCAAAGGGACAATTGGGTACAGGACACATAAGAACTAATGTTATGGCGTGATCATGAGACAGCATATTTGAACGTTAATGAGATTTAAAAAAAAATACACCCCCCCCCCCCAAAAAAAAGAAACGACCTAATACATAGCTTGACTACGAAAGGCATGGTATGGACTATTTTATAGTGCTTTTTGTTATTTTTGGAGCATGACAGTCTCAGTCCTGAAAAAGGCACCATGAGAGTATGGTAACCACATAATAAGGTCTCATTTGTCAACATTAGTTAAGACGTTGTCTAACATAAACTTACAGTGGGTATTTTTTTTAAAGCATTAATTATTATTTTTCAATATTTGTTTAATGTTTGCGAAAGATTGTTGTTCAAGTTAGTTCACTGTACATAAATGCATTAGTAAATAGTAAAAATGCATTAGTAAATGCATTTAGAAGGATTTTATAATAGTTATTTTATATTAAAGTGCTCGTTTTCACTCAATATCCTGTTAATCTTGAGTACCTATAGAGTAGTACTGCATCCTTCATAACTCCAAAAAGTCTTTAGTTTTATTATATTCATAAGAGAAAGATAGTCTGTACCGATTTTTCCCGGAAAAACACGACCGACTGGAGGCGTGACGTGTGGGCGGAGCTAAAGAATCACGAGCGCCAGTAGGCTTTTGCGTTGAGAGCATGTGGTCAATCAAATTACCGTGAGGGAAAACCCATCATCCAAAACAAACCATGGCTTACAGTCAGATTCAGCTATTTATTTATGATCCAGAATCAGATCCCGAGGCTGAAACTGAACGAGAGCAGCAGCAGCAACGACTCGCTCCGAGCGGGGCTCGAACCTGGGTCTCTGGCATGGGAGGGGACGCACTAACAAGGAGGCAGAGATATTTGAAGCAGTTTCACTCACCGCCTGCGGTTCCAACACACGATCGTGACCCTTTTTCGTTGGGATTGCATCATCCTTAAGAAATAAACGATACGCAAATCCGTCGTCAAACTGGGCCTTGTTTGTAAAACAAGCATCTTCGAAATGCAGGGAACAAACACAAACACTTGCACAACTCCGTTGATGCTCTGTAAAAATAAACTCCATCCACTGGTCCCTTAATGCTGTTTTTTTTTTTTGGTAATCTGTGCAGGGTTGTCTTGTAAGGAAATTCCGCTCCATCTAACGACACACAGAGCCATACTCGAAAAATTACTTTCCGAAACTTGTGACAAACCGGAAGGAGTATTTTGGGAACAAAAATACTCCTTCAAAAGTACAAATTAATTTTTGAAACTTTGTCCATGTTTAGCATGGGAATCCAACTCTTTAACAGTGTAAAAAACGCAGTATGCATGAAATAGCATTTCACCCCCCCTTTAACTAAACTAGTAAAAATACACCTTTGCTGGCAATTACTCAGGCCACCCAAGATGTAGATGAGTTTGTTTCTTCTCCAGAACAGATTTGGAGAAGCATAATAACATTTGCTCAGGAATTGACTCTCTGCAGTGAATGGGTGCCATCAGAGTGAGAGATGAAACAGCTGATAAAAAGATCAAAATAATCTAGCAATAAACATCTTGTGAACGGAAAAGTTGCATGTTTTTAAGAAACAAAATTAATATTAAGACGATTTTAATTTTAAATTGTTGCTTCTGTCCAAAATATGAGCCAAAAAAAATCAAAAATAACATTTCTTCCTTTGAAAAAGTCCATCCCCTGTTGTCCTCTCACATCAAAATCCACCTAAAATCCACATAATTTGTTTAGACCTGTTTAGAGCAGTTTCCTCTTGTAAAGCAGTGCTTAATCAGTATACATTTCTCTCTCGATTCAGATGAGACAACATTTTAATCAGAGAAAGCAATATTATGAAAAGAAGAGACTTTAGAAGAGTAGATAGAGGAGTAATGTCTGAACTATTCCTGTAAGTAAAGTTTCATACCTTAATTCAACCTTATTGTAAACTGTTACCAGCATTTCTCAACTTGTGTTTCAAGGAAGGAAAAACATCATACAGGTTTTTAGAGATATCCAAATGAATAAATGGCAGAATTTTCTTTTTTGGTTGACATATTCCTCATGTTTATAGCTGATATATGAAGCAAATATTGGCGAGATGATATTTGCTGATGATGGAGGAAAGCAGAAAACCCTTCTAATCTCCTACTGAGAGACAGCTACGATTCTCTCTCTCTCTCTCTCTCTCTCTTTACATCTTTCCTCTTCCTTATCTCCCTCACAAAGACGTGTGGGACGCAGCTTTGGAAGTAGGTCAAATCTGTGCAGGAAAACAGTGATCTGAACGGAACAGGCTCAATAGTGTGGAGCGTACTTTTAAACTTCACACCACAATATACAATAACAAAAGCAAAAAGTATATAGACGATCCCACATTTTTAGGTACTCAAATGTAAACACTAAGAAAATAATCAATTAAATGCTGTCAGGATGTAAATTATGAGCCACTGTATGAGTGATGCATTTTGCTGTGAGATATTGATAGTGTACAGATGGCACACTGGGAGATCTTGCTGTTATATGTGTGTATAGCAATGAGCTTATATCTATCTGCTCTGCTAGAAAATCTGTCCACAGTTCCTCTGACTGTGACTTCTCTTTTCTCTTTCCAACTCACATGTCAAACGCATCTGAAAGCACACAAATGGGCCTTGACTTTGTATGTGTGTGTGTGTGTGTTGGATACAGTATGAACAGATGACCAGAGAAAGCACTGGCACGTCTCTGCATTCACGGTCCTCCTGAGTTGTCATGGAAACACTATCGCCTGAGTGTGGCAGACCAGTCCTTGGCTTGTGTTTGTATTCTTGCGCTGTATTTAAACCAATCAGGGGATCACGATCCAGTGATGTGATCACTGGAACATCCTTTCATCTTCACCCTTTATTATTAGTTTATTAGTTACATTCACTCACCTACTATACTTAAACCAGTATGTGAAAGACCTATTTAGTAAATATATATTCAGTTTGAGAGTTTGGGAGTCATAGACTACGTTTACATGCAGCCAATAACCCGTTCAAAACCGGGATATTAGCAATAACCCGGTCGCGCACGGCCATGTAAACACCGGCAAAAACCCGGATATGCTTATATCCCGGTTTTTAAAAACTGGGATATTATACCTGGGGTACCCCTTTTCTAACCCGAATATTTGGTCTTGTAAACGCGTTTCGGCATATCCCCATCAAAATGTGTGTTCTGCGCATGTTCTATTCGCAAGGAATCTTGGTCTTTTGAGTCTTTGGATACAGGAAGAAGAATCGGAAATGACGCATATTGCGTCTTACGTCCAGACGCTAACCGTGCGTCGCCGTTTACATCGGGATATTGGCGACTGATTACACATTCCAGGTATACAGGAGTAACTCTCTCTGCTCACGCATGTAATCGGGTTATCCCGAATGTTTCAGAAACCCAAATAGTGACCTTAACCCGACCATAACCCGAATTTTAACAGCTTGTAAACGTAGTCATAGTAATTCAATTATAATCAAATTAAACAAAAACTACATGAGCAAAAGTGGTGTTGTATTGAAAAAGACTAACAGCACGACTGTAACGGTTCCAAAAAACTGGTAAATGAGGATCTCCCAAAAGGGATAAAATAAACCGAATAAAAGACCATATGTCTAAAATGTAAGTCACCTACTATATAAAAGCTCACGCAAATGTAAAGATTCTAAACAGCTTACCAAAGCAAACTTTCCTCAAAAGTTTGCTCCGACTGGTAAACTGTTTTGGACAGCCATTGGTCCGTGGTGGTTATGTCATAGGTAGGTGTGCTCTGGGGCCCCGCCTACTTTGACATGGAAATCTTCTTTAGTTCAATGCTATATAAATAAACATGATGTGACTTAGCTGGAGTGCCAAATTACAAAGCTGGTGCAAACATATACATATCCCTATGATCAGATGCTTTCTTAACAGCTGCTTTCTCACCTCTGTCATATTTGTTATTGATAGGAGAGCATGCAGTATATATTTACATATTCATAAATCTAAACTTCGCTCTCAGCAGGACGGGATATTTCCACCTTCTTTTTTACCTATAAGCGAAGAATGAAACGAACCATGTGTATATTGGCGCCTGCTCTTGCAAGCTGTTCTTGAGGCCAGTTAAGGGGAAGATTTTACAAGTGTCACAGAAAACTAAAAAGCTACTGTACAGAATGTTGATCACAAGTCATATCGATCATTGTTATGCTGCTTTCTTGTCATTTTTGGGGGAGTGCTCAATGAACCAAAACATCATGAGGGTGAGTGAGGGTGAAATAATACCAGAAATTTCATTTTTGAGTGAATTATCCCTTTACTATTGAGGAACTTGCATTTCAGGATCAATATGACCAGCTATTTTATATTTGCTCTTTGAAAACAGTTTCAAAAGAACCCAATGCATGATCAACGGTTATGTGTTGCCAAGCAACACACAGACTGACAGCCCGAAATGCAGTGAACACAGACAGGGCAAAGTGATACGAATAGTGAAAAACGCTAGTGAAAATCAACCAATCAGATTCAAAGATCAGTAATAATTGTTGTATAATAGGTCCCCATCATCCTTTGCTTGTTTTAATCTCATGTTCAGCTGGTTATGATTCAAGCTTTTAAAAAATAACGGAAAGAAAAAAGCTTTTGAGGAGAAAAAGTAACTAGAACATCGAAAGGAATTAATCTCGAATAACTAAAAATAACACAAGGATAAAAGTTGAAGACCAAATCAAAGCAAAGACAGAAATAATAGACATGCAGTGAGATCAAAGTAAAAGCATGCCCTTGTTTTATTGAAAAAGTTCAGTCCTTGCTTGAGGCAGTGTCTGATCCTCGGCCAGAGAGATGTTTTTCTGTGCACCAGGAGGGACACTCGGGGTTGATGAACCTTTGTCTGAACATCTCGTTTTTTTAGGATGTACTATTACAAACAGGAAACCAAAAGATCAGCAGGCGTCGGCACAAGGACCTGACATCTTTGTAGTGGTTGATCATGTTTCCATTCCGTAATCACGCAAATATACTGTTCAGGTTAAAATCAACATGAAACATCTTAATACACTTTTCTCGTCTAATTCATACTCTACAAAGGCATAAGGCAGAAAGCAACACTGAAAATGAGAAACATGTCATTTTGACTGAGTTCGGATTGATTTAATATCCATTTTCTCTAATTCTAAGCATACTTGAGCCAAACCGCCTGCATGGGACAGTAGCCATAGTCTAAAACAGGGCTTCTTAAACAGGGGTTTGGCAGGGAAACTGCAGGCGGTTTGTGAGTTCATGAAAAGCTTACAATTAAATCATGATTATTTTAAAATATAACATAAATCAAACAATAAAAAAGGCAATATTTGTTAACATGCAAATGTGTTCAATTACTGAAATATTACCTCAGAGGAACTATTATTTTATATTTCAGGTCAAAGTTGACAAAAAAAGTTTGGAAATCAAAGTACATCACCTAGTGTATGTTAGGCAGTTTTGTGGACAATAATAATAATGATACTGATTTGAAAAATAAGCATTTTCATTTGGATCACAGTAGGCAATTCAGACACAAACCTCTCGGTGTTGAGAGAAGTATTGCTTAATCCACAGCAAAACTTTGTTCACAGTGGACCTTCTAAAGTTCTGTCTACATATTCATAGTAGTGCCCTATGATTTCAGCGATGCATAAAACATGGAGAGAATCAAGGAATCCAGTCATAAAAAGGGAATTGACTGTATAATGTGGAATGTTGCTGAATTTGCCAAATTTTGGATGGGTAAATCAAATGTAGGTCAGTACAGTTAAAGAAAATTGCAATATGCTCTATATCTGTGAATATTAAGCCTAAAAAAGATTGATTTAAATATGAATCTTGAGCATAATCTCTAGATCTGCTCTTAGAGTCACTTCATTAGCATTTTACCATTAAAAAAAAAAAAACCTAACCCTAACCCTAACCCTTTGCTTTGAAAATACTTGTCATTAAAAAATGTTTTAAGGAATATTTACCAGAAAATAATATTAACCAGAATGTACTTATGAGAAAAATGTAGAAAATAAATTAATTAGAGATGATTTTGATTATTACAACTTAATGAACCCATTAAAATTTATTTTTTGAAAAATAAATAAATAAACAAAACTGCATCTGAAAAAAAAAAAAACATTTTAATAAATTGCTGTTAAATTGTGTAGGTGCCATTTAAAAAAAATAATAATTTGGGGAATAAATTTAATGGATTTCATAGGGCTTTACAGAAGGTATTTAAGTCCAGTTCTATTCTGGTATGAATTCAACAAATTTTAATGGTCCAATCAATTCCCATTATAAAATAAAGTTCTGCTTTACATGGGCTAATTAAATCCCTGGTTAGAAGAAAGACATTATTTCGTCATTCCTTAAGTCAGATTTGAACTACAATAAGTGGTAAAGGTGCTACAGTTCAGGGTCGGTCTACAGCTTTAAAGTTGTTTACAGTCACCATTAAATGTTAATGTGTGCCTGTAGTGTTTTCGCCTGTTAGTTTAAAATCCTCTCACATGCAATCAAATGTTTCTACTACAAAGTAGTAAGTTCTGTCCAAACCTTAATTCATGTAATGAAACTGTTGTTTGTATGGATCAGTTATCAGTTCCAAACTCCACTTTAATCACATCATGATCTGCTAATAACCTTTAACAAGGTAAAAAGGAATGCTTTTTAGTTCAATCTTTTCAACTTAAAAGAGTGCTTTGTAAATTGGATTTTCAGTTTCCATTGGCACCTTTCATAATCCAAAATGTCAAATACAGCAAAACATTTTGAAAGTGTATACAGAATGATTACAAACAAGGACAGGTGAAATGGCCTTGTGAAATATAAATCCATTATGAGTCTCTCCTCTTGCCACCTTTGCGTGTATAAAGGCTCTCGCTGGTGCGCGTAAAGTAAAGTGTCCTCTCATATTCTGTTTGCCAGGCCACCCACACTGGCTCCGGTATTACTTCCAGAACTGTAAAAGCAGTCACGATCTGCCGGGAAACCAACACGTCACGCTTGAGTCTGACTAAACCGCCAGATTCTTACTACCAGCACAGCCTGTTATGTGTTATGTGTTTACAGAGAAAACACCGAGATTACAGCACTTTCAGTTTCGCAACTTTGTGGACTGCATGGATGGGCCAAAAACTGTCTGTACAAAGTTCAAGATACAGCTCGACCACTGAAGTCAAAACACACGGAGAAAGCTGTCTGCTCCCTTTCCTTTCAACAGCACTTTCAGGATATGATTTCAAATCTGCGATTATTGCTCTAGTGCATTCATTTGAGAATAAAGTTGTTGTTTTTTTGACCCTGTCACCTGGGGCAAAGTTATGCAAGTTCTTTGGAATAAATTCAAAGTGGAATTCTCGGAAAAAGTCTCAGATATTTTTTTTTCTCAAGAATAAATTTATAGGCTTTGATGTTGTCTGATTGTATTGCACATTCCTACCCTTGCATTAATACAACAAATTCTAAACTTTCAACTGGAAAACCGTATATATTTGATATATTAGCAGTGTAAAAAATAGCGCGTAGCAGATATTTATGATTTAATTAGTAGACATCTTTTGGACATCTTTGGAATGTAAAGTGTGTGAGATGTGTTTAATAACATTAACTGTCATTGGACTTTTCTACTAAACAGAAATTAACGGATTATAGTAGTCCACTTGGCAATTTCATACTGTAAATATCACAGCCTAAATACAAGAAATATCTTGTATTATTATAGTTATGGCATGTAACAGCATGGCTAGAAAAACCACGCAAACTAGCCAAACCTTGCAACCTTACAACCAACCTTAGCAGTTTTTGAATTTCATCCTCTTTATAAGACCATTTCGGCCGATGTAAACCATACTTCATACAACAACTGTACAGACTCACAGATACTTGAATCTTTCAGCTTCACAGTTCCTGATTTCATTAAGTCAGGTTGAATTAGAGTGCTAAGAACGGTTGGATGAATTTAGTGCTGAGAAAAACAGACTTGCCTCATTCACTGGGTCTGAACTAAGATAGTACGGTTTAATGAGTATCTGCATGCCAATCTGAGACAAAACAGTCATTATAAAGTGCAGAAGCGCTCTGCATAGTCTACAATCTCCTATTTGCCCACACACAGTCACTTCTGCACATATAATCAGATTTGATACGGGAAGCATAGTCGTTCACCTCCCCTATCACACAACACTTGAGGAACATATACATCCAAAACATCCTGTGCACCAACACATATGAATCACTCATGTGAAGCTCACACAAGACTGTTCTTGCACCTTTGATGCTTTAAATGTTAAAACATAAGGCCATGGGTTTGTACAGACATGTTTGGGGATAAAAACTTGCAAAGACGTGCCAAATTATAAATATAAACTAAAGTTCATAAGGTTTTTTTTGGAAAAAAGTATCTTTGATAAAAAAAAAAAAGAGTGTGAAATATTTTTACAATTTAAAACAACTACTTTCTATTTTACTATGTTTTAAAATGCGAATTATTCCTGTGATGCAAAGCTGAATTTTCATCATTACTCCAGTCTTCAGAGTCATTCATCAGAAATCATTCTTTCTTTCTTTTTTTTTCAAAAGAACAGCATTTAACAAATATTTTGTAACATAATAAATGTCTTTAAATTTAATTCTCTAATTTATCTGTGTAATTAAAATAAAATATTGGATTAGCACATAAGAATATAAACACTATATGCTATAATCAATTTATGATGAAACACTATAATATTCTTCGTTGAAATAAAATATGTCCCAAAATTATTGTGATTTCTCAGTCTGAACATAAAGTACTTTGTTAAAATGCTTTTATGTTCGAACAAAGCACAGCTTCTTCTAAATCAGGAATGATCGGTACATGATAGTGTTTATTTTTATTTTAAGTGCCATATAAAAAGAAAACATCAAAATCTTATCATTAATAAAATGGAACACTGCTGGATTCAAAAACACTCACTCGCTGTATCAGTGCTTTCAACTTTAAGAGCAATACATTTCAGATGGTACAAGCTGTACAAATAGGAAATGGATGTTATTCCTCTGGACATTCCAGAGATGTTCTTTTAAGGGATCTATAAAATGGAACACTAACATTCTTTTCTAAGATGAAAAAAAAGAGAGAAATTGCTGCACGTCCTTATCGGTCTCAGGCACAAACAGCTCATTTAAAGTGTTTTATGGCTGCACGTTTGTACAGCAGCAGATACCTGGCATGTTTATGGTCATAAGGTTAACCCCCTTTGAAGGTGTCAGAATGTATTTTCAACACGATCAGCTGCAGTGAAACATTTATCTGACCTCCGACCCCGAGTAATCTCTCTATAATCTGCAGCGCTCGCTACCGACAATCCCTGGTGTGTTTGTGGAGGAACAGGGTTTAAGGTTTCCAGGGGTGCAGATGTGCCCTTATCTCCACATCAAAAACTCTGAAAGCGATGAGGCTTACAGAGATTAGACGTGTCGAAAACAAGCTGAGGCCTTCTTCCCCCAGCGGAGTCCTCGCCACACGTCTCAAAGCCTCTGTTCTGGTGACAGATGTGGGAGTGCCCGTGTTTGTTTGGGTGCTGGATGTGGGTTTTGTGTTTCTTTTCTGGGAATGTTGTAGTTCTTCTCTTCTACTGGGAGCAAGCACAGAAAACACAAGCACGGGTGGATGTTTATCTGTTTGCTCCCAGTCACGCAGCACAGTGGAGCTTTAACACTGGATTTCCTTCAACTCTGAAGATGAGGAGAGCCCTGGAGACTTCATATGAACCTTGGAAAGATCCCATGATGAGCTGATGTGCTCTGAATTTATTCTGCTCTCACTGCATTGCTGTTTTCTTCTTCACTGAGTCGTTCCCTGCTCTAACACTCTTGAGTATTTCATGGAGGGTGTATGATCTGTCCCATCTTTCTGACACACATTGTTTTGGAAAACATCAAAACTGCCTGTTTCCTGCAGAAAAATAGGGGTAAAAAAAATAAATAAAGAAATCAGTCATCTGGGCTCACTTTTTCCACTTTGGTCTGGTTGTTCACAGCTCATACTGTAGCGCACATCCTGCTTTACACGACCTCAAAACACACATCACAACCACAAGAGTTAACATGTGAAGAATGTGAAGTATAATATGGTTCTAATAAATGCTGTTTTTTTTCACATCTTTTTTACTGCCTGTGATGCATAACACGTTTGAAGTAATGGGTTTTTATCCGGCACATGTGCCAATGTTGATTTCTTATAGCAACATCTTAGCCATTTAGTGTTTTATCTCATTACATCTTCCATGCTTCAACCCAGTCCACCAGAACTAATAATGTACATATGCATATGTCCTGTAGCACTGACATCAGTCATCATGAAGTGCTTCGAACGGCTAGTCAAATCCCACATCTGCTCCTCTCTGCCTGACACTTTGGACCCATTACAATTTGCTTACCGCTCAAATAGATCCACTGATGATGCCATTGCAATGGCCTTACACTCTGCACTAGAACACCTGGAAGGAAGAGACGCCTGTGTGTGGATGCTGTTCGTTGATTACAGCTCTGCATTTATCACCAGCACCCCTACCAAACTTATAGCCAAACTGAAAGATCTGGGTCTTAACAGACATTTATGTTCATGGGTCCTGGACTTCCTGACCAGCAGACCCCAGGTGGTAAGAATTGGCAACCACACATCATCCTCACTTACACTCAGCACTGGTGCCCCACAGGGATGTGTACTCAGTCCTCTCTTGTACTCCCTGTTCACAATATGACTGCTCTGCTAAGCATAGCTCCAACATCATCCTTAAATTTGCTGACAATACCACTATCCTAGGACTCATCACTAATGGCGATAAGACATCCTACAAAGATGAGGCTAATGCAGTCACAGCATGGTGTGCTGATAACAATCTCTCTCTAAACGTCAGTAAGACCAAGGAGATGAGCGTGGACTATAGAAAGTCACAGAGAGAGGGTCACGTTTCCATTCAGATCAATGGAGAGGTAGTAGAGTTCCTTGGGATTCACATCTCTGAGGATCCTGGTGCCTACACTCAGAGACCATAGTGGGAACAGCCCATCAGCGTATCTACTTCCTGCGGAGACCAAAGAGGTTTGGCATCACCTCTAACATCATGTCAAATTTCTACAGCTGCACTACACAGAGCATTCTGACTGGCTGCATCACTGTATGGTATGGCAAACTGCTCTTCTTTGGACCGCAAAGCTCTTCAGAGAGTGGTGAGAACAGCAGAGCTCATCATTGGACATAAACTCTCATCCTTACAGGACATCTATCAGACTCGGTGCTTGAGAAAGGCTCGCAGCATCATCAAGGACCGCACTCACTCTGCTCATCACCTGTTTGCCACACTGCCATCTGCTCTTAAGTTTATTTATTGCATCTGCACTGCCACTTTAATTTTCCTTCATGTATATCTGCATCACTCTACAATGACATTTTAGACACCGCTCTACCCCAATAATCACATTAGTACCTCAGTTTTCCCCAGTGTTAACTATGCAAATGACAAATAAATGCCTCTTGATATGCATTGAGTGGTTTGATCCAAGCCTCCTGAAAAGACGATGAACAGATTTTATACGATGAACAGTTATTCACATACCCTCTTAAAAACAAAGAGGAGTTTAAAATAAGGTTTTCACAGTGATTTTTGGAAGGATTTTTCGTTTTCCAAAGATCCTTTTAGTGAACAGCTCCTAAAATAAATATTTTCTTTTTATTCTAAGCATTTAGAATAAATATGTTTGTAATAAAAATGTATTTATTTATCAAATGTTTTGTCCGACCAAAATGTTCCATGAATCTTATATTTTCTTCATGAAACCACAGATGCCATTAAAGAATCTTAATTTTTAAGAGTTTAGAAACATTGATCAACATACATAGAGCACATATGATAAAAACGGTAGCTCAAATGCACCTGGATGCACAAGAAATCACAATTGCTTCTTGTGCTCTAAGCAAATACGACAGCTTCTGTGCACCATATTTCATGAGCTTTAGGCATTGTAGTATATTGTGTTGATCATTCTTTATATGTGAATTTCTGAACTATCCCTTTAAATTAGGCCACCATTCAGTAACTAAAGTTTGGGGTTAAAGGTTGATATACAGTAGATTAAGCTATATTTCCAATAAATTTAAGAAAGAATATTTATTTGGTCATACAGTTCTGTTTGTAAGAAAATTAAATGATCAAGTTTGACAAAACACATTGTGTGCAAAATCATGTGGTAACAAAATGTGGGATACAGCTAAATTAATTAACTTATAATTAAAAGGAAGTAATTGAAAATAGCTTGTTACTCTAATCAGGGCCGTCCTTAGTGGGGTGCAGCTGGTCCCCGAGGTGAATGGACCAAGGGGGAAATAAAAAAAAAATAACAATGTTAAGTGGAGGGATTTAGATATTTGATGATCTTAAAACTAGCTTTTCCAGCCAAAGTAATTTTTTTTGCTGTACACTATTTGTGGAAAGTGTCTGGTAACATCATCTCATTCATGCTTCTGGTAGCACTTCTTTTGAATGTATGTCATCCCAGCCTACCTGACAAACCTGGCGTCCTGCTGGGATCCTTCATACATGCTCCAGATAAGTCAAAGAGGCTCAAATACACAGAGAGAAAAAACGAAAGAACAAGAGACCTCAGATTATGATTGCAAATTGGTGTTCGACGTTCAGTACGAATCTTTCTGTACTGAAACTATACACGATTCACTGACCTATAATAACGTTATTCATATAACACATTTCTCAACATTTCTGAATTTCTCTTGAGGAGATCAAATCCATCTCAACCATCTGAATATTTATCACGGTTCAAAAGTAATCGAGGAGACGACTTACACAAACTTGACTTTTAATAAACAAACCAAAGGAGAAGACCACTAACATA
The DNA here is from genome assembly GCF_003368295.1 of Carassius auratus. NCBI lineage: Eukaryota > Metazoa > Chordata > Actinopteri > Cypriniformes > Cyprinidae > Carassius > Carassius auratus. The sequence goes on along the minus strand of NC_039261.1, from coordinate 16,522,681 downwards.
GGAAGTGCAGGAGTACAAACAAGGGATGACATTTAAGACTAGTCTAGACAAAGAAACATTGGGCAGACTGCATATTACATTTACATTTACATTTATTCATTTAGCAGATGCTTTTATCCAAAGCGACTTAGACTTACAGATGAAGACAGTGGAAGCAATCAAAAACAACAAAAAGAGCAATGATATATAAGTGCTATAACAAGGTTAGGCATATTAAATACACAACTTAACGAGGTCATAAATGGAACACACCTGAATGAAACAAACCCAGTTGGAGACTAATTAACTCATAATGGAACCAAGAGGACAGGAACAACCAAATATGGGCATAAGCAAACAGAGGAAGAACTAAACATGGAACAGAGTCTGAAAATATGTACATTTCATACAGTTGGTTTTTCAAATATCAATACTGAAGCGCTCTGATCAGTTGAATTATTTACTAAGCTCATGACTAAATTCATGAATCCACCGTTTCTGTAGAGCTTTAGCTGTATTTGAGTCCACACAGATCTCTGGAATTACTCTAAAATACAGCCATTTATAGCATTGACCTCTAAAACAGAACGCAAGTAAAGAATAAGGTATCTGTGCATGTTCTACTTAATATAACTCACTACCTCCTCCATCAAGCAGTGCTCCCAAGCTGATTTCCAGGGCATCTCTCCCCTTGTTCTTTCCAGAAAGTGCTTGCTTTCTCTCCCACACATAAAGCCCTGAGGTGATAACTCCATTTTATTCTAGCTCATTGTTCTGTAGTGTCAGATAATAGGCTTGCGGAGACCGAGATGATACATTTTTAGCAGTTGTAGTGCTGTGCTGTACATGTCCAGTGAAGCAGCTTTAAACTGTTTTTGTTTTATATGTCCTCTCAGCCTTGACCCACAGCACTCGGAGCACTTAACTTCTCATGATTCTCAGGTCCAAAAACAACATGAACACAGTGTGCTTTTGTACAGTTGAATAAAGAGACTTTGATTGCATAATTCAGTGAATATAATGGACTACATGGAGGAATTATTTGTAAAAGGAACAGACCGATGATCAAATAAAAGCTCGGAAGGGCCTTAGGGCAAAATTCTTTAAAGTAGCTTACTGGAAATAGCAGTGCAGGAAACCTAATAGGGAGATGACAAATTGTGTAGTAGTTGAAATATCAAGAATCAGCCGACCAACTTTTAATTTTCCAACCACTGGAATGTCACAAGTTTTTGGCTGTCATGGTTTAGATTACAACACCTCCACCTAGGGGCTCATCAGATGTATTGGTAAAATCAGTTTGCCAGTGTACTTCTGTAACATAGTGTAAAAAAAGATCAGGCCATTACAGTTAAATTAGATCACACAGGTTTGTAATGGAAAATGCAAATATTTACATAATTTTATACTTGGCATATCTAGATTTTTTTTCCACCAGCCGATTCTAGACAAGACCACACGATGGCGCTGTTAGCTTTTACAAGTTATTCAAGGTTTTAAATTTGCATTCATGATTAAAAGCCACATATCAGAGAACAATGTCATATTAGAATCTATAACCTGGTCAGCTGTTTATACAACAATACATTTTGAATTATTCCACCTGCACTATAAAAGTGGATATGAAAAAAAAGCAAAAAGAAAAACTAGTGTAGTTATATATACATAACTTACATATAAATTGCTGTCAAAAGATTAATCACATCCAAAATAAATAATGTATATATAAATACACACACATGCATATATATACACACACTTCAGAAAAATATGCTATGTTTATATAATAAAAATATTTTAATGTAATATAAATTATATGAATATAAATATATACATGTAAATATTTTCAAAATATATACTGTATTTGTGTCTTTATATATACATAGTACATACAGTATACACAGTACACAGACACATATATTATGTAAACAAAAACTTATTTTGGATGCGATAAATCACAATTAATAATTTTACAGCAGTAATATATGTAAAAGAATTAATACATTTTTTATCTGCATGTACATGAAGCTACTTTTTGTTAAAAGCTACTTTTTTTTTTTTTGTATGTATATTTTTATCTGTTATTTTCTCAGCACAAAATGGTCTGAAACGTCAAAAAAAAAAAAAAAAAAAAAAAATGATGGATTAATCATAACTTAAATTTTATGAAAATTTGGCATGGCTCAATGCATTGCTGTCAGTGCTCGCAAACCATGACATCATCAGGCTACTCTGTAATGCAGAGACAAATCAATGACAAATCAGAGAAAGGGGTGCGTTTGAGGAGAGACAGTGTGTGGAGTCATAGTCCTTTCTCTCTGATGCAGAGCAGTTTTCCTCCCTGGCTTTTATCAGAGAACTTTCCAAACACTATCACTCAAAATGCACACGCTACATTTAAATACAGTGGTCACGGGGTATGAAGTGTCCCAGTGCAACAGAAGACTGTTAGTGCTTTATGGTGGAACACAAATGATGAGAGACAAACATGATTCCAGTAGGTTGAATAAAGGAATCCTGTCGTTCTTTGCGGGTAAGAGAGTGATGTCGCCAGTGTGAGTGTGGATCTTGGCACGGTCCAAATATGAGCTGCATGACAGATGATGCTTGCCAGTCAGACATTAACTCATTTGATCAACCTGATTTACTGGAAGATCTGAACATGCAAGCCCTTCCAACTTTTGATTTCTAGTGGAAATTTGGCTCAGGGATGGGAGAAGGTCTTTGGATGCTGTGTTTGCCTGTTGCTGGAGAAGAGCAGGAATCGTTTCTGGCCTTGCAATCATTTTCATCATTAACAAATGTGGGGCAATGATGTCTTTGAGAGCTAAGCGTTGTTTTATCTATGTTTGAAGAAACAGATGTTCAGGTTGCTCCGTCACGCTCAGAATCAAAAGGTCCCCTAAGAAAGATAAGCTTCATCCAACTCTGGAATAATTTGACGTAGTTTATGATGCATAGTATGCATCTGAATTTCACCTTGCTTAAAGAACCATTTTTGTCATCTTCATTGGATTGTATGTTTTAATACTGGGAGCATTGAGGAACTGTAAACATTAGACCAATATGTGTCTCGTTGAATGAACTTTTATCTCATGTTCATGGAGCTCTGAAACTCATTTAGGCTCTCTGAAATGAAATAAAACAATACATGTGAAAACTAAAAAATTAAATTAAATTAAATAAAAGCTATAAAAAGCAAGATAATTCAGAATAAACTGTAAGAAAGTAACTGGAAAAAAGTGGGTGATTCTTCAATTAAGGATACTTGAAATGGGTAAATGTTAACTAGCATTTAACTAACTTAGTTTTTTTTTTAAACGCTAAGAATACATTATTTTTGAAATAATATAATAAATCTAATATTATTTTGACTATTATAATGAAACCTAGTTTCAGATCAGGAGGTAAATACTGTGAAATTTGAATTTAGAATCAAATTTAATTTAGAATTTTATAAACACTATTTGCTATAAGTACATATTATAAATAAATTAATATATATAAATTAATTAATAAATTTTTATCAAATATTTTTGATCCCTGGTGGTACATGTTCAATGTGATGTGCGCAAACTGACAGTTTGAAGATCAAAAATATTTGTATAAGAACATTTATTTTTAGAATACTGCAGAAATTCTGCCTTTTGTTTAACGTTAGGAATATTTTAGGAAGTATCAAGACAAGTGGCAATTATGTGGCCAAGCGCTGAAATGGCACCATTTAGCAAGACCCAAAGAATAAACAGAGGACATGATGCACATTTGTTATGTTTAAACCAACAACCTTCCTCACCAGCCCAGACATTTAGCCACACAAAAGTAAAAAAAAAAAAATTGACATTTTAAAAAGATCTGCAGTTGTTACAGTTAAAAATGAAATGAGGATTTGTCAAATCTTTGTAGGATTTTTGGACCAATAGGTGGCGCTGTCACCAAACTCTACAGAGACAGTCCCAGAGGAATTTAATAATGACACAAGCAAAATTTTATTTCAATATGCATGTTACTAAAAGTACTCAAAGTCGATATGTATGTACGTTAATAAACAAAAGTTTTGAAAATCTAAAATCCATCTGGTTAGTCACATGAGTTACATGAGCGTAGATCCTGAAGTAGATCTTCAGGGCAAAATGTGCCGAGACCTGAATCAACTCTGTAGGAGGAGCCGCAAAAAAACAGCTTTCATCACACTTCAAGACGGCAGACAGCAGACATTTCTGTGCATTATAATGATCAGATGAAGTGTTTAAGGTGGCACACATCTCTCTGGTGTGTGTGTGTGTGTGTGTGTGTGTGAGAGAGAGAGAAGTTAAGGAGGCGGCTGGGATCCAGAGGTTTGGAGCAGCTGCACTCGTGACTGAAATGAAAACAGGACTGAACGAGGCTGTCAGGCCTCTGATGTACGACTTGTAATGGGATGTTTCCAAACCTCCTTTCTCCATATGGCTGCCGACACAATCAGAAACACCCACCGCCTACAGAGCAAGGGACTCTCAGAGCCCTACATCTGGTACACAGACACACACACTTACACACGTCTCAAACAAACACACTGATCCACTGTCTCCTATTGTGGTGACCTGCTTAAAACGTTCACCTTTAGTCAAAGGTCAGATGTTCACAGAGGGGCATTACAATGCAAACATTATCTGAATCCAAGTTCGTGTGACTCGGCGAGTCCTCAGGCCTCACCCTCTCACTAAAGCCATCATCCTCCCATCTGCATCAAACATGTCAGTCCCGCGGCCGTGTTCAGACATTTCATTCTTCCCACACTCACTGTTCACGGCTTAACTCAATCAAGCTCTCCTACATCTGTTTGTCTGTCAGCTCTCCAACCTTTCGTGAAATCTCAGCCTGTCTGTTTTTGTTTGCTGTGTCCTGTGTGGCGACTCAGAAGCGCTACTCTAAGTAAATGTCAGTTTGAATTTATCAGAAGCCGAACTGGTATAAACACTTCCTGACTTTCTGAGACCTCAACGCTCTCCAGAGTCGCGCTCACAGGAAACTGCAGGAGAGACATCGCCGCGTCTCACGAGCTTGTCCAGAGCGGCCCGTTAGCTCACATTGTTTTGGCTGTGGAAAAGACTTTTTAGCACTAGCTGTGACCTCCATCCACTTCTGAAAGACCCACAACAGGAAGTGCCATCCGTTCGCCCTCTGACCTCTTCTAAAGAGCTGGACACACTCGGCTGTCCATGACCACACATCCTCTCAGGTGAACAGCCATCACACTGAGACCCAAGAGCCCTTGATAACGGGAAAACAATACTATCCAGGCTGCTAGGTCAAGTGAGTGACATACATAGCTTGATTTATTGTGATTGGTTGATGAGATTTAACTGTAACAGAATGTAAATCTGAAGACTACTTGGATTCATTTGCACCTAGAATCAAAATCAAACATTAGAACAACATATTTAAATTAAATGTCATGGGTCAGAGACCTGATGTTATTCAAAATATCTTTAACAATACAATTAATGACTATGTCTCATCTATAATAAATGTATTTGATTTCTAATTTAAAGTTCATTCTTCTGGGAATGACTGTCCAGATTTATTAATTTAGAAAAACTTCATTAAAATAATGAAATTCTTAAAAAAAAAAAAAAATACTAAAGTAGATTCATTTATGTCATAGAGAGGACTATCAAGACTATTTTACAAAATATACATTTGTCTGGGGATGCCATTTCCCAAAAAAGCAGAGATATTTATGACATAATAATTCATGTTTAAAAAAAACAAAAAAAACATTTACTTTAAAAAAACATTTTCAGCAATGTTTTTAAAAATAATGGTTAGGATGTGTACACTCATGTATTTAAACTATAAGTAAATTAGGGCACCATATAACATTATACAACCTGATCTAACCCTGCCTTGACATATAAAGGTCAACTCTCTGATATTCTAATATCAGATTTAAGGACCGTTCACACCAAGGACGATAACTATAAAGATAACTATGAAATCTAAAAATATAGTTCTAAAACTCGTTCTCAATATTAAAGAAAAGCAGAGTCCACTCCACAACTATAACAATAAAGATTTTTCAGAGGATGAACTTTTTTAAACAGAGGATATCGTTATCTTTATAATAACCTTTATACTTATCGTTCTTAGTGTGAACAGGCCTTTACTGACAGTCACTCTAGTCATGTCAGTCTACTTTAATATAATAATACATAATTTCCTGTTTCCTTAAAATATTCCTTTTTTTTGTATAAAAAAAGGGATTATATGTATTTAGAATCCAATTAAAGGTTAAAAAGTTCACCCCAAAATGCTAATTCTGTCATTAATTACTCACACTCATGTCGTTCTAAATCTGTAAGACTCCATTCATCATTGGAACACAAATTAAAATATTTTTGATGAATTCTGGGAGCTCTCTTACCCTCACATGGACAGCAGTGGAATTAACACGATCAACGTCCAGAAACGTAGCGAAGAGAATGGTATAATAATCCATGTGATATCAGGAGTCCATCCGTAATTGTACTAAACCACAAGAACACTCTTTGTATGCAAAGAAAATAAAAAATGATGACTTTATTCAACAAGTCTCCTTCACGTCAAACTAGAGACATTTTGGAGAGTATTCACTGAACTCAAACGGCGTATGCTGTTCTGTGTCACGTGTGTCATGGGGATACGTTTTCTACATTTATTTAAGCTTTGATTTTAATGAAAACAACGGATCCGTGTGGTGCGGCTGAAAACTGAACACAGTGCATCCATCCACCATTTTAGTTAGATTAGTTTATAAAGTTTTAAATATAGATATTTTGCTTACAAAACCAATCAGTTCACTTCAGAAGACCTTTATTAACCCCCTGGAGCAGTGTGGATTACATTTATGACGGATACACACACTTTTTTGGGCTTCAAAATCTAGTTTCCCCTCATTTTCTGCCCCCATTCATTTCATTTTCTTTTTTTGTTTTGTTTTATTTCTCTGTAAAATGTGTATTTAATCTTCATAAATGAAATCTATTTAAATAGTTTAGCTAACATTTTCAACACAGGACCAAACATGCTAGCAAAAGCATATCAAACACCCTGGTGACCACCCACAACATCCTAACACTGCAACAGCAGCAGCACTCACATTTTCTTCAAAAAATGTCCAACCCTAATGGTTAAAGTAGCATTTTTTTCATTCATGTAGTGCTGTCAAAGTGCACTTCATCATCTTCAAACAGGCTCAGAGGCCATTTCAAGTTTTAGCGAGTTAAATTACACCCTCTGATCAAAACTGTGCTGCCGTGAATAGAGCAGACGGCTGTAGCCAGATAGGGCGGCTCTGAAAATCAGAACCAGTTTCCTCACAATTATGGAGCAGTTCAGAATCCCAGTCAGACTGCGGACTGCCAGGCAGGTGGGGTTTTATTGGCTTTTGTCTGAAAAGGCTTCAAATGACTTCACTGGTGGGTCAGGGCCAGCCTCCATCAGTCCTAATGCAGAATAGGTAATTACTGAGGGAAATACCATGAACTGCCTTCAAAACCACCCAGCCAGGGCCAAGTGTTACATCATTAGAGCGAACACACACACACATACACACACATGCATTCCCCCTTTCTCATGCTCATGTGAAGGTAAAACCAGAGCATAGCAGAGCAGATGACCGTCACCTACGTTTATGATCCAGGCCTGGTGGTATTTTAGAGAAAAAGCCAGCCTGGCTATAGCGACACCACAGTCGTATATCACACAGGTCTGGCTTTAACACACTGCCTTTTCCATACACTCTTTAACTTACGCTCCTTCATAACCAGCGCAATTAAATGCTGTCCCACTCCGGCACTCTGAGTCCTTGGTCTTAGCCGCAGTTAATCGACTGGCACGACTTCAAAACAGAATCCTTGAGAGTCGAGCCTTGGCCATTCACATCAAGAGACCCACCATTATATTGTTAACATATTATTTCAGTCTAAATAATGGGTTCCCACTGCTGTCGGCTAAAAATCATTATTGCCGTGGAGGAGGAGGTGCGTTCGAGACAAGCCACTGACGTACCTAACAGCCAAAGTACTCATTAGGTTCTAAGATTGAAGGAGAACATAAATGATGTTGCCTAAGCCCAACTATAGCAACACCATATGGACCATCCATATAACATGTACCGACTTACACAGAACATGTAACAGATTCTATACACTGAAAAATCAGACAAATTCATGCTAATAAATGTATTACCTCATAGAAGCTAATGAATAATGTCCCAAAAGCCATCTGGATAATATTCCTAACATACAGTACATTTTCATCCTATGTTTTACCAGTGGTGGACACTAACAAATAATGTTTTAATTTCAGTAAACTTTGACTTCAATAGATTTTATTTTATTTATTTATTTATTTGCTTCATAAAAGTACAGAAGTTCTAAGTGGAGTTATTTTCTTGTAATAAACAACTACATTTTTTTTCCATTATAATAATAATGTAATAATAAATATGCATGGCTGCTTTAAAAAAAAAAAAAAAAAAAAAAAAAAAAAAAAAAAATATATATATATATATATATATATATATATATATATATATATATATATATATATTTTTTTTTTTTTTTTTTTATCTTTTTTAATATATATATAAAGAACTCCAAACCAGGTATGAGATGTAATGGTTATGTTTCTATTCATGATGAATCCATCATTTAGCTGCTTCGTTTCAATAAACATGCTCATAAATTGCACTGAATTATTCATCTGAATGATTCATGCTTATAAAGTGCAATTTGTGATAAATCATTCTTTGAGCTCATCCTTTTCAATAAACCTGTTAAACTTGTTTATAAATTGCATTATCAGTATGACACATTCAAATTATTAAACTGATTTCCCATTCACAATGAATAATTGTTTTGAACTGATTCTATTCAGCGAACCCGTTAAAGTCATTAATAAATTGCAAACAATAATTAATCAGAATAATTTGTGTTATTTTCAATGTACCTGTTAAACGTGTTCATAAATTACAATAATTTTCATAAAGTGATGTCTGATGAATGAAAAATCATTATTTTGAGCTCATTATGCTCTGTGAACCTATTCATCTCGTTCATAAACCTTACTGAATTATTAATTTGAATAAATATAAAATTATAAAATTATGTCAGATTCATCATGAATCATTCGTTTAAGCTGATTCTCTTCAATGAACCAGTTAAGTTAATTCATAAATCACACTAAATGATTCATTTGAATCATTCTTTCTGATAAAGTGATGTCCAATCCATCATTAATAATTCTTTTGATATTATTCTTTTCAATTAACCTGTTGAACTGGCTCACAAATTGCAATGAATGACACATTCAAACACTGGACTGATCTGATGGACACAAGCTCAATACTTTTTGGGTGTCCATAAATGAGACCCTTTTCTTTGAATAGGAGCAGTAGGATGGTGCATAATAAAATACAAAAAAATACATAATGTTGATCAGTACTTCCACTTTTGATACTCTGACATATAACACATGATCATTGTTTACCATCAAATGGGCATCCAATACACTAAAAAAATTGAATAATGGCTATATTATGCAGTCATTTTTTCAAGCTGAAACTAATTTCACGAAGAAATACATGACATTTTATCCTTAAATCTGTTAAATCTCTTTTATTTGTCCTGGATGGTTCATGATGTTGTCTATCGAAAATATTGGCATCGCCGTCACAAAAATGCCCCATGAAGGGAGTCCCCAGTGGGATTTACCACCTCAGTTATAGCAAGCAGCAGATGGGCCATAACAAGATGAGATACATCACAGACTCACGTGTGAATCACATCAGCAAGCTCTCTCTCATTACTACCAGACATGTCTAATTGATTCCAGATGCGGGATGGCAGGAGAGGAAGTCGAATAATGAGGGGTCGCCTGCGATCCGCCGCCTGGCCCGCCGCTGCCACCCACCTTTACTGACGGACTGCAATTTTATGGTCAATTGGACCCTTCAGCTGGAGGGAAACTTCACATGCAGAGGGAAACATGGGAAACTTTAACAGACTTGCAGAGAGACAGCATATCTACGTGCAAAATAAGGTTCACTACACACACAGACAAACAATGATATTTACCCCAAATTAAACACTTCTCTGTCCCCGAGGAGGAGTGCACTGTCATTCTTTAGTTTTGCCACAAAACAGAAATAAGTCACACCAGACAGGCTTTTTCTTTCAATTACTGTCTGGAAACAGCGCTCTCTAAAGACTGTCTGCGCTTCAGCGTTCAATGTGCACTATGCCATTTGCAGTCTGAAGGACATCTCAAATAGTATGGAAAACAGCGATCTATAGCTGATGGCTCTCGCAAGCATTCCTCCCCTGCTTTAGCATTTTCTCTCCCTGTTAAGAAAAGCTAAAGAAAAGCTTGACTAACTTCAAAAGGAATATGAATGCTACCAAGCATTAGAACATATATTCTGTTGAGTGTAAATGCATGGTGGTGATTTCAAGTTTAACCTGGATGACTACTTTGTGGTTTTTAATGAACATGTCTCTGAAATCCAAACTTTTCAGGATTAACATTAAATCATAAGATATCATACATAACTGTACTTTTTGGGCTTAATGTTTGATACCTCACAAGAGAGACCTTAGGTTTCTGTGTCTTAAGCACACTGCACAGAGTAGAGGTATTGAATGAATCTGTTTTAGTTAAAACATTTAACATGTAAAATGGTCTTTTCATTTACTGTAGTACTCCCCTTTTAAAAAAGATAAAAGCACATGCTTGTTGCATAACAGCTGGTTTATGCTGGTCCTGAGCGGGTTATAAACTGGTTATGACTTGGTTGAAGCTGGTCCTAAGCAACTACTTCTTGCTCAGGACCAGCTCAAAACCAGTTTAAACCAAATCACGACCAACTAAGGACCAGCTTAAACCAGCTGCTATCCTTCAAAACATACCTAACCAGCAAATGCAGTTTTATTTTCCATCAGGGTCTTCTGGTTTGAACCATGACTTAACTCAATCCGATACACATGCAGAAACCTATATTCAGGACTGAGCAATACCAAACATGCTCTCCATTTCACTTCAAATCCATTTTCATGAGAGACAAATGTCTATGTGGGGATGAGGAACATACCTGTTGGCTATGTTTGTGACCAATAAAACTATCCCTCGTTAAGTTTAGTCAAAATAAATGTGACAGGTGAAATGCGATCAAATGACATTGAACGCCAAATACGAGTCTTTTTCATTTGAAGGGGATTAGACTGGAAAATCGCTCCAGCTCTTTCAACCAGACTGCGCCTCTTTTTCAATTACTTTAATGCTGTGACAGCGGAGAACTGCTGCTATGATGTCATGTAAATAATATAGGCGCAATTACTTTACATATGTATCTTTTCATAAGCATGCTGCCACAAAACTTTAGGAATGCATAATTTATGTCCAAGACCACCAAAAAGCATATGCAATCGTCATGCATCCTCAACCTAGATCCATTCTGACTGGAAAGCCCCAGTGATTGATGAATTTCTAAATCAGACAGGAAATAGGCAATGCTACCGCACAAATATTTTCCACAGACCACCAACTCCCAAGGTTTGAGAGAATCCTTGATGCAAGAGAAAGGAAGCAATGCTAGCAGTATTAACAACATGGTAAAATACAAAAGATGTGGATTTTCTTAGAAACTACACAAAGAAGACATAACGTTAAAGGACAAAACATCCACCCAAAATAAAAGCAATGGGGCCATACAGTTACAAGACTGCAACAGTGTGCTGAGAATAGCCACAGAGGGCTCCAAAACGACCCATAATTAAGAATTTCAAACCTAAACCCAAAGAGATGAATTTAGAGTTTTAATCTCCAGGCGTTCCAAAATGGTGATTTCTCTTTTTAAATCTTGCATAAAATGAAATGAACATAATAGCAAGACGCCTTCAGACTCAAGAGATCAGTTAAACTACAGAACTCACTCTTATTGATAACATGACTAAACAGCTCTGCCCCCAAATCAACGGGAAGTCATAAATTAAATGTAACAAACCCGCTTGGCTCCAGCAGTTATGATTATTTTGATGAAAAATATCCTGCGAGATAAACCCAGAGGTTGTAAATTTTAACTCATTCCCTGGGCCCTGAAGTATATGGTAAAAGCAGACTTAGAACACACACACACACCCACTTTAAGTGAAAGAGTACACTTATGCAACCCCCAGTAACAATAAAGGCGTATTGTCTGGGTTTGAAGAGCAGACACAGGTCTGACTGTATCCCTGCGGTCATTAAGACTCCTTCAGAGCTCATAATAGGGATCTCAGCTCCTCTCTACGATACTTAAGTCCTGTCTTGCTGAGGGCAGAAAGTCTGCTGGACATCAGGCACTTTATAACAGCTTGGATGGGATTTTCAACCCAAAGCAATAATTATTTTCTAAATATATTGCTTGACAATACGAAATCATCTTGAGGGGCCTTGCTTTTTTGTGTTTGGGTGCAAAAAGCTCATTCTTTTGGGTTTGAGAGGTGGAACCATTCACACTGACAAACCTGACAGACACCTGCACTATAAAAATAATTGTAATAAAATAAAGAATTAAATAATAAACGCTAGAGGTTTTTGTTTAAAGGATCCTTAACAGAACATTGCCAGCTAACATATGTTAACTTATTTATGTTGTTACAGAGTTACAGTTACTAGTTATAACAGAGTTACTAGTTACTAGTTATACATACTATAACAGAGAAACAAAGCGCAAGAAAATACAAATACAGTAGTAGGGTGTTAAACTAAATAACATTAAAAGTGAAATCATATAAGCCTACTCTCTTGGCTCTACAACACAGAACATTTTTGCTTAAAGGTGGAGGTTTTTGTGCCACTAGTAGCACCTAATGGAACTGCAAAAATAGCTGCATCCCAAATATTATTATGCATTTGTATTATGCACTGTATTGTGCCTAGAGTGAATGCGTTAGCATAACATTGTCTCAGATGGTACAGTACATGTAATATCCGTTTACTACACAGAATTGGCTGTTTTTCAAAGGAAAGACCATTTTAAACACAGTTGGTGCAGAAGCTTTAGTGCTTTAAGGACAACATTTCATACAAACATTTCATCCAGGTACTCATAATGCATGGCATTTTTTCACACTCCTTTTACTTTGAATAGTGTAAAAGTATGTAAAATAGAACTCAACTCTTGACCTGTTTCAGACAGAATTCTTGAACACACCTATTTGATATTGGTCAGCATATATTTAATATTTACATTTAATATATCTCACCCCACTCATTAGAATAATGGGGAAAAAAATAAAAACCTTCAAAACAAGCAAAAAAATGTCTTAATATTCTATTAGGATATTTAGATATTTTTTTCTCTCTTATGTTTCTTATGCCCACCAAGACTGCATTTATCATGATGCAATATATTTTTCTGCATCTATACCATAAAAGCAAGAGAGGGTTTTTTTGTGTGTGTGTGTGTGTGTTCTTTCTTGATGCTTTTGTTAGCACAGAGACATTGTGGTTGCAAGTAAAAAATGAGTATAATATTGCAAAATTAGCCTGATATTACACATCAAATAAGAATTGAGTATTGATTTTGATTTCTTTTCCATCAACCCACTTTCTTTGTGCAAACTCCTTGCGCGATATAGTGTAATTCCTTCTCATTAGCAGTACTGAGGAGTAGCAAGCACATTTCCACAGTCTAGTGAAGGTGAAGCTATGCTTGTATAAAGTGGCTGGTTTTATAGACTGTTTCTTATTTGGACTGAGTTTTATGGCCTTTTAGAATAATGGGATTATTGTAGAGCCAGCGTTGTGCCTACAGCTGGGCCACAGACAGTCCATCGCACAAATGTAACTTCCTCTCTCATCACATGCTGTGAAAGATGCATTACCTTGGCATCTCATTATGTTCTTGGGACTAATAACATGCCTGTTAGGTTCAGTGGTCTGAAGACCTAATGGCGGACCACCCATCCTCTAAAGTCTGAGCTGTGGCCCACTGACCTACACCGGCCACCACGAAGCAGGTCTACAGTTTCATCCACTACCACATACTCTGTAATCTGAATTAAAAAGCAAGCAAACGTTCCCACAAATAGGCTACAACTCTGCAGAATAAAATTTAAAGTGTATGTCATAGGTCTAAAAACTAAATATTTCACCATCTTTGCCCGCCCATAGACATAAGCCAAATGACTTACTCTCAAAAAGCAGAAAGGAAAAACAAGAATATCAGAATGTTTCGTGAAAAGGATCAATGTTGTGTGAGATAAACAACCCTCCGATGTGTTTACATCTGTTGGCAGGCATGAGATGTGCCAAAGGCCAAAACCCCAGGCGCTGTTATTATATTCTCTCATTGATCTATTGCCCTTTTTTAGTAGTTGGGGCATCATGGAAGGTTTCAATCCATCATCCGGGCCTCAGAAATTAGTATTTTCAAACAGTTCCCCAAGTTAGCCAGCACTTATAAATAACACGGCCTCTGAGCTGCAAACATCAATGGCAGACAGCTGAGCCTATTGTTGATGCTCTACTGCGTTCCCCCGCCTCTCCGCGAGGGAATGTGGTGGAAGATTGATGCGAGATGTCACTGGAGGGAAGTAGGAGTGGCCAGGCTTCAGTGTACCACATGTCCCTGCTTTCCAGCACAGCAGGCAGCTGCATAGTCTGGCGGCCAGCGTTCCTGCGTGCAGTCATGGAGGGATCTTGGGGAACGCAGTAGAAACCGTCCCACCGAATGCGGTATGCTGAGGCTTGCAGATCTGTATTACCCAGTTGGGGATGCTGGGCAAAGGCCACATCAAACAATGCGGAGGTCAAAAGAAGTGGGGTTTATCAGTAATTATACTGTATAGAAGTGCCTCGAATCAACACTGCAGGTCCAAAAAAAAGGGGAAATGGTGGAGTACTGAAGCATGTAAAGAAAGTAGTCCCTGTGTAGCCACCAGTGGTGTGAAATGAGGCATTGATTTGCAATCTGCTGAGTAACAGGACGCCCTGTCAGTCAGGTTATCAATGGGGTGTAAAGGCTTTTGGTATTTGGCACATAAGCCTCCTCACACTGGGTGCCAACTTAAACAGCAGTTTAAGACCCACGACGCAGGACAAACCATTCTCTGTCATCGCAATACTTCACGCTGTCTCCGCTGCTTCACTGCCAGAACTTCAGAACCAGCATTTTCTAGAGACTGAATGGTAAAAAAAAAAACGTGTTTTGGATCACAGTGTTGCAGAGGGAGATTTACTTACGTATAACAGATCATTGAAAATGTTAAAAATAAAGAGATTTGAAAATAAGCAAAGGCCAGGATTGGATACGAGGGAGCTATTCATGTTTATAGGAGAGCAAGCAACAAAAAGCAAGGCACAGTCGGTAATTCACAAAAATGTTTTGTATAACAAATACTCAATATCACACGCAGTTGTTCACACGATTACGATATTATCTTTAGCATTAGCATAATAAATAAGAAGTTAATATTGAGTAACTTACATTTTAGACAACATATTGTCAGTTTTCTTGACTATTTTGCTCTGCTATAAAAAACAAAATAAAAAAAAAAAACTCATCCAAACAGAGCGGCTGGAAATCACTGTTGCGTCTCCAATAAACACACTGAATGAATCAGTGTTTTTGAATGAATCATTCACAGTTAAATATTAACTGTATATTTTTGCATATTATTAAAGTAAACTAATATAGGAAAATCTCTCCCTTATTTGTGTTATGTCGATTGCTGTAAATCACACTTCTGTTGTTAATGCACTTACCAAATGGTCAGTTTTCTTAATCAGCTGATGACATGTTAATCGTTTTGCATATTGTTGGACACATGCAGGTCATGGCCATATAATAAATGTCAATGTTTGATTGTAAAGATGACTTCTTTTTGTACGATTAGCCAGTTTGGTTGTGCTGGGTTGCCACTATGTCCACTGCTAAATGTGGGTCCTGAAGCAAAGCCAGTAAAGACCACCGATCCACAGTGATGAGATTTTGATAAGTGATCTGGAGGAGCGTTAGACTGAGGCAGTACATGAGGAACGACCAGCGCATCTTGCCAAAGCCAGAGCCTGCAATCTGTTATCAATCTGAGAGCCAGCAATACATTACAAGCCGAGCAGTTTTATGTCTTTTAATAAAGTTTTATTCCTCTAAAAACTGTAGAATCCATAAAGGCATATCTAAATAATTAAACTACTGTCTTAATCTGCTTGAAGCACGTTCAAAATCTACATTCAAAATGTTGAACTGGATGAGATTAAAGGAATGTGATTACAATAATACATCTTTTAAATGGAGTGATGGTGCTCCAGAAGTCATTTTACACCAGAAGTGTGTGATTTCAAACCAAATGGAATTGCAAAACCAATGAGGTTTCCAGAACACTTCCCTGTCAGTCAAACAGTTAGTCCCGCCCACATTAAGTTGGAATAGGGATTTAATGTCATGTGTTCTCCCATGTAGATCCAGAAAAAAATTGTAACACACACAAACACATATGTAGATGTCAGCTGACCCTTATGATCCTTTGCCACGTACAGGGTCTGGGTCAATGTTGATGTTATTTCATGGACACTTGGGCTTGACTGTAGCAGTCTCCCCACATCCTGAGCGCTCGGCTACTTTTGTCCTCCATCCAACCTGCACAGCTAGGGACTTCCAGTCAGAGTCCAGATTTATGAGGCCCTTCTCTACTGGGGACTCACCCCAATACAGCCGCAACAGACTTCTTCAAACAATAACATCCAACTGCGCTAGCCCACTTTCCCTTTCTCTTAGTTTTTCTTTCGTATCTTTACAATTTTGCACACTTTTTTAAATGAGATAATCTTTTATGTCTAATTTTAAATAAATGTAAGTAAAAAAAAAAACTTGCAGCCTTTATCTCTTAATATCTGATTACAGGATTATTGTAAAAGTTTACCGCAAATAACGGTTTTCCAGTTAACTTGAATGATTTTCCACAATTTTTTTTTTCAGTTTTGACTAGTATTGCCATAGCTAACTAAAGCTCAAACCATATAAATTACTTTAAATCAAATAAAAGTTAACTGAAATAAACTAAAACAAAAAAGTAAATCATGTTATTTCAGCCAGCTGCCAGAGCAACATTTTAATATGTTTAACATGACGTATTAAAATAAATAAAACTGGTATAAAAGTTCAAAACTATATATATATATATATATATATATATATATATATATATATATATATATATATATATATATATATATATATATATATATATATATATATATATATATATATATATATATATATATAATAGTAATGTTGGCTGATCTCATAGCTCAACAGTACAGCTCGGCACTAGCAATGCCAAGGTCATAGGTTCAATTCCCAAGGAATACATGAACATCGTAAAATGTGTGAATGTGTAAATCACTTTTAGATAAAACCATAAGCTAAAATGCATAAATGTAATCTTGCAATGGATAATATGTTTTCGACTTATATTGACACCTAGTGGTGTGGATGCAGCATCATATGTTATCAGATACTGATGCCATGATAAATTTATATTGCATACATGTCCAATTTTACTGAGACAATGTGAGTAGTATGCAGATGGTCATGTGATTTTAACATGTCAGTTTTTTGAGGTAAAATAAAACAGCTGAAGTCTTCTCATGTCAATTGATTTACTAGTTATCAAACATTTCTTCATCTAAAACCTTTTAATAAAACAAAAAAGAATCACTGTTTAAGACAGAAAGTTACATTGTATGTAATAAAAAAGGCAGATGGGACTTTTAAAATCCATCACACATCTATCATACAGTATGTCATATAATAGAGAATGATGTGACTTTAGTGAGATAACATTTGTTCTTTTCCAGTAAGTGTTGGGGAAGCTACTTTAAAACTGAAGCTTGCCAGACTTATTATAAACCATATTTTAAATAACTTGAACTGCAATCGCCCCGTGACCCTACAGAGGATAAAGTGTGGGAAAAGTAGATAAAAAGATGAATTATATGGTCATGCTAAACGGAAAAAGTTGGCTAAACAAGTAAAAGTAAATACAGTGAGGTGCAGGGAGCATTAAACTTGAACAGACATATTTACATTTAATTTAATGAATTAATACTACTGTCTACTACTCTTTACTAAATGCCTATTCAGTGTTTCTGCCTGCCACAGTACAATGTTATTTTAGTATTATTTATATACCATTACATTATATATTCAAATTTTAAATTAGCTTGAATTTGTGTATTTTTCAATTCAGTTTGCATTTAGTATTCTTGTTATAAACTTCTATTCTATTCTATTTTTATAGTTTCTATTTATTTTTATTTATTTGTACTTCAGTGTTTAATAATTTTTACTAAAGTACTTCAACTTAAACTTACTTCAGATAATTTCCCAAGAATATTTGATTTATTTACAGTCACTGAAAGCACTACCACAGTAAATTATGTATTTAAATTACCTTTAAAATGTCTTTAAGTAAAATGATTTTATTATTATATAATAATAGTATTACATATATATTATTATAGTAAATTATTTTCATTTATTTTCATTTGGGGGCTTTTCTCAAGGATTCATATGCAATAAAGAATTATTATCCATATTATGTAATTTGATTCTTTATTTGTTATAAATTAGTTTTAATAAGAAGGCCTAAAATGCATCATAGCTGTCCCACGTACAATCTAGTAATGTTTGTAGCCTCGCTACTTTCAGTTATTTCCCAAAACTGTTTCCAATCAGTTTCAAGTTATGGATGAGGCAAGAAACGCTGGTTTCCTTATTTCTCACTCAGACTTTCCTCCCACTCTTCCTGGCCCGTTCTTAGTCTCATTCTCCCACTTTCTCTGTCTTTCGTTCCGGACAGTTTAACACATGCCAGACCTCGGCAGAAACGTGTGGGGGAAGCGAGGGTGATGAAAGACCAGTCAAAATCCATGTGAGGAACTGCCATTAGCACATGTGGCTTTCGCATGAATCTAATAACGCCAGCGGAAGCCTTTGTGGGCAATAAAGGTGGATGAGCTGTATTCATTGATTCATAATTTACAATGAAAAGGATCAACACCAGAAGAGGCCCAGGTGTGGGGGCCCGTGCTCTCACATGGTTTGGGTGAGCTGAAAGCATTGGATGACGGCATGATTTGTTACCACACACCTCAGGTCGTGGGGTTAAGGGTCACTTGTCCTTTCACACAGGAAGACATGTTACAGGATTATTACAAGACTGAATGAGAGCACTGTATGAGACACTGCCTGACCTTACATGCATGGGGCCAAAACTCTCTTGTGCTTGCTTTATCGCCACTTTTGCAAGGACAAAGTGTCAAGTGTTCTCAGCGGAGGGGAAAAGTGAATCACCTTTGTGTGAACTCTATGAGGCCAGAGGCTAGCTTATTTTCTACAGGTCGTTTGTGTCTCAACACAGTTTAATACCACTATCCACTGAACAAAATGCATTAAACTGCTATATTGTCAAATTGCTTGTTTTTTTATTTAAACACGCACTGGATTGGAGGATTGGATTGTCTTCACCCTAAGGGCTTTTCTCACAATGGATGACAAATGTGGAGGTCTAGCAGCCGCTCTTTGTCTCTGGTGGGCAGTTAGGAGCTGCAGGTGAAACAGCATGATGAAAGAGCTGCTCGCTCATGTTATATCTCCCATGGACTTTGTTTATAGCTTCATTTCACTATCCTACCATTATGTGTTTCTGGTGGGTCATAACCAAAGTTTAAACTAGGTCTGAATGATTCTAAACAGAGAACCATTTTGCTTTTGAATTTGGAATTTGGAACTTTCGATTCATCAAAGAATCTATCACGTTTCCACGAAAACATTAAGCAGCAAAATGGTTTTCAACATTGATAATAGTAAGAAGAAGTGTTTCTTGAATAGCAAATCATCATATAAGAATGATTTCTGAAGAACCACAGGACACTGAAATCACATGAATTAATTATATTTTAATATTTATTAATACAGAAAACAGTTGTATAAAAATGTAAAATAAATTTAATAAAAATGTTATATATTACTATTAAACTGTTATAGATTACTATTTTTACTGCATTTTTTGTCAAATAACTGCAGCCTGGTTTCTTTAAAAAAGAAAATAAATAAAATCTTACTGACCCAAACATTTGAAACCTAGTGTATTATCTTCAACCACCAGCTTGTAGGTCCAACACCAAAATCTTCATTTAAACCCTAGTCATGATGCTAAAATGGGCTGCTACATGTTTTATGCTTAATATACAATAAATGTAATGCGTAAAATGCAACTAAACATATAACCATGCATAATAAATATAATTGCTAACACTTCAGTACAGGGACCCATTCTCACTATTAATTAGTTGTTTATTAGCATATTGGCTGTTTATTAGTCCGTGCATGACCATATTTCCTCATCCCTAATCCGAGCCAATACCTTAACTAACAACTATCTTACTAACTATTAATAAACAGCAAATCAGGATTTTACAGAGGCTAAAGTAGCAGTTAATAATTTGTTAATGGTGAGAACTGGATTTTAAAATAAAGTGCGACTACTGTATATTATTGCTAAAAATAAATATGATTTACTTTTAAAAGAAAAAGAAAATATATTTAATCTCTTTTCTTATTGACATCAGTGAACAGGTTGCGTGACATGCCCTCATACTTAAAACCCATCAACAAAACTACACAAGGAAAAAGAAAACGCCTCAGACTGCTTTAAATATGGGTTCATTTGCATTCAGGATAAACATGGTTTGTGCCAACCACAGTGTGTTTTGTGGGGTGAATTACTGGCTGCTGAGAGCATGAAACCATTGAAATTAAATTTTGTACTGTAAACAGTTTTGATACTGTATTGGGTGGCCTCTTGAGTCCAATGTAAAATTTGGGTCCAGAACCACTGCTCTAATCCACTGTTTGTTGCATTTGTGCATTTGTGACCACACCTGCGGTCAGCCTTAAAAGTTCCCCCTTCCCAGCTTTCTAGGCCTCTTTCATCAGTCCACTTCAGTTTAAATGTCTGTTTCCAGGTTGTTAAGCATGCAGTAAATTCTTCAAGTCAAGCTCCCGAAAAGTCTCATTACTGTAACTAGTAAGACATCTATTACTTGAAGTAGTATTTTCAACTGAGCACACTTGGAATATTTGTGTGTTCATGCTTTTAGTTTAGTCTGTTGAGGAAATTATGTAAGTGAAGGATTGCTGCGACTCACCTAATTTCCAAAATTCTTAAATGAAGACTATTATTAAAAGGAAACCAGAGAACGAGGAGCACCCATTACCTTTTCCTATTTGCTGGTAGAAAGAGGCCCTCGTGACCTTTACTGACGTACAGTCAGAGTCCACAGCTTGGAAAAAGCCAGATGGCCAAGGACACATTGTCAGTCAGCGTGGAGGAAATGAACAGGGCATAATGTATTGATGACTGAAAAGCTGAGCTGGAAAGAGAAACAAAGACGGTCAAAGGGAGAGAAAGAACCTGGAGGATCCATGAATTTGATTTAGGTATGTTTTCGTGACACTTCACATCAGAATTTGGTGCAAATCATTTTCGCTCAAAATAATGAAAGACATTTAACAAAACACAAGAGAGACTTGCGCGCGCAAGTTCGTTATTTCTAATGTAGGCAAGCGGCATGCGTGCTCATAATGGAAGCGACATGGTCGTGTCGCGCCTGTTTTTTCCAGGCGCGTCCGCACCGCATCGAGTTTCACGAGTTCACCCTTACATCTAATCTGAAGGCAAATAGTAGGCATATTTTGGCGTGCTGTCCTGGGGGAGGGGTCCGGGCCCGGAGCATAGCCCGAACCCAAATAACTCCCCCTATCCCAATTTGGGATAAATAGATTAGAAGTGAGGAGTTGGGGTGGAGGAGGGTTGCCGAAAAACTGTCGTGGGACAGGAGGTAGGAAGACTGGATATATATACGCGTGCGTGCTATAAGATGATTAGCTAAACGAGATGCACCTGTACCAAATTGGATGATTATCTGATCGTGCTTCTCCCGAACTTTGTTAATAAAACCACATTAACGTTTCAACTTTTATTCTGTGTTCAGAAATCTTTCACCCTTATAGGATGTAATTCTCAATCATGCATTGAAACAACTAGTTTCAACCATAAACTTTTGATGAGGCGTGGTAACATGACTCCCCCTTAATCTAGTCATCATCACACAAATACAGTCTTTCAGACTTGCAGCTGCAGTAAAGTTCACTGTGTTGGAGTTTATTTGGTGATCATTATGGCTGATTGTAAACTGTACATGTTTATATGCATTATCCTACAATATAGCATTGGTTCGCTCTCAAAGCTAAAGGAGTCAAAGCATTTGTCACCAGCCCTCTCACTAAGCATGATCCACAACACTGTGGGATCACTCTACAAAATAACGTGAAGTGTAATTGAATCTCAGAAGGAGTAATGATCGTCTTATCAAACTGACAATAAGACCTGTCTAAGGTAGACTGTATAAACATGAAGAAACATAACTTGGAGTTCACTTCAGTTCTTTGAGTGTTATTGTAACTTATCTTCATCCATGCTGTAAGAGCTATGTCTTTGGTTTTCTTTCTTTGAGAGTGAAAAAATGGGGCTTTGCCGCCAAATTGGCCTCTACTGTACGTCCAAAACTGTAGCCCCTGAGAAACTAATAGAAGTCAACAGTGTTTCTGTTGGCACAGAGTTTTATAAAATACTAAGGCTACACTAAGAAGGTTTTTCAAAACTGGTAGCATACTGTGCAGATGCTTTCTCAGGTATTTCTGTGCCGTCTCTGAACAACACTAAAAAGGATTGTTCATCCAAAAATAAAGGCTCTCTCATTATTTACTCACCATCATATTTTGTTCTGACCGTAGGCCTTATTTATTCTGTGGAACATAAAAGAAGAACATCACGGCAGCTTTTCAATGCAATGAATTGCATGAGGAAAAAAATGACAGTAATCACCATGAAAGTATAACAAAAGTGGTCCATTTGACACAACATATGATTCTGAAGCCATATGATAGTCTTTTTAATGCAACCTAGCTCTCCTTGGCATGAAATAAGTGATTACAGATCTTTACAGTGAATCATATGAATCAGTTTACTAAACAGATCTGAGTGATTCATTTTCGTGTTCAAATCACTGACTCCAAAATCTAGAAAGGAAGGTTAACAGCTCACTGGAGAGGACAATGCAATCTCATTAGTAATTATAAGTATTCCAAATCTGGTCCAGACAAGGGTGCAGAGTACAGATGCAGGTGACATGTCCCTAACAATGTATACAGTATATATGTACATGTTTAATTTCAGACACTTCTGAAACAGGTTGGTACAAGTGATATTACCTGAGAAGTTAAAGTAAATACGCTAGAATACTGAATACTGACACTGAAATGTCAAAGCACTGAAAAGCATATAAAACCTAAATATTTTACATGCATGTACAAATGCACTGTATGTAAAATGTACAAATATTTTTTAATCATTTTAGGCTAATTAATTACTGAATATATGTATGTGTGTATATATATATATATATATATATATATATATATATATATATATATATATATATATTGCGTTTAATCAATAATGTGAAGTAAATACATTCCACATTTCAAGTGTGCATCACTTTACTCAATCCTAAACCTTACAGAATTAAAATGAAAGAAAATATGTCAAAACCATTACTTAATCATTTATGTATATGTGTGAGAGAGACCTTTATGATTGTGTGTGTTCATTTAAATCACTGTTCATTGTAGATGCATGGAAAAGATTATCCTTCAAAATGGATCCTTTTGTGTTTCACAGACAAAAGAAACTTGAAACAATGAGGGTGAGTAAATGAAGTCGAACTAATCATGTAAAAGTGTACAGATACAGATGCTGCAGTGTCGTGAACTTCATTAGAGGACTCTAGAGCTGTCTAGAGCTGTCTGAAAGGTCCAAAAAAGGACACCCATAGCTGTCATATTAGGTCATTAATATATTGTCTTAAATTCCACTGTAACACAGTGGAGATGATGTATCACACACATAAAGTGTGGTCTGGTACATGTGCTTTATCCTCAAAGCTGAGCATATCTGACCCGCACTCTTCAATAGATCAAAGAGGATATATATCTCTCTCTCGCTTGCTGTTAGATCCAGATGCTTGTAAGGATGGAGGGAAATGGATCTTACACGAAAGCCTTATAAAGCAACACATCACAGATCTGCACTCTCTTAGAGTGTCCTAGGTTTCTCCCAATTCTCCACTGCAGGTGTTCCTGTCGGCGCAGAGCCTAGAACCCAAGCGTTTACCTACGGATCCTTCCGGACAAAGACCTATAAGCTGTGATGTTCCTTAACTCAGGTCCATAGAAATATCTTGGCACTCCTTTATCCCTTGGACCAAGAAAGAGTGTCATTGCCCAGTTGATCTCCAATTTGGAAAATTTGCAACCATTGGGTCTTATTACCGCATCGATGCGGCCAGCATGTGGATGTTTTTGTCTTTTGGGAGGGGGGGGGGTGTTTTGGATTAATGACCGTCCACGCACAACTTAAACCAGATCTTCCCTATCCACACAAATTTCCTCGCCTGCGGAGCGTTGGGAGCTGGGCCTGTTGTTTTTTCTCATTGCATGGTAACTTATCTTTGCTGTAGTGTTCACAGTAGCCACAGCTGTTTGACTTGGACCTGGCCGGCAGGTTAAATGAACAGGGTTCAGAATAAGTGAAGATGTATCAGGTTCCCCTGTGCCGGTCTGATGCGAGGAAACGCAGGGTGGACCGACCTTTCATCACTGTGCGTGGGATCTCTGCCACAGGATGACTGATTTAACGCTCTGATCCAAACTCTGAAGACTGACCTTAAATAACCTTTGACTGCATCATAAATCATAGCAATCGACTGAAAACTGCCAACTGTTTGATGCTTATAGCATACGAATGGTGAAACAATGTAAATGTTAAATGTTAGCATTTTTAATAATTGTAAAATGAGAGCAATAACATGTTTTCCTGATTTGATTTTTTCACACCTATGAATGATGGTCCAAAACTACATGATGTAGGCTACTATTTATATTTCCAGTGCAACTCTTGGTGGAAAATATGCTTAAATAAAGAGCTAGTTAAAAGTGAATTGTGTCATTTCGGCACCATACAACATAATTTTACAGTGCCACAGTGTTTTCCATCAGTTCATCAATGCCAACTCATTTATAGTCGTCTATGAATAATTAGGTAAAAATGTATGTTCCCTTTGTTTACTTTGGTTGATTAAGATTAACTAACAATGAAATATACTTATAATTTATTAGGCAATCTTAATGTCAATAACATTATTTACTAGTTATTATAAAAATCAAAAGTTGTAGCTGTTAATGTTATTTAATGTACTGGAGCTAACATGAACTAACAATAAACAGATTTTTTATTAACTAACATTAACAAATCATTATTGTAACCAGTGTATTCTTTATAATTAGTTCATATTAGTTCATAATGAAACGCTGGTTTGCCAGACCTGAAATGTTGACACATATATTTTTTTAAGGTAATCTCTTGGCAAGCACAGATCCCAGATCTTTGTTATTTTATTTATTTATTTTGACCATAAATGCATGATTTATTTATGTATTTGTATTTATTTATTTCCAGTGTGGCAGTGAATGTCCTAAATGAGCTGCAGAGGTTGGCTGTAGCGTGTGCAGTAGTGCAGGTGGTCCTCCGGCGGAGGCAGGGAGTGTTTGGGAGCGCCCTGGAATGACAGGAATCTCATGGAGTGTGTATACAGGTGGGCTGGGAGACAAGGCGAGATTGGATCAGACCGTTAATTGGGGAACCAAGTCCCCGACAGTAAACCAACAGCTGCACTTTGCATTCCGCTCTGAGGCTCAATCAGTGAGAACAGGCAGTAGAAGGCTCTGGAAACAATCTGCCTGGGTCTGTGTGTCGCCATCATTTGGACAAACTTGATAACAATCATTTCCCCCTCAGTGTTGCACTGCAAACCTGCTGCCAAGGACTATTCTGGAGGTTGCTTTCTCCACTTCTAAAGATTAATGAGCACACATCGCCACAAATACATGATGTAGTCCTCTCAAGATAAATCAATAAAATTATGATAAGCTGTCCTCTTGAATCCCAAACATTAAACACTCAGCTGGTGCCAAACAGTTAAACTAATGCGCTATCACTTCTCACTTGCAAGTCTTGGATTGTGGTCCCGAATGGAAAAATTGCATTCGTTGTGCACATGTTTGTGTTTTCAGTCAAAAGGAAGTTACTGCCAAATTTTGTGCATGATGTGAGAACTGGTTTTAAAGTGTGAAAAATATTAAATTTAATCAAATTAAATCAACATTCCCCCCTCTGTTTTGATTAAATGTATTTCTAATTCAATTTTAGAGTATGAGTCCTTAATCCCAAATGTGGAGTTTTCTCTTTTAATGAGCAGAAAAGTGTTAACTGTGCTTTATGATTTTGGCTCTACAAAACCCATTTTCTGTGTAAGCACATGTATGATTTATATTGAACATTTTATGCAGAATGAACCAATAAGGAATATTCCAGGCTTGGCAACCCAAGATTATCTGGGTTAAACTAGGTTAACTCAGCATGCTTCAAAACTATACCAAAACTCAATAACAATAACTATGAATTAATATCAAATTAAATAAATAAAAAAGGATGTGATTTAGTCATGAGGTTCATTCTATGCATCATTCTATCCCCTCTTTTAACTAGCTTCAGCTGATTTGGATTTGCATACATTATTGATGCAGTTTGTGTAAGTTTGGATTGTGTCAGTTCATGTTCTGTGAACCAGTACATTATTATGCAGATATGCACAAAAACAGTTATACAGCACATTTACTGTTTTCGTCATGTTGTTTGTAGCAAATGTTTTTGAATATTTTTTACTTTTAATGTATTTACCTTTACAAATTTTTTATTTATTGAAAATTGAATTCATTTTTTGTGGATTGGTCATATTGTTCAGTTAATTTAATTTCACACAGGCATCATAACACCTACTTTAGCGTTCTGATCTAAAAGCCAGTGTGTATGTTTCACAGCAGTTATAAAAACAAGGAAAATCTTACTTTTCTGTTATAAAATATTTTCTTACTTGTACTCATAATTCCATAATAATTGGAGTTCTTCTCCAGACTGTTCTGAGGATTATATTCGTGACTTGTGGTTTTAATGCTCCAGGTGTGAAGTCACATTTTACGCTGTTAGTTTCAGTTCCTGGCCCAGATCTTCTGCAGTAAAAGTGACTGTTGTGCCAATAAATAAGATTCTAAATGGCTAAAACAGCTGTCAGTCAAGGTCCCCTGCCAGTTTATTGGAGGGTTTGTGGTTTCCTGCATTTCGTCATCCTGTATCATCCGGCCATATCCTTAAGATTCAGAAGAGTTTCCTGAGCCCTCGCCGAATACTAAGAGTATGTGATATTATGATTAAACCACATCATTGGATTGGTCTGAACAGCTATTATTAAATCTGTCTCAATGCATAATCCTCATAATTCCAGCAGGTTCAAACACATACAGTACAGTGGAATAAAAGAATGAGAAAGAACACAGAAAGCATTTCTAATGATTTATAAAGGTGTGTAATTCCAATAGATATTCCCAACCTGGCAACATTGTGAGCTTTTTGAGCGATTTGAATTCAAATTTGCGTCGAATTATTTAAATATACGTATGTAACAGTTGCAGATTTTTCACAGATGGCCTTTTTTAATGTGCCCCAGATGCATCACGACCTGGCCTTGACCCAAACGGTTTGCAGAAACTGACAAATTCAGAGCAGGCGTATCCGTAGTCATTTTACTCTCTAGACATGTCTTTCACTGACGCAGAGAGCTGCAGTCTCTATAAAAATGCCAACGTTTCATTACCTGCGTAACCGTCACTTTTGTTCCTCGATGAAAGACAAAGAAAAGACTGGGCTGGAAAATAACAACAGTCACGAGGTGTACGGGGTATCCTACCTCAGTGAACATCATCCATCAACACCTACAGTTGCGCTGAAAATTACCCTAAATCACTTTTTGGAAGGAGGCTGAGCAGACACTCAGGCCGTGTGTGGAAAACTCTTCAGTTGGCTGTGTTGTTCTTGGCATGGCATGGAGAAATGACAACATTACCCTTCCTGCTAAAGGAAAGTCATTCCCTGTGGGGTCAAGGTAGAAGGTTCATTCAGGATCAAACAGTAACATGGGCCAGAGGTACTCCAAAACAACTCTTTAATTTTTTTAAGAAAAAACAAAACAAAACCTTCCTCTTGCAATGCACGCACTGGCTGCAAAATTTCTAGATGCTCAGGAGAACAATATAAAGCTACATCATTACTTTAATGCAAGGAAGAAATTTGATTATTTTGTGCTCTGTGCAAATAAAACTGTGCCCGAAGAGTTGTGCTTCAAGACAATTTCTCTGGGCAACATTTGTCTGTAACAACAAGAATTAAACTTCCTGAATTAAATGGCCGTTCATGATTTCGTTTCTTTTTTTTATCTTCCACAAGGAAAGTCATACAGGTTTGGAACAGCATGAGGGTGTATTTGGGTGAACTGTCCTTTAAAGGAATAATTCATCAAAACAAAAAGGTTACAAACATTCTTAAAAATGTCTTCTTAAAAAAAAAAAAATAATAAAAAAAAAAATATATATATATATATATATATATATTGAAAACTTTTTTTTTAAACATTTTTATTATTATATTTTTTTCCTTGTGTAAAACAAGATATTTTGGAAAAATATCTGAGTTTTATTTAATGAACTTTTTTTATGTTGTTGTTTTGGACTCCTTTAACATACTTTTATGTTGACATTTTCAGAATAACTTCTGTGTTTCACATAAGAAAATTACAACATCTAGGTTTGGGAAAATAAATACATACATACATACATACACACATACATACATACATATATATATATATATATATATATATATATATATATATATATATATATATATATATATATATATATATATACACACACACACACACACACACACACACACACACACATATTTTTTTTTTATATATATTTTTTAATTACCCTAATTTTGTCCCAAACAGAGAATAAGATATTCTGAAGAATGTTCAGTCTTGCTTTAGAAGGACATGAAGCTGAATAAATTTTTTTAGGTAAACTGTCCTATAAAGGGATCGGTCACCCAAAAATGAAAATTCTGTCATCATTTACCTAACACATTGTTGTTCCAAATACAAATGAAGAAATTCTGACATATGTTGGTAACCAAACAGTTTTGGTTCCCATTGACTTCCATTATTTTTTTTCTCCAATTAAGGCAAAGCAGTGAGAGCTGCAACTGTTTGGCTGTCAACATTCTACAAAATATCTTCTTTTTGCTCCAAAGAAGAAAGAAATCATACAAATTTGGAACAACATAAGGGTGAGTAAATATTTTTGGGTGGACCATCCCTTTTACGATCCTACTTCTTTCCACAGTATTCGAAGTAGTTGGAGAGATAGAAACATCATTCCAACAGCAAATCAACAAACTCGTACAAAAAGCTACATTTGTTTGGAAAGACAAATACAAAAACGTCTTGCTTGTTTACCTGCGTGTGTGTCTGTGCTCAGCTTTGTTTGTGATATGTGGTGTATTTTTCATACCTAAGTCATGTTTGTCTTGATTTGTGTTTATTTGCTCGTGTTTTTATTGATTTGTCTGTTTGGGGCCGCTTCTGACGGGCCATATTCATCATGCGTTGTTTAGACATGGCTGTGATCAGTGCAGCTGGGTGCTTGGCAGGATTTGAGGGGTCATAAATATATTTCCCATTCATTTCGTAAAGCCACGAATTGTTTCCCCAAGGGGATCATTCTTCGTCTCACTTTGATCACAGTATATCATACACAAACATCTAAATCGGACGGCTAATCAAAAACGTCTTCCACAGAGGGAAAATGCATGGCTGGCTTTGACCACAACTGAAAACAAATCCACTTAGCCTGGGTTTTGCCTATGTGTCGAGGGAACGGCAAAGCCACAAATCAAAAGAGTCCAAACTTCTGCAGCTATCGAATCACCAGCTGCTCTCATATATGAGCAAAGACGTTCGAGAAGTTGGCCGACTGGATAAAGTGCCAGTCCAGAAATTAAGATGCTCACTCACGTGGTCTTCACAGAAACGCCAAACCATAATATTAGTTATTCAACATGGCTTTCCTTAACATTCACATCACATAATCCTCTTCAACCTTTGGTAAGATTTCCATTAAAAACTTTTTTTGTTGTTGTTGTGAAATTCATTGAGCAGGTTTGTTGTGAAAAAAGAAAAATTCAAAACTGAAATACCTAACATTTGTTTATTTACAATGCAAATAAAAGATAGGTTTAAGAACTGCATCATAAACTTAAACAGGAAAAAAAAAGTAAGAAAAATATGCCATATGTAATGTTGCATATATACATTTTGAACACTACCATACAAAAGCTTGGGTCAGTAAGATTTATATATTTATTTATTTTATATAAATTCATACTTTTTCAATATGTCATTAAATTGATCACGAAAATGTGAGTAAAGACTAATGTTACAAGAGATACTAAGCTTTGGCCTCACAGGAATAAATTACATTTTAATATATATTAAAATAAAATAAAAAAAACACTATTTTAAATTGTAATAACATCAAAATATCACTGTCTTTATTGTAATTTTTTTTTATCAAATAAATGCAAACTTGGTGAACATAAGAGACTTCTATTAAAACATCAACAACAATCTTACCAAACCCAATTTTTTGAAGTGCAGTGTAATGTTTTTTTTTTTTTTAATAACTCATTTTATTAAAATCATTTGCAGTCCTGAAGTACTCAAGAAAAGATTCTTATAATAGTTCGACTTTTATTCTATTATCCTTCGAAATTAAATGTTTATCAGTATGCCATGTCATATTCAATCCGTTTCAATCCAAAGTACCCACACTGTAAAAAAAAAAAAAAATCATGAACAGAAAAATCATTATAATTATAATTCATCACTTAATCAAAAAATAAGCTACAATTACCGGCATCATTTGTTTCTTTACAAACAGACTGAGATAACACTTATTCTGTGCTGTCACATATCATATCAATGTGTTTTTAATTAAAGGTACTTTATATCAAAATCTGTATGTAAATACAGTAGCAAACAGTTAGGGCAAAAATTAAAACAGTGCAAAAATCCTCTCAAAGGCACTCGTGTGGAATGTTTACAACATTCAAGCTTGCATTTAATTACAATGTCAAAAAAAGGATGAAATACATAGTCTCTTGAAAACTGTGGCCACCTTGGACTATTATTTAGACTACTCTTCAAAGTCCAGTGCCACTGGGGGCTGAGCTCTGGTTTGCAACCCTGTGAGCATCTGTTTCACAGACCAAAAACAAACCCTAACCACTCAGAATGAAATAACACAACGCGGCCCAGTACTAGTTGTTAACAGCCTTCGGAGTACCAACATTGATTCCTGAGGAAATTGGCAGGTTGTGACCGGCTGGAGTGCGGGCATCATAAATGCGCGTGCTCAGAGCTCTGGTCGCTGTCGTGACTGTCGTCCTCATTGCTGGGCGAACCCATGGCATGGTGCAGACCGACCATTGGGGAGAACTCAGAAGGCAAGAGAGTTCCTTTCTTTACGTTCACCAGTTCTTTCTCCCGCGCAGCAGCTCCCTGCTGACCTCCCTTCACTCGCTTCCACTTCATCCGTCTGTTCTGGAACCACACCTTGACCTGCAGGCAAGAGAAATACTGTTAAAGCACTCATATCAAGTATATAGAAGGCAAACAGAATGGAGAGTTTTATTATAAATGTAAATATAAGTAAGCAGAATGAAAATGGAATGAAAAGAAAAAAACATGTAACTGTTCTTAGCCTTGTTTTAAATAGCACATTTTATTTTCTCAATATTAATTTCCCAAAAACTTATC
This sequence comes from Carassius auratus, assembly GCF_003368295.1. Lineage (NCBI taxonomy): Eukaryota > Metazoa > Chordata > Actinopteri > Cypriniformes > Cyprinidae > Carassius > Carassius auratus. The sequence continues at coordinate 16,490,740 of NC_039261.1, read as the reverse complement.
AAACAGTGTTTTTTTGGTATCACTGATACACTATTAAATATTTTGTCAATATTTTTAATTCAATTTTAATTTTAGTTAACGATTTTAGTCAAACCAATTTTGTTGTGTTTTTTCTTCATAGTTTTTATAAAAAAATGTTTTAGTTATTTTATTACTTAAACTAAAATAAAAAAAATAAATGTTGCCTCTGCAATTAGCTTTTTTTAATACTTTATTTATTTTTGTTAAAAATAAAATATAATCTGAGGTATTTCTAGAAATATAAGATTTCTGAATATAAAGCGAAATTAGACATATTTTTGTACAGTTATAAATAAATTAACAAATTCATTGACTTTAATTTAGGCTTTAATTCAATGTATTATTTAAGTAAACTGAAGAATCATAATAAATAACATTGTATGTATTCATATATTTCGATATTTATTTGCATTTATTCAATATGAAACTTATTTATTTTTATATGTATTATCTGAAAACTGTGTAATGGACATATTATGTGCTGTTGTATGGCAAAATTAAAATGTTTTTAAACAGAGTTAAACAAATACAGAAAAAAAATTCTATTAAGTTGAGGTAAAAATGTATTTTGCATATTTTACAGTAGGTAAAGAATTTAGTCATTTTGTTTTCCGCAGCTTCAAGAGTCAATAGTTATATTTTGCTAAAATCTTCCAAAACCTGTATAATATTAAGTATACCCGTAAGAATAAGTATGAACAAATAAATGGTGAATACCATCTATAATTCAAGAAAAACAAATCAATCAATAAGTGTCGTTTGCTCATTAGGCGACAACATTTTTGGTCAAGCTATTATACAGAAGTCAATTACACACAGTGTTTATGGGACTTTATTGGTCTCCTAGCAACACAGGCGTCCAAGATCTGCATCAGGGAAACTCAACGCCACTTTGTGGGAACGTGTGTTAGACGTGTGTTATGGCACTTTCCAGAAAGAGGAGTTTTGGCACGTAGACCCCCACTCTAAAACCACCATCACACCCTCTGTATCAGAACCCCCCTCATACTGCGAGCGTGTATCAGATCAGATGAGTGACAGATTTAAAGCTTTCTCTCAATGACTTCTGCCAACACAGCACTCAGATCCCACACGTATAGACCACATATGTTAACCAAGTATATGTGCTTTGTGGCTCCTTCATATCTGCTTTTAATCTTTAAATGAACTGTGCATCCGGTGGACTCTTGTGTTTTTCTTCTGGAGCAGATTTCTGGGAAGTTTGGTGGATCAGCGATATGATTGGCTCTGTGGGGGCTAGCATTGGCTCTCTAGGCTATTTCCACCTGGTCAGTTATGTGCTGATGCAAAACTCCTGGTCGCCCGTTGGCCCACGCTCCAGGTCCTGACTTGACAGTTTGCTCTGTATTTGTGTCTCCTCTGGGATGATCAAGCTGCTGCCTAAAACGGGTCGATCGGATCTGGACCGAGTGGTGGCGCCTCACCCCCCACTTTTGGCTTGACAGCGGGACTATTTCAGGCTGACGTCCACAGATTTATTGGATCTGTGCTGAGAGCCATCGTCGGAAAGGAAGCAATTGTGTGGAGGAGTAGGAAGAGAAAGGGGAATAAAAGAATAATGCAAATCCTAAGTGAGTAGCTGTACAGTAAAGCTTCTTTTTAGGTCAAGACTCATCTGGAAGCATCCTGAACTCTGGAATGGCTGTGTGGGACGTGTGGGTCATTTTGAAGAAAGCGCCAAAAATCAGTATCTACCGTAGATCTACAGTGAATTTCAACTATTGTCTAATTTTGAATATATTTAAAGAATAATATGCAAAACTGGGGGCTAGTTTTTACTCCAGTGAGTAAAAGTGAGTAAATGTAAGATATAAGGCCCTGCAAAATGATGTATATAATAATAGGACTTTTTAAGATAGAAGAATATATGTATGGGGGGTGCTACAACATAATTATTTAAACCTTTTGTGACAATGTTCCCCAATAACAGGGCATGTTTTACAGTTGTCACAATGGAGTCTGTAATTAAAAAGCTACTATTAACTTTGCAGCAAAGTAAAAATAGCCAAATTCTGATATACATACACAAAACAAACAGACATTAAGTAATTGATAGATTTCTTAAAAACTTGGGTAACACTTTATTTTAAAGACCAATTCTCCCTATTAACTAGCATGCAAAATACTAGCATACTGGCTGTTTATTAGTACTTATAAAGCACATATTAATACTTTATTCTGCATGATCATATTATAGATCTCTTAATCCTACTCCATACCAAACTTAACAACTAATTTACAAACTATTAATGAACAGCTAATTAGAAGTTTATTGACACAAAACTCATAGTTAATGGTAAGTTAATAGTGAAGACTGGAGCTTAAAAAAATTGTGAAGAAAATGGGTTAAAAATGACTTTTTACTCTAAATGTTTATAGTAACTGAGATACTGTATACCTTTGTGACAACTAGCCCCGGTCTCCTTCATATGATTTTTCTGTCATTATTTTGAAAGGTTTATATCATTGCAATTAATTGGAAGCCTCTGTATTAATATAATATTCAATAAAAATGTGCTCACGGGGACTGGGGATCATGTCCCGCTCCTGCTGTCCCTCTCTCTCTCTGTGTCCCTTTCCCTCTGTCTTATCTAATAAAAATAAGAAAAAAAGAGAGAGAGAATCCCTCCCTCAATCCTAACAAATAGACTGAACCCCTCGACACAGAGCCCTGTGTAAAACACGTCACTCACTTCTAATGTAAAACATATTTCTAGGGAACCTTTACTATATAATA